>NC_058132.1:456134880-456164263 GCF_016433145.1 Gracilinanus agilis
TTATAGTTTTGCATTAGAATAGGTGATATTTCTCCCCATTTATCTTATTTTCCAACCATTTTTTTAGGGCAGTCCTATTTCCTAGTGTTACTTGCTTTCTAGAGAATAAATATCAATTGGGAATAAAGTGCTATATTAACTTTTTTTTGTCATATTAGGATACAGTTGATTAGTTGTAGTTTACCACACCCTAACTCTGAATTGTGCAAATCACTTTTTCAGGAAGTTGTAGTGTTCTCTTCTTGGTTAATAGAACTGGCGGAGAAAAATAATCTTGTAATCCTAGAACTGTCTGTCATTTTGTCTTTGAAGTTAGTAGGACCATACATCCAGATGGTCTCTTTTTTCATAAGAATTAAGTTTTAAAAAATCACAAACTCTCTGAAGCAAGCAAAGACAAGTTACTGTTCCTCAATAATGTGAATCCTGAAGTAGAATCTCTCAAGGATTTGGTCTAAGGAAACACTTCATCTTCCTCAGAGATCTGGTCCCCTATCCTCAGTTGGTATAAAGTGGACAAGTGAACCAACTAAAATCCTTTGTTGAATAAGTGGAAGAAAAGATATATGAAAAAGGTCTTCTGAAATCAAGTAAAATAATGTTAAAACATGGCGCATGTCCTAATGACTATAATGTGGATGCTTTAATATAGAAATTCTTAATGTGCGGCCCATGGTCATGGAGTTTTAAATGTAATATTGTATAACCATATTCCAAAATAATTTGTTTCTTTTGAAATTCCATGTGATCTATTTTACACATTCACAAACAGTATTATGAGAAGGGACCATAGTCTTCACCAAATCCAAAAACAATTGGTCTTCCAGTATGGGCAAGCATGGGAAGGTTGTGATCTTCATTGTGGGAATAAAAATCTCCACAAAGGAGATTTCCTATGTAGTATCTGAGCATTAGTCATCTTCCTTCATTGGACTCCCAAGTATGTAGCATCTCTTAAATATGAAATATCTGCAGACTGAAGATGATTTCTGCATATTCCCTAAAATCTGCTTTTCTCAGATTAATTTGACATTTTCTACTGATACTTTTCAAAGTTGTGTCACATCTCTTATATTTGCATTCCTCCAAGGTATATTCATAGAAATTGTACATGGATGTTAAGCATACTTTTAGTTTTCCTTTCACTTACTATCAATTACCCCCCAAAATTTATCTCCTTTTAGATTCCATTTTCTATAAACACAACCAATTCAGATTCTCCATTTCCTTTCTTTCTTGGGTTTCTCTGCTTTTCCCTCTCTGAGCTCCATAGGCTGTATATCTCCCTTCCGGCATTGTTGTAAGATCATGAAGCTGTAAAGGACTTTAGAAATTATCTAGTTCAATCATCTCAATTCAATTCAATTCAATTGAAAAGCATTTATTAAGACATTACTATGTGCCATCCACTCTTCTAATCACTGAGGGCATAATAACAAAAATAAATGTTTTCTCCCTCAAAGAGCTTATATGTAACTGAAGGGAAAACACACATATAAATAGGTTTACATAAAATGCATATGAAATAATTATCATATTACTGGGGAGAAAGGAAACAACCCTAATAAACAGAATGAAAGAAGATTTAAGAAAGTCCCCTTATAGAAGACCATAATTTAGTCTTAGAGGGAAAGCAAGTTTTAAGAGATGAATGAGAGGAAAGAGAGCATTTCAGGTCTATGGAACAACCTCAGCAAAGACATGGAGAAGGTATATATAATATCCAGTACCTGGGATCCATTAGTACGTTCATTTTTATAAAGGGAATATTGCATATGTGGGAAATGATCAGTTAGACAACATGCATTTGTTGAAAGTGCTTAATATGTACAAATCACTGAATGAAGTGATAGATATATGAAGAATGACAAAAACACATTTTCTGATGTCTAGGACCTCATATTCTAATGAGTAAGACAACATGTGAAAAACTATGTGCATACAAGATCTATGCAGGGGGGAAATGAGAGGTAATATTATACATAGGGAAGACACTAGGCATGGAGGGAGGCAAGGAGGGGACTAGGAAAGGCCTCTTGTAAAAAAAAAAAAGCTGTATATGTATTCAGCCTGAAAAAATAGGCTAATTTTATAGAGGACAAACCAAGGCACAGATTAAAAGGAAAGAAGGAAGGAAGGAAGGAAGGAAGGAAGGAAGGAAGGAAGGAAGGAAGGAAGGAAAGGAGGGAGGGAAGGAAGAAAGAAAGAAAGAAAGAAAGAAAGAAAGGTGTACTTATTAATGTTGTGCCAAGCAAAGAACTAAGTGCTGAGGAAACAATTACAAAAGCAAGATAATCTCTATCTTCAAGGAGTATTCATTCAAAAATGAGGAAAATAATCTTCAGCAGCTAGACTAGTGAGAAATGTAACCCATTTATCAATCAAGACAGTCCTGAGCCCCTAGGTGGGAATCCAGGCCAGAAAGGGTAAAGGTTCTCAGAGGATACTCTCTGGGGAGCCAGGAAGGGCTGATGACAAGAAATATAGCTGGGACCAGCTAGATTTAATTATTTAATATGGAGAAGAAAAGACTTAGTGGCAGAATTAAGTGTGATATCTCTCTTTAGGTATCTGAGGGGATTTCATGAGGAAAAGGAATTAGATGTTGGATTGGATTAATAGGAAAGAATTAGGTCCAATGAATGAGTAGAAGTAATGGTATAGGGACAGATTTAGACATGTCAGGTAAACCTGACAAATATATAAACAAAATATGATAAAAATATGATAAACAGTGAAGACTATACAAAAATGCCCTGGTTGCCTCAGCAGGAGAGGTCTTCAAGCAAAGCCTAGTCGATTACTTGTTGTGTAAGAGGCATTCTAGGTCATCACTGGTTGGACTAGATAGTCTATGAGGTCCTTTCCAACTCAGATTTTGTGGAAAAATTTCTAAGGATCATAGGCTACAAAAAATGTTTTTCTCAAAGACTGAGCTATTTATCTACACCAAATTCACCTTCTTATGGAAAGTCCTAAAATCAAAGAATATTAATGATAGTTGTTTTTGTTGTTAATTCAGTTGTGCCTGACTCTCCATGAACCCGTTTGTGATTTTCTTGGCAGAGATACTGAAGTGGTTTGCCATTACTTTCTTCAACTCATTTCACAGATGAGGAAATTGAGTTGAACAAGGTTAAGTGACTTGGTGAGGTCACACAACTAGTAAGTGTCTGTGTCTGTAGTAAGTGTCTTACTACAACTAGTAAGGTCAGTTTTGAACATGGGAAGATAACTTTATTCACTGTACCACCTAGTTTCCGGAGGTCATCTATTCTAAGAATCTATAGCCATTTTGGTATAGTGGACTCCCTTTGGCAGTCTGGTGAAACTGATGGATTTTCCAGAATTTTTTTTGAACCCTGACCTCCTTCTTAGAATCAATACTGTGCATTGATTCCAAGGCGGAAGAGTAATAAGAGTAAGGCAATTGGGGATTAAACAATTTGGTAAGAAGTATCTGAGGTTGGATTTGAACCCAGGACATCCTATCTCTAGGCCTGGCTCTCAATCCACTGAGCCACTTAACTTCCCCCTAGAATGTTTTAAATGCATATAAAAGAATACATTTGGGGGCAGCTGGGTGGCTCAGTGGATTGAGAGCCAGGCTCAGAGACTAGAGGTCCTGGGTTCAAATCTGGCCTCAGATACTTCCTAGCTGTGTGACCCTGGGCAAATCACTTAATCCTCATTGCCTAGTCCTTAACACTCTTCTCTCTTAGAACTAATACACAGTATTGATTCTAAGATGGAAAATAAGAGTTTAAAAAATACACAGGATTACAAGGGGAACAATTATATTGAAGTAAAAAAGAAAAAAAAATTTCCCATTCAGTTTCATTGGATGTCAGGTCAAAACCCCCTAAATTAGTTGAACCTTCTTATTTTACTTCTGGTTCTCCTATATATTTTGGAAATCCATTTTCTCTGCTGACTTTTCATGTTGTATTTAGTGAGAGAGCCCCCTCATTCATCCTGCTTTGACTCCTGAGTCACCTTTTAAAGATTGATTTGGAAGGATATTCAGAGTGGTTTCAGGTTTTCACTGAAAAAAGTGAGCCTTAGAGGGAAGTAATTTGTCCAGGACCAAGCAGTTAGTTGAGAAAAAAATCAATAATTATAATCCATAGCTCTTGATCAAGTTGAATATTGTAAAGAGTGTCTCAAAAAAGTGGATAGATTGCTGCCAAAAAGTCAGTGTTTCTGCGGATGAGGATTTGGAAAGGACTCCCTTTCGCAGGGTCTACTGGAATTTCAGTCAGTCTAGTAAACATCTATTAAGTGCCTTCTATGAGAGAGGCACTGTGCTAAGTGCTAGGGATTCAAAGAAAGGCAAAAACAGGACCTTTTCTTATGGAGCACATAGTCTAATGAGGAAGATAACCTGAAAACAACTATGTTCAAACAAATCAAATTATAGGACAAATTGAAGATAACAGAGGGAAAGCACTAGAATTAAGGAAGATGAAGAAAGGTTTCCTGTAGAAGGGAGAAATAAGGCAGAGAGGATGCCAGGCAGTCAGTGACAATACCCAGAATCAGAAGATGGAGCATCAGGTGTGAGAAACATCAAGGAGGCCAGTGTTGCTAGATTTGAGGGTATGACGTGTGGGAAGGGGGAGTGTAAGATGTAATTTAAGTTTACATGTCCAGTTGTGATTGTAAGAAATTAACATTGAGATTATTGTTTATTTCTTATACAGATATTATACAAGAACTATTTATCAATTCCAGTTCCATAAGGCCCTCTGTAAAATTGCCCAGCCCTCAGCTGCTCTCCATAGATGCGACATCACAAATTCCACTGAAGCTGGGACAAAGTTGCAGTAAGAAGTCACCCCCTCCTTTCCATTCTTCCATTCTTCCATTCTCTAGTTGGCTTACATACAAGTCTAACTTTTCATTTGATTGCCTTCCTTAAAAAGGAAAGGAAAAAGAGTCCCATCTCAGGGTTCTTTCTCCAATGACTTTGTGTTATGGATGTTCAGGTTTCAGTCAGGTAGGGTGGACAGCATTTGATGGTTGGATCTGATTGGGAAAAGACACTCTCTGGGTATCACAACTACAGGGCTACCTTTGACTGCTATGCAGAGGGAAGACAGAGATAAGGGTAGATATGAATAGGAGAAAACCCCTCATTCAAAGGACCTTGTTTATTTAACTACTAGAAACAAAGATACACGGGACAGTAGAAAGAAACCTAACTTGGACTGTTCATTTGGCTTCAGACCCAGAATCTCCCAAGTGGCTATGAACACTTTTCTTTTCCTATACAGGAATATGCTGAAGTTAGGAAAATCAGAACCTTGGACAAAAGCATTAGAGAGTATTGTAGGAAATAAAATGATGGATGCAGGACCTTTGCTTGAATACTTTGGACCCTTATTTACATGGCTGGAAGAACAAAACAAGGGTGCATATGTGGGATGGAACACTGATTGGAGTCCTTGTAAGTATGAAATAATCATTTCAGGGCTTAAGCTCTTCTGTCTTCTCCTGTCTACTATCACTCATTTCATATATATAGTACAATATCTTCCATAGAGGAAGTGCTAAATAAATATTTGGGAAATGAATGGATGGATGGATATTTCATCATCTCTGATGGTGTGCATCCTCTGAGCAAGTTTCCCTCTATTCTATACTTTACATACAATAGCTGCTCATTAAATATTTACTGATTGATTTTTTTAACCTATACCTTCCATCTTAGAATCAATACTGTATATTGGTTCCGGCAGAAAAGCAGTAAGAGATAGATAATTGGAGTTAAGTGACTTGCCCAGGATCACACAGCTAGGAAGTGTCTAAGACCAGATTTTAACCCAGGACTCCCATCTCTAGGCTTGACTCTCAATCCACTGAGATACCTAACTGCCCTCTTGATTGATCTGTAAAATGATGGAACTTCACTAGATGATCTCTAGTCTTTCTACTTCCTTTCTACTTCCAATGCTCTGTGGTTCCTTGATTGCTCTAATCATTGATGCTGTACTAAGTATGTTGTAAAATTCAGAGTTTGAAGCTCCAAGGGAGGGAAGAGGAGAATTGTTCTTCTAATCCTAACCAGTGTCCCCAGTCATTTTGTATACAAAAGGGATAGAGAAAAAGAAGAGAAGGGACAATGGAAAGAAAAGGAGAATGGAAAGTGTAAGAAAACATAGAAAGACCATTTTGGAGAATGAACAGGTTTAGACTTAGGAGAGAGAAAATTAAGGTTGCCAAGAGAAAAACCCAATTACTGTTACCTTGCTCTTTCTACTTCTTTTTCTTGTTCTCACTACCCCTGTTCCTCCTTCTCTATTTCAAATCCTGAAATGAGGAAAAATGAAAGTATAATCAGGCCTGATAGTGTTCATACTTCTCAATCTTGCCATTTCTTTTAAATTAGATAATGAATACAGCATCAAAGTGAGGATAAGTCTGAAATCAGCTCTTGGAGATAAAGCAGTAAGTAATTTGGAGAGCTCTTCCATTATTTTTCTTCTTATGTATTCAGAAAGAGGGCATGCTAAGAAGATGTCACATAACTAGGAGAATAGAAACTGTATTGATCTTGTAATAACTATACCCTATTGACTTTTTCCCTTTGGTATTTCATTTTCTCTGATGATGACTTTATGGGTAAGTGTACCAGAAAGGACCCTGGTTTGAGAAGACATGGCTTTGAGTCTCAACTCTGCCATTACTTGTGTGATGTTGGGCACACTACTTAAAAATTTTTAGCCTCTGTTTCCTTATTTACTATCATAGGAAGGGAAATTAATATTCTCCCTGCCTAGCTCACAAAGTTGTGAGGATCAAATGTAAGCTTTTCAGGCATTTCAGATGTGTCTGATTCATCATGATCCCATTTGAGGTTTTCTTGGCAAAAAAAATATTGGAGTAGTTTGCTGTTTCCTTCTCTAACTCATTTTACAAATGAAAACTGAGGCAAACAGGAATAAGCCCAGGTCACAGAACTAATAAGTGCCCAAGATCAGATTTGAACTCAGGAATATGAACTTCAGGCTCAGCACTGTATCCACTGTAGCCTCTAATTACCCGTTACATATTTAAAAAGCTTTTGAAAACTTTAGGTGCTGTGACATTAACACCTGTGAACTGTTATTGTTGTTATTTGCTACAGTCTCTTGAAGTTGTCATGGAAATTAATGAGATTTCTGTGTTAAAGTATGAAAATTATGTAAATAAGAGGTCAAAGATGCTTTGATTCATATCAGAGCAAGATGCTTGTTGACCCACTCTTAAGATGGCTTGTATGATACTTGAATCATTATCCTAGAAGAGGGAATAGATTTTCTCTGAGCCAGACTAATGACGTACGTATTTGAGGTTATTCTTCCAGGAAGAGAGATGCAGAAACGTGCCAGATTTGTTTCATTTTTTAATCTTTCTAGCATTAGAATCAATATTTGTTGTGGCACATTTTATAAGGATTGACAAGAAATACAAATACAAATATAGTATTCAGAGTCAGAAGACCTGGGCTGGATTAATAAGTAGTAAGTTTTGCTACTTGTTCCCTGTTTGACCTTCAGCAAATCTCTTCATCTCTACAGAACTCGGTTTTCTCATCCGTGCCCCAGGTCATCACCAGCTGTCTTGACTTTTGTCTTGCCCTTAGGCTTCAAGAGTCATTGAGGCTGGCAACTTTACTCAACTCTGCCTCCCTTAAATACAATTCATATACAAGTCAAGACCTGACTCTGTGATATCACTGTTATTAACTTAAATTTCTAATCTATTCCCTCTTCTAGAAAAAATGACTCAAAGATCAAACAAGCCATCTTAAGGGCAGGTCAGCAGCATCTTTCTCTGATATGAATAATAGCTTCTTTGGTCTCCTATTTACATAATTTTCATACTTTAACAAAGAAATCTCATTAATTTCCATAACAATTTTAAGAGATTATAACAGATAACAACAATTACCTGTTCTCTTTGGACATGAAGAATGAACAACAAGCACTTTTCTTGAAATGTTAGCAAAAACATTGGGGGCAGCTAAGTAGCTCAGTGGTCTAAGAGCTAGACCTAGAGGTGGGAGATCCTGGGTTCAGATCTGGCCTCAGACATGTCCTAGCTATGTGACCCTGGGAAAGTCACTTAATCCTCATTGCCTAGCCCTTACTGTTCTTCTGTTTTGGAACCAATACTTGGTATTGATTCTAAGACAGAAGGTAAGGGTTAAAAAAAAAGAAAAGAAAAAGAAATATTAGCAAAAACAGATCAAATTATGTGATTCTTCCCATACATCTATGCCAAAAAATCAGTGTAATTAGTTGAGTCTTTAAAGATTAGGCAAAATACATAGTTAGACTACTGTAGAGAAAACAAATGATTGACTCAATGTCTCTCTTTTCATCTTTTGATGTTAATATCGAATAGACCAGTAGTGTCAAACTCAACAGAAACAGGCTAAAAAATTGCACATATAAGGATCCCTTGGGAGGCCGTACATTGACTGAAAACACCACATGTTTATATTTTAAAATTAAATTTTGTTTGAAAATCTCCCAATTGCACTTTTTAAAAACTCTTACCTTCTGTTTTAGGGTTGATACTAAGTATTGGTTCTAAGGCAGAAGAAGGCTAGGCAATGGGGGTTAAGTGACTTGCCCAGGGTAGAACAGCTAGGTAGTATCTGAGGTCAGATTTGAACCCAGGACTTCTTGAACCCAGGCTTGATTCTCTATCCACTGAACCACGTAGCTGCCTCTCCCAAATACATTTTAATCTGGTTTGGGCCTTACTAGGGAGTGTTATGGGGCCCCTGCATGGTCTTTTTGATACCTCTTATGTAGACCCAACCTTAGATAAATTGAATCAACAGAACTGGAAATGTTACTTCTAGGCAAGCTAAGAAAAAGAGAAGATTTCATAACAAGACCAGTAGTCACATAGTCTTTTCCCACCTGGAATTTTTCTCTCCTCTGACATCCTCAGATTTTCCATTAAAGAATATATACTCACAGAAGTAAGCTAGGTGGTAAGATTGATAAAGCACTGGGTGGAGTCAGGAGGACCCAAGCTCAAATTTAGCCTCAGATTCTTATTGTGTGTCCTTTGGCAAGTTACTTGATGTCTGTTTGTTTCAGTTTCCTCAACTGTAAAATGAAAAAAATAGAAGCACCTTCCAGGATTATTGTGAGGACCACATGAGACAATATTTATAAAGGGTTTAGTACATTGTCTGACACATACTAGGTGCTTTATAAATATAGCTATTATTATTAGGTAAAATTCATCAATCAATAAGCATTTGTTATGCACGCTATCCATACTCATTCATTGTAGCAATTAAATATTTAATAACAGTGCAAAGAAGTGTGGATGAGTAAGGAGACCAATTTTACATTTTGACAAGTATCATGATGTTAAAGCTAAGAAATATTAAACTTAGAATAGGAAACCACCTGGCGAAACGAATTTGAAGTTAGAGAAATTAGAGTTTGAATCCTGACATTGTCACTGCCTGTTTAACCTTGGGAAACTCTGGGACTCAGTTTCCTCAGCTGCAAAATTAGGGGCTTGAATTAGATAGCCTCAGAGGTCCTTTCTGGCTCAAAATCTCTGATCCTATGATCCTAATAAATGTTCTTTAGGACTGGATACCTGAAAGATGTGATTACTTTGGTTGGTTGGTTCTAGTTGCCTTCTCTAGCTATAGTAATGTAATGAGAATTTAACCTTTTTTAAAATCATTTTTGTGTCTAGAGAGATCCATAATTGTTGATTTTTCATATATTTTTGTTCAAAACTAAAATATGTTGAAGTAGATGTAAAATTGCTTTATAAAGCACCTATTATTGTTGGACTCATTTTTTCTATAAAAAATAAGAAGAATTTTAATATTGGAAAGACTCAGTATAGCATTTAGGTGACAGTGATCTACAATGTTAGAGAATGAAAAAAAAATGCTATGTACAGGGAGCCCCAAAAGTCTTAATGCAGTTTTAAGCTATTTAAACTATTAACATTTAAAACTGCACCAAGAACTTTATGGCACTCCAAAAAAATGATTATAAGGCATATACTAGAATCAGGACTAAACTGGGAAAGGCTATAAAATACATACTTTGCAGATCATATGAATGGGCAATTTTCTCATACATATTTGTTGTTGGTGTTCAGTCATTTTTTAAGTCATGTCTGATTCTTCATGACCCAATTTGAGTTTTCTTGGCAAAGATATTGGAGTGGTTTGCCATTTCCTTATCCAGCTCACTTTAAAGATGAGAAAACTAAATCCAACAGGATTGTAGTGACTTTCTCAGGGTCACAGAGTTAGGAAGTATTTGAAACTAAATTTGAGCCCAGGAAGATGAGTTTTCCTGACTCCAGGCCCAGCACTCTATCCAATGGCTGATGTAACTAGTTGCCCATACTTTTAACCCAAAGCAATTAGTGAGCTGGAGAAGACTCATATTCACTACATGTAGTTGTCAATTGTCAGTTTTTGTTCCATAAGTTTTCATAAGTTTTTTTCTCATAAGTAATCTGTCATTCATTAAGCATTTATAAAATGTTGACTATGTACCAGCCACTATTCTAGTCCCTGGAAATGAAATAACAAAAGAGAAACCATCTTTGCCCTCAAGGTGCTCATCCTATCCTTTTCTCCCTCCACAGTATGACTGGAATGAAAATGAAATGTATTTGTTCCAGTCATCAATTGTTTTTGCCATGAGACAGTATTTTTTACAAGTGAAAAAACAGAGCATCCCTTTTAGGTGAGTTACTGTGTTGGGTTCTCAATTCTTGCCATAGCATTTTCTTAGTTTTCTGTTGGGTTAGAGGTTTGAGGGAGGGATGTTGTTGGGTTTAACTTTCAGCTCTATTCCCATCCCAGAACCTATTCACTTTGTTTGTTGTCCTAGAGTTTTGGTAAATTGGACACTGTTAGATATAAGAAAACTGTCAGAGGTGGAAGGATGTGGATGGCAATAGTATTTTTTGTGTTGTTTTGCCTTGTCTTGTGAACAGGTATGGCAACTGCAAGTATAATGATCTCTCCTTTTCTGATATAGGATGGCTCCTTTTCTTAACACTTTCTTTTTTCAGGAGCTCTTTTAAATGCAAGATATGCTATTAACCATTTTTTCTCAAGTCTTTTCATGCTACCTGAGCAATGAGAATTCTTCCTGCCCATTGATTAGTTGAATGGGGACTAGTGGTCTCAAGAATGTTGTCTTATATTATAAGAACCTGCAAGGGGACCAGGATGATTAAAACATACAAAGGGAATAGTATAAAACTGAATGACTGGCAAAAATTTAGACCTTATCAGTAATACTGGAAGCCTAACGTTATAATGAAAATATTTTGTATTGATAACCATTGCCCCTTCTTTGAAATTACTTTCTTATTCCATTCCTGGACCCCTTTCTTTAAGATTAGGTCAGAGCAAGACTGGTATTTGTTGTTGTTATTTAGTCATTTTAGTTATGTCTAACTCTTTGAGACCTTATTTGGGGTTTTCTAGGCAAAAATCCTGGAACAGTTTACCATTTCCTTCTCTAACTTGTTTTTTACAGACACTGGTGACACTGTTGAATCAGAAGAGAATTAAATGGGCAAAGGGTCTTATTAGAATACTCAACTTTCGATCTCTTTCCCTATGCCAACACTTAGATTAGTGCCTGGTTAAGTAACTTGAGTTAATTGATGCTCAGAGTCCTATCTACGAACATATTTTCTTTGAGGCCTGATAAAGAGGGAGGTTTGGAGGATTGAGAACTAGAAGGCATTTTGGAAATTACCTAGTTCAGTTCCCTCATTTTATAGACAAAGAAACTGAGGCACAGAGAGCTCAAGTCACCTTCCTGAGGTCACACAGATAGGAAGTATCAGAGACAAAAGTAGAACCAAAGGTCCATCGACTCTAGGACCACTGAAATATCCATTGTAACTTACTGCTCTCCATGTTGTCTGGGACAGTTGCTTGACTGTGCTCATTTCTCATCATCTGCTATCACTAACACTAGGTCACATTGGGAAGAAACTTGGAGGGTGTGTGTGTGTAAGTGAGTGTGGATGTTAAGGGGATGAAAGTATCAGGAAGAATACTATGGAGTTAAGTAAAGGTAATTTTATAATATGAGAGTGAAGTCAGATTAAAAAATCTTTTAATTCCTCCCTTCAATACTACTTTTGTGATCTTGTGGGAAAGTCATTTAATCTCCCTGACCTCAGTCTTTTCATCTATAAAATGAGATGATTTGACTTGGTGGGCTATGAGATTTATTCTAGCTCTATCTAGGTCAAAAAGGGTATTCCAAAAGTCTTAATGGAGTTTTAAACTATTAAAGCCTAAAGTTTCTCTCTCTCTCTCTCTCTCTCTCTCTCTCTCTCTCTCTCTCTCCCTCTCTCTCTCTCTCTCTCTCTCTCCATTCTTCTCCTCCCTTCCTCTGTTTATCCCTTCATCACTTCTTCTTTCCCTCTCCTTCTCTCCTCCCTTTATCAACACCCTCTCTGTCTCTGACTTTTTCTCCTTTCCTCCCTCTGTCCTTCCCCACTCTTTCTCTCTCTCCCTCCCTCTCTCTCTCTATCTCTCTCTCTCTCCCTCTCTCTCTCTATCTCTCTCTCTCTCTCCCTCTCCCCCTTTCTTCCTTCTCCCTCCCTTCCCCTCTTTCTGTCTCTGTCCCTTTTTCTCTCCCCAAAAGCCTTAGTTCAATTTTGAGCTTCCCTTTCCTCCCCTTTTCTTCTATTTTCCCCTTACTGGCAAGCACTATGCTAATCTCTTTACAAATATTATTTCATTAGATCCTCACAACTTTGTGATCTAAGTGGTATTGTTTTTATAGGTAAGGAAACTGAGATAGAGATTAAATGATTTGCCTAGGGTCATATAGCTAGTGAGTGTCTGAGATCTGATTCGATAGCCTAGGTGCCGCAGTTGGGTACTCTAAAAAGTATAGGGCAGCCTGAGGCACTGAGTACCAAAGAGCATGAGATGATGGGAAAGGGGGCTCAGAAAAGAGCAACATAACTTCCTTCATTATTTTGCCTAGAACAGGCTCTATAGATGGAGAGAGAATAATGAGAAGTCACATGGATCTCTATCCTATATTATACGTCTACCCTTCATCTCACGTCATTTGTCCATTTTTTATTGCTCTCTTTTTAAAAAATCCAATCTCTTTTTATGCTTTCAATTCATAATTATTTATTTTTCTCTCCCTTCCTCCTTCTCTGCCCCTTACCATTAGAAAATAAAGAAAAATAAAGCTCTGTAACACATATAAATATTGTTGTGCTGTAAGAAATGATTCAAATGAAATTTTTCAAGAAATCTGGGAAGCCTTATATGAACTGATGCAGGGTGAAGTGAGCAGAACCAGAAGAACATTATACATAGACAACAATATCGTAAAATAAACAGTTTTTAAAGGATGTAATAATTCTCTGCAATGATCAACCATGATCTTGGGGCCTAGTAATGACCCATGTTCTCTACATGCCACTACTCTCTTCTGAAGACTGTTACCCTCTCTTATTTTCTTAGAATAGAAGAATGCATATGATCAATTAATGTCCTTTGACTGTATTTTTTTTTTGTAAAAAAAGGATATTCCATCTTATAATCAATACTGTGTATTGGCAGCAAGGCAGAAGAATGGCAAGGGCTAGGCAATGGAAGTTAAGTGACTTGTCCAGGGTCACACTTGAGCCAAGATTTGTATCTATTATCTCCTATCTCCAGGCCTGGATATCTATCTACTGAGCTACTTAGACGCTTCCTCATGTTGTTTTTTTAAGGCATATATGTCTTAAGGGGTAATATATCTTATGTTTCTCCCTAGCAATGAGAATGTGAAAATGTTTGATTTGAAACCCAGAGTCTCCTTCTGCTTCGTTGTCACTAACCCTCCTAATGGTACCTCCTTCGTTCCTCGAGAAGTAGTAGAAGAAGCAATCAGGTGACAATTTTTTCCCCCAATTGAGTGACATGAGTGTGTGTGTGTGTGTGTGTTTGTGTATGTCATGTTGGTGGAGACAGTCACCATCATCAGTGAAGGGTACCATATCAAAAACTTCCTCTAATGTCTTTCACAAAAGAGCCCAAGAGGAAGAATCACATCCAGAGATTTTTAACCCTCAGTTGATTCATTTACCATTTTGTGGTTAGTGTCCACTATATGCTAATGCAGAGCTATATTAGGAATTCTCTCCCACCATACCCATAAGGCCTTTAGCCTTTTCCTATTGGTTGTGAGTTTTTGATATGGTTATGGTGGGCGTGTTGTCGAGGTTTTTTTGGAGAGAAGGCGCCATGGTGAAGGGTGAGTGAGGTTCTTCCCCAGGGCCTTTTAAATAAAATCCTTATATCATACTTTGGAGGCATTGAATATTAATTTCAATCTTTACAATACCACTGCTCCCAGGTCTCCAGGCAATGAAAGGCCTGAGGACCAGTGGGGCTATTCCAAATTTGATTCCTTTCTTCTTTGTGGCTATATTCCTTGGGACACAGTAATAGCTTGACCTGAAATACCAGAAATGATCTGTGATTGGAATTTTAGCTAGGAAAACGCTTTTCTCTCTCAGACTTCAATTATATTAAGAACCTCAGGCCCCTTCACATAACAAACCTTTTAACTGCCCTCTCTGCAACAGAAAAAAAATGGCAGAGGAAATTTTTTAGTTTGTGGACCTGGATATGAGGAGGTCGAGGTGAGTATTCTGAATTGAGTCAGCAGTGACCTTGGAATCAGGGGGTTCAAGCCTCACCTCTGACACCTCCTAGTTGTATGACTCTGGTTAAGTCACTTGACCTCTCAATCCTCCAGTCAACTTCTAAGTCTGTAAATTACAGATCCGGCACCAGGCTGCCCTGGCAGAGGGAAGTTTCCCTGTGATGGTTCTATTATTGAAATCACAGGTCTGGTCTCTTCGCCACCTCCTGAAAAAAAAAATGTACACCAGAAATCACTGTAAATATTCTGGGAGAATACTGCTATTTCAGTCCAGAATGCTGAGTATTTAACTATTCCTTTTTTTTCTCCCTTCCTCCCTCCTTCTACTCCTCCCTCCTTCTCTCTCTTTCTTTGCCACTCTTTCTTTCTCTCTTTCACATTCTTTTTCTCTCTCTTTTTTCCATTTCTTTCTTTCCTTCCTTCCTTCCTTTCCCCTTATTTTTCTCTCTCAGTATCAGTTCTAAGACTGAAGAGCAGTCAACTAGGCAACTGGGATTAAGTAACTTGCCCAGGGTCATATAGCTAAGTGTCTGAGGTCAGATTTGAACCCAGGTCCTCCTGACTCTGGGCCTGGTACTCTATCTACTGAGCTACCTTCCTATCTAAGAAATAGACCAATTCTGTCTGATATAGACAGAATTGCTTTGGAACCACTCACGAGTTATTGACAATTTGTGACAAGTCCCTAAATTTTCATTCAGCGTATAGCTATTAAAGGTAAAAAGAATCCAAAGGCATCTTTTCCTCATTCCTCATTCCCAGGTGTGTATGGGTGTGTATATGGGTGTATGTATGTATGCATGTATATGCATAAAAATATATGCATAAAATACATATACAATATGTGAATATACATGTATATATAAAGCACAATATACATGTAGTAAATGTATATTAAATTCATTCTTAACTTATTAACTTAGATATATTAAATATATACAGATGTATGTGTACATATGTATATAAAGTATATATATGCATACAAACACATATATAAACATTAAATGTATATTGCAATATATACACATTATATATGTATAAATGCACATATAATAAAAATATGTGTGTGTATACATGAAATACATAGCATCTATTTCCACTGTGTGTGTGTGTGTATGTGTGTGTGTGTGTATCCTTTCTCTTCCAGGTTCTTTCTTTTATAACTTATGCTCTTAATTACAGGCGGTCTAGGGACCGCATCAATGATGCCTTCCGCCTAAATGACAACAGCTTGGAGTTTGTGGGTATCCCTCCCACGTTAGCCCCTCCATATGAGCCACCTGTTACTATATGGATGATCGTATTTGGAGTGGTCATGGGAATTGTGGTGATTGGAATTGTTTACCTAATCTATGCTGGAGTCAGAGACCGAAAGAAGTAAGTAGCCTTCTCTGGAGGCTTTCCTACTTTATTGTTTATTTATTTCCTACTTTATTATTAGAACTCTAGTACACTGATGGTCTGATGCAGTGATGGCAAACCTATGGCACAGGTGCCAAAGATGGCATGCAGAGAGCTCTCAGTGGGTACCTCCCCCACCATTTGTCACTAGAAAGGCAGAGGGACTCTGCCTCTCCACCATGCCTGATGATATTATTTCATATCCCCTGCCTCTGCCCAGCAGCCCAACAGAGGGGAAGGTGGGAGACTCACAGGTGGCAGAGCTGGAAGGGAGTGGAGCACTTGGACCACTCCCCTCCCCTCTTCACCTGCACTGAGGACCTTTCTCACATGACCCGCCCCTCTTCCCAGCAACCCAATGAGAGAAGTTTCCCCCTCCCCTGTGTGGGTAAGGGGAGGGGAAGGGCACAGCACACACAATCTCTAAAAGGTTCACCATCACTGTTCTAATAGGTCTGGGATCTCATTGATGGGAACATTCCCTCCAAGATGTGGATTATACACCATCTTGACTGTATCACCCTATAATCCTTCCACATGGATTTGTCTCACCTATTGGCAATGGTTGTTTCATTGTTGGCATATGACAAGTATCAATAGGTTCTGTGGAAGGAATGGGAAGCTGAAAACCTATTGTAGAGTTTGACAGTAGTGTTAAACTCAAATACAAATGCATCTGTAGGGGCAGCATATTAACTTAGGAAACCTCAAATTAAAATTATCTAAGTTATATTGTATTTTTATTTATTTTATTAAGCATTTCCCAATTACATTTTAATATAGTTTAGCTAATCAGGAGTTTTTCTGCATTAAGTGTGACAAATCTGGTGTAAAGGAGAAAATAATGAACTAAGAATGAGAAGAGCTGGTAATGAAGAATGAAAATAATAGTAATTTTCTTCGTTAAATAACCCTTTTACATTCTTAAAAATAAGTTATTTGTTTACAGTAAATAAATAATAAAAATTATTACACTTGAAAGAGCTTTTGTTTACATGAGTTAGAGCTGTTGATATATTAGCAGACTGCTGGTCCACATTAGAAATTAAAACTAATAAAATTTAAATATTTATTGATTCATTAAGATAATAATAAACTCATTATATATTAACATAATTTATTTTGTGGAAAATAATTCCCCAAAATGAAGAAAGTGAGAAAAATGGCATTTTTATTTACTTTTGCAAATCTCTTTAATAATCTGACTTCAGAGAAAGTGATTAGGATTCTCGTATCTGTTTCTACAGTCATTTTGTTGCAATACATTATTTTGACTGAAGTATATAAAGAAAATCTGGCCTCACAAAGACAGGTAGTTCGAAAAAAATGGGCAAATAATACCTTAGTTTTAAGACATTACTGAACCAATCAAACAATAATAATTGTTCAATTGTTTCAGTTTTGTCTGACTCTTCATGACCCCATTTGAGGTTTTCTTGGCAAAGATCCTGGGATGGTTTTCCATTTCCTTCTCCAGCTCTTTTTACAGTTGAGGAAACTGAGGTAAACAGGGTCTGATTTACAACTGGTAAATGCCTGAGGTCAGATTTGAACTCAGGATGCTACCTAGACATTACTATCCTTCATTAATTAGTATGCATTACTATTATGTATGAGAATTACGAAAGACCTTTGGAACAGTCTTGGGGACCCCCAAAGGTCCAAGTGATTCCACTTTGTTGAACTACTGCTCTATATCAGTAAAATGATGGGCCCTTACTGGTCTGTTGAATTTCTAGGTACTAATGCTATCTTCTTTTTATATAACAGGAGAAGCAAAACAAGCAGTAGCAATGATGAGAACCCCTATGTTGATGTGGATGTTGCTGGGGGACAACATAATCCAGGTTTCCAAAACAATGATGATGCTCAAACATCATTTTAGAAACTCTTTATTTTCTTATTCATTCCATTTCCTGTAAATATTAACATCGTGCAATGAACATGGGTGAGGAAGCTCCTGTAAATGCCCTTGAACACCCAAAATACATCTCTGATCAGGAATTGCTTCTATTCCAACAAAACATTACAGGACCAAATCTACTGTGTTTCTATCATTTACTGCTTTCGAGAGCAACACACCACTTCCGTTTCTCCAAGAGAAAAGAAGTTCAACAACTTTTTTGGGGCAATGAGGCTGTTCAAGGAGAGGAAGAAAATCTGAGTGTATCAAATTACTGTATTACTTGAGTTGGGAAAAGAGATCTTGGAAATCAGAAGCAAATGCCTGTCTTTGGTTGTGAGACTGATTGATTGTTTGTAATGACCGTGCCCTCAGCAGGCTGCTGGTCCACTAGCTAACGGAAGTCAGGGAACAAAGGACAGCATGAGTTACATCCTACATTCTCTTTAGCCCCTTCTAAAAATTATAGCCGCTTACCCAAAAGCGCCATCAAGTCTTGCGTATGACATGAGAAGGATAGAGGTGAGAAGGTTTGAAGGAAGCAGAATCAGAATTAGTAGGATGAGAGGGGGAATGGTGTTATCAAAAAATCAATTAATATATATTTATTAAATACTTACCATGTGCAAGACCCTGTGCTAAGTGTTAAGGATGCAAGGAAGAGCAAAACTTAGTCCCTGACCTCAAAGAATCCGAAGAATTGTGTACATAGAGGATATATATATATATACACATTTGTAAATAAAAGGTAACCTCAGTGGGAAGGCACTGAAGAGGCAGAGAGAGAGGGAAGGGAGACCAGGAAAACCCTCTAGAAGAAGGTAGGATTTGGCCTGAGTCTCAAAGGAAACCAGGGAATCTTTGCAGACGTGAGAAACCCCTGGATCTGAAATTGGAAGGTCTAGGTTCAAGTTCTGACTTTGTTCTTTTCTTCTTGTGTGACTTCACTTTACTGTTTCTTATCACTGAAATGAGGAGATTGGACTCGATAATTTCTAATGTTCCTTCTTGACTGAAATCCTACAAGTCTCCCCAAGGTAGCTACTCTACTATCCTGAAACTTCCAGTTTTCTGAATCAGAGAAATTGATATCATGATAGGAATTCTCAAAGTTTTCATGAACTTTCTCTGTGAGTCCACCAGTGCAGAATTGATTCTGAGTCCCTTTTATTCTCTAATTGTATCAATTTAGTCTCTTTAAATAGGTCATAAACCTCTTGAGGACAAAAAATGTTTCTCTCCCCTCTCCCCTGCCTTCTTAACCAGAATATCCAGCACAAGAATGAGCATATTTTGACTGGACACACTTCCTTAACCTTCTCTCTGACAAATATGGGAATCATGAAGTTCCCATCCCCAAGGATCAAGCCATAAACCAACTAATGAAGTTTCCTGAGGAGAAAGTAGAGTTCCCATGGAAAAATGAGCTGTACAATTCTATTGTTGAATAATAATAATAAAAACAATTACTAAAAATGAAGAGAAAATGACTTGTTTTTCAACAATGTCTTTCTATAAGTGTTCCTACAATCAGTGGTGAAAATGAATCTCACAAATCAAAGGTGGGTTTTGTTTTTTTGGTTCTGAGATCTACTTCATTTTGCTTCAGTTCATGTTGGCCTTTCCATTCTTTTCTGTATTCATTTTATTTGTCATTATTTACAACACAATAATGTTCCATCACATTTGTGTACCAACATTTGTTTAGTCATTCCTTAAGCATATCCACCTTATTTCCTGCTCTTCCCTACCATAAAAAGGGTTGATATAAAATATTTCAGTGTATATAGCATCTTTTTTCTTATCAATGACCTCCAAGGAAACTTCTTGAAGGGAAGAACTAGTGTAATCTCACTTTCAATGGGATTCTGTAATCCAGACAAAGTTTGGACACTGAATTTTCATTCTAATTTGAAGACTATCCCCTTTTGTTTTTAAATTTAATTTAACTTTTATTATCATGCAAAACACTTCCATATTAATAGGTCATTGTTGTATGAGCACACTCATACAAAACCATAATCCCAAAATAAAATCACATCAAACTGATGTGAAAGATGGCCCCAATAGTTCTTTCACTGAAAGTGGGACTGTCCCTTTTTCAGGGACAATATCACAGCAGAACAGAAAAGAATACTAGACTGTAATTAGAAGGCCTAAATTTGGGTCATAACTATAATGCTTTCTATTTATTTTTTTTAAACCCTTAACTTCTGTGTATTGGCTCCTAGGTGGAAGAGTGGTAAGGGTGGGCAATGGGGGTCAAGTGACTTGCCCAGGGTCACACAGCTGGGAAGTGTCTGAGGCCGCATTTGAAGCTAGGACCTCCTGTCTCTAGGCCTGACTCTCAATCCACTGAGCCACCCAGCTGCCCCACTATGATGCTTTCTAGCCTTGTGACTCTGACTAAGCAAGGTGCCTCCTTATGCCTCAGTTTTTTCATAGGTGAAATGGGAAGAATTCTTGGAGTACCTATCAAAGGCAAAAATACCCTATAAATGTTAAAGTACAATAGAAATGAGTTGATAATTTCATTGTGTCATTGTGGTTTTAGGTTTTTAAAAAAATTGATGAAACAGCTTAAGTCAAAATGTTCAAAGCAAATTTATGTAGATAAGTTGATGAAATTCACTCTTCTCAGTGGAAGGAAGGTTTCAACTGGCTTTCAGGGTAGATATTTGTCCAGGGATTACCCTGCATTTTTTCTGAGAAAAGAAGGGAATATCATCAGTACATTTGAAAATCCTGTTCAGTGGTTTGATGGAGTAGGAATTGTTTTATTGTTATATTGTTGCCTTTTAATTTATGATAACACAGAGCTACTGCTGGGCTCAGGTGGGGATTGACACTCACCTTTCTCTAAAGAGGCCCCTTGAAGGCTATCCACCTCCAGAGAAAAAACTGATGGAGTCAGATGGATGCAGATCAAAGATGTCTTTCACATCACTGTATTTATGATTTTATTTGGGGGGGGGGGTTGGTTTTGTATGAGTGTGCTCTACCAACAGTGACCAATATGAAAGTGTGTTTTGCATGATGATTGATAGACCTTAGGACAAAAAGCCCGAGCAGTACCTGCATAACATGGACCTGAACATCTGCACATTCCATTCCTCAGCCTGTCAAAGCTGAGACAAATGCATAACCTGACCACATCCTGCATGGCTGAACATCAAGATTCCCATTCCTGAGAACCCCCCCCCCAAACAACCAGGGTTCAATCCCGAGGAGTCTGATTCCCCAAGAGAAGGGTCAGATTTTTTTTGGAGCTCTGGGTCTTTTTGCTCTCACCCTAAGTCAGGAATCAGAAAGACCAGAGTTCAAATCTGGCCTTAGTTACTCGCCGTGTAACCCTGGACAAGTCACTTAAACTTTTGTCTGCCTCAGTTTCCTCAACTGGAAAATAGGGGCCATAATAGTATCTACCTCCCAGGGTTATTGTGAGGATTAAATAAAATCATATTGTAAAGTACATAGTATAGTACCTGGTATATTTATTGTTGTTCGGTTGTGTCCAATTCTTTGTGGACTGTGTCATACCAAAACTGTGGAATTTTCTTGGCAAAGGTACTAGAATAAAGTGCCACCTTCTTCTCCATTGGATTAAGGCAAACAGAGGTTAAGTGACTTGCCCAGGGTCACACAGCTAGTAAATATCTGAAGATGGATTTGAACTTGAGTCTTCCTGATTCCAGGCCCAGTGCTTTCATCACTAAGCACCTAGCTACCTCTCTGGAGTCTGATATACTAAATACATGCTTGTTTCACTCCACATTCCTAACCAAAATTACTTAAATTTTATATTATGCATCATGTCTAAAATCTCCAAAAGGGGAGTAGAAAAATACAAATTATACAGAGCAGATCAGTTAGAAGACAGCTATTTCCTTCACCCAAAAGAAATACTAAAAACAGAAGTCTCACAAATACTGATAAAAACTTAAACATGAAGCAGTAACTCAGAACTATTATTATACCCAAAACAGGCAATATTCTGTAGTACTGCTGAGTCAACATTCCCACTTTAGTTCTGTATTCTGTCCCTCGAGGTTTTCTGACAAGTCACACCAGGGGTTGGGTTTATCTCCCTTTGGGTGCTTATCTGCTCCAAGCAGAGGTGGAGTCCCTAAAGGGGACACTTTCCAAAGGACAGCTGGTGCGGACCTGAGTTTATGCTCAACCGCCCAAACCCACGCCAGAGACGTCACTCAAGGTCATTGTTCTATTGGAGCACAAAGCAGCAAAGGCAACCAGAGGTCTAAGACCCAGGCTCAAACTTGCTGAGCTAAGCTCCTCCTTCTATTTGCAGTTATCCTTTCTCTAGGAATGGGAGAGGGCAGCCTTCCATCATTCAATCCCAGAAAGGAAGAATTCTATATCTCACAGTACACAGGGCTCAAGAGGGAAGAAGCATTTCTTGCAAGATCTGCTGAAAGGGAGCTCTTCCTGACTCAACGGCCAGTCTTCTCTGGAGCCATGGGAATGAGGAGAATGGAGATGAAGGGACCTCCCCATGGTTTACAGCATCATCCCAAAGCACCAAACTGTTCAACATTGAGAGAGAACCAAAGTGGCCCACTGGAAGCAGGTCAGGGTCTTAGAGCATAAGGGAACTAAACTGGTTATTATTATTATCATATAATTACATTTATATTTTATTCTTTATTAACTAACATTTCAAACTTTTATTAACTTCTTTTTGTTTGTTTTATTCATAAATTTTACAACATATTCATTTCTAAAAACATCCCTTTCTTCTCCTGCCCAGTGAACTGATCCTGGTTACAAAAAGTAAAAAAAAAGAAAAGAGAAGGAAAAAGAAAGCAAAAATTGGGCAGCTAAGTAGCACAATGTATAGAGTGCTAGCTGGAGTCACAAAGACTCATATTCCTGAGTTCAAATCTAGCCTCAGATACTAACTAGCTATGTGACCTTGAATAAGTCACTTAACTCTGTTTCCTTCCGTTTTCTCCTCTGTAATGATGAGCTGGAGAAGAAAATAGCAAACCACTTCATTATCTTTGCCAAGAAAACCCCAACTGGGGCCACAAAGAGTCGGACAAGGACTGAACAACGAAAAAGCAAAAATAACCGTTATATAAATCAATTTGTAAGCCCTCATTTTTAAAAAGCAAACTAACCTACCCATTCATTGAATTTCATGATATTGCATATGAAATAGTCCATACATTAAAATTTAAATTAATATCCAATAACTCCAAGTATTAAATTTTATAAGGTTTATTATTAATCAGTTGAAGAAGAAGAAATAAAAGAACAAAAATAGTAAAGCCTAAGTAAAAACACATGGGTAAAATTCTCCTGCTTGGCTCTCACCCAACTTCCATAACCACCTTCCCAGGAGCAGAGAGAGGGGCCTGGTTACATCAAAATATATCCTCCCTACATATGTATGCACTGTTTGCATTCAGCATGAGCACACAAATGAGATGCTGGGTAAGAAAGTCCTAGGGAGCAAATTCTAATTACACAATACTCATAGTTTTCCACCTCTCCAAGTGAAAGAAAGAAGGTTTATTTTATCATCTATGCTTTTAGGATAAGTTTGATCAGTATTATTATACAGCATTCAGTTATTCTTTGTGGTTCTTTTCATTGAAGTTCTATATACTGTTTTCCCAATTCTAACACAGGAATGAACCCAACTTGGTTTATGAAAGACACAATCTCAGTAATTCTCATTATAACATATATACTTCATTTTTATACCCTCTGTAATGCATTGCACATATTAAGTGTTCAATAAATTCTTCATAGAATGATAAGCTTCATATTCATATTCATATTCTTCATAGAATAATTGGCTCACAAATTTAGAGCTGGAAGGACCCAAGAGGTGAGTACCTTCATTCACTAACTATGTGACTGGGCAAATCACTTAACTGTCTCAGTTTCCAAAAGAAACGAAAAGAACCAGATCAACATCCAGAGCCAAGGATTGGACTTTACTAGAAGTCACAGGTATGCACGCCATGCCCCGTCTGTGGCATGAGACATAACAAGAGTTGTATCGCCTTGAGTCAATTGCTTTAACAGAGGTATTTAACAGGGTGAGATATTCAGAACTTGTTCCTAAAGTGGGTTTATGAACATTTTGCTGAAATGGTTAATAAATGATGGATTGGATCCAAGAGAGGAGACACTTGAAAGTGGGGATCTAATTAGGGCTTTCCTATGATGGTCAAGGTAAAAGCTACCATGAGCCCAAATTATGGAGAAAGAAGCAAGGAAACCTAGCAAATAATAACAGCTAACATTGATAAAATGCCTACCATGTGCCAGGCACAATGCCAAGAATTTTATAGTTGTTATCTCATTTAATCCTCACAGCAACCCTGGAATGCAGATGGCATTGGTAGCCTCACTTTACAGATGAGGAAACTGAGAAAGGCTTTGGTTTTAAATGGATTCTGATCTAGAATTTGTTGGAGAAATGGGATAGTTTTTGAGGAAATGTGCTTATAGGGAGGGGGCAACAAGGGGGCATGCTTCTTCCATATACTATCTTTCTAGTCATCTATGTATATAAACTCAGAGTGATCCATGACTCTCCCTCTCATCGCCTAGGCAGGAGGTACTATGGCTCTCTGTTGCCATCAGAGTATCTTTAGGTGCTAAACAATTTTTTGGTTCTTTGCTCCAGAGCGTATTTCCATCATGCTGAAGCCAGATTGTCAGGACCTTTAAATGCCAAGGTGAAATGTTTGTCTTTGATCTTCAGAGGCAATGGGGGAACCACTGCATTTTTTAAGCCCTTACCTTTCATCTTAGAATCAATACTATGTATTATTGGTTCCAAGGCTAGTAAGGGCTAGGCAATAGGAGTTAAGTGATTTGCCCAAGGTGACACAGCTAGGAAGTATCTGGGGTCAGATTTGAACCCAGAACTTTCCATCTTAAAACCTAGTTCTCAATCCACTGAACCACCTAGCTGTCCTCCACTGCATATTTTTTTAGCAGGGGATTAAAATGAAACAGGTCTATGTCTTGGAAAACATTAATGTGGCAGTCAAGTAGAGGGCAGATTAGAGAAAGGAGAGATCAGAAACAGGTCCATGAATAAGGAAATTATTTCAATAGACCAGGAAAGGGGTGAAGAAAGTCTTAACTAGACATGTACAGAATGAGTAGTGATCAAGATTTGCTTTTGATGCTCTCTCGCGCATTTACCCAACACATGGGAGTCAAACTCAAATAGAAATAGGGCTACTAAACCGAACATAATTATCTCTGAAGCCCCATAAAATAGTTTTAAGATGTGATATTTTCTATGTTTTATCATATTTTTATTTATTTTGTCAAATATTTCCCAATTATATTTTAATCTGGTTTCACAGAACTCAGGAAGGTGGTGACCTGTGGGCTGTTGGACATTTCTGCCCCAAAACTAAACTCTAGATCTACCACCTCCATCAATCCTTTTCTCATCAATATGGCCATTGTCTCTTATTTCTAGGACTAACAGTCTACAATCCTGTGAATGTCTCCATCTTACACAAATTCTCTCCTGTTTTGTATCTTTGCTTGTTATTTCCTATGCATTAATTGAGTCTCTTCATCTGGTCACAAGTTCCTTGTGTGCAGGAACTTAAATATCTGTTGATTTGTTGATTAGAAAAGTTGTTTAATGGTTATAGCATGTGCTTATTAAGTACTTACCTCTGTGCTAAATCTTTAAATTTTCTGTAAAAAATTTCTGTTAAAAATTTCTATAAATCTTAAAGTCAAAATTTCTATAAAGTTTACGGATATGTGGTTGCTCCCCAGTACAGCACCATGGACAGACAGATGGCTTAATAAATTCTGTTTTACAGTGGAGGTGATGCTGAGGTACACATAAGCCTATAGTTGGAGAATACATCTCATCTTCCCTCATGAAATACCAATGACAAAAATGACCAGTGGAGTATTCTGGGAATTTCTATTTCTTCATGTAAGGAAGGATGTTATTTGAATTAATAATCTCTAAGATTGTCCCAGGCTTACACATTCTGGGATTCCATAGACTCCAGTGAAGTCTCAGAGAGAGAGAGGGATTTGGGGGGAAAGCAATATCATATAATATGAATATGAAAAAATATAGATTTTTTTTCTTTTTCTCCAAAGTCAAACTTCATCTGATCCATGTATGCATAAGGAAAAATATGGTAAGGTTAAATCTGTTACTTAAATATCATAGTCTTTCTACAATGCCATCTGAGATTACACTGAGAAGACATTCTTCTACAAATTGGCTTTATACAACGTGGGCTTCAAATGCCACATTTCAGAGACTTGATTCTTATCAAACTAACAAAATGTCACCAAAGACAAAAATTTCCTGTGGATGAGAAATTAGGTTTTTCAGATGTGGCTCCAGAGAACAAAGCTAGGACCAATGGATGGAAGTTACAGGGGGGAATTTTGGCTTAATATAAAGAATTTCCTTATTATTTTGGACCTGTCCAGCAATGAAATGAGACAGCCTCAATCATTCAGCAAGAATTTATTAAGCACTTACTATACAGTGGGAATATAAAGACAAAAAATGAATCAGTTCCTACCCTCAAGAAGTTTATATTCTATTTTTGGGGATACTATATGTTCATAAGCATTTATATATGCAAAAAAGAAAAATTTAAAAATCCATGGTGGGGGATAGAGGGAGAAATGGTGAGCAAATATTAGTAGCTCAGGGTAATCTCTACAACTGAATAGTCATAGTACTTTATTTTTATATCATAAGTAGAAAAATTTGTATCTAATCTGGATCTCAGACAAGTATTATACTTACTGGTTTGGACCATGGTGGTAGGGTGCCCTTATTGCAGATATAATGCATGGTAGAGATAAAAGAAAACCTTTTAAAATCTGAATTAACAAAACTAACAACCATATACCATGTTAAAATTTCTATAAACCCTATGATTGCTTTTAAACAGTCAGATAACAGAGAGCACACACTAGATTTATAGTCAGAAGACTTGGGTTCAAATTCTGGCTCAAATACTTATTATTGATATGATCTCAGAAAAGTGACTTCCCCTTTCTGGGCTTCATGAGGGGAATGGGTTATTAATTTCTTTCCAAGGTCCCTCTGAGTACTAAATCTGATGATGATAGTCTAAGAAACAGAATAAGAATCCAGTCTGATAAAATAAACCTCAATAATATTAATAATTTTAAATTCTTGTATAATTTATAAAAGTAGCCAAGGAACCACTCTTTAATTCAAACAGATGCAAAATGTACTTCTATTTTAGTAAAGGGACTGTCGTTTTCTTAGGATAATATCAGCCAATGATAGTCAGATGGCAAAAATAAATCTCTGGAAACTTTCCTTCCTTGTTTTGTTCAATCCTCCATGTTATAAAGTTCAATCAGTAAATGAGATAACAGTGAGTAGAAGGGTCTAAACTACAGAGAGCTCATTCCTTTCTACTTCTCTTAAAAAGAATGAAGATGTTTGCCAAAATGTACATTCATTCTACATATGTCTTCTATTTCCATTTTTCAAGGCTTGTCATCTTCCCGGAGTGTATCAATGGAAGATAGGAGTTGATGAAATGTGGGACGTTTTTCTGGAAGCTAAATGAAAAGGAAAGTCATTGTTAGGGGTGGTTGATCTTCCACCAAAGCAAAAATGAGTATCTTCCCATTCTATAGTAAGGTGTTCTTATCTCTTGGAAGACTGCTGAAGCGTGCCGGATTTTACAGATCAGATATGAAAATAAGTTTGTGCCTCCTGATTTGGGGGCTTTCCATTCATGTCCCTATATTATCACATGCCATAGGACTGCTACTGCTCTCTTTTAGAAGAGAAGAGGCAGAGTAGTTAAACCATGACTCTATGGCTTGCCTCTTTTCTCTGCCTTTCCCCCATTTTCTCTCTACGTACTTTAACTCTTATTCGATTCAGCAGTAGCAATCTGAAATTCTTACCCCCCCCTCTTCTCCCTTTTCACTGTGCCCCTCTGGAATACCTAGGCCATGATTAACAAACTATTCTTTTCACATGTTTTTTCTCAACTTCTCTTCATGGAAATATAGTTTCTCCAGGGGATACCTCCTTCGTTACCACTCTTTCTGATGCTAATTTCTCTCTTTTCATATCCCACTTCACACACTGGTCCTGAAGGTCCAGAAGGAAGCAAGTTCCCCACTGCCACTCTAAGATACTTTTCCTGCAGCTATTGCTCATCAGCTTATCCATCCATCTATATCACTGTGTTGATCCTTGTTGCTGTCACCTACCAAGTCATCTGTTATTTAACGTATCTCTCTCCTTCCTTAGTTCAGGACCAGCCTCTCCACCCTGGGTCTTACTAGGATTCTTAGTGACTAATAATCACTTTGATGCCCCTTTTAAACACATTGTCATTCCATGCATGATAAGGAGGGAGAGACAATGCCTGTGACCACTGTCTTCAATCTACCCAAGCCATTTAGAGATGGTCACACTCTCATCACTCAAAGCAATTCTCTATTATTTTTAATTCTGAAATTCTCCTTTCTGATTAAACCCTCTTGGTGGTCTATCTCTTCTCTGTCTCACTTCTTTTTTGTCTCACTTACATGACCTTTAGTCCTTTCATTCATCCCTGTTTTCCCACTCTGCTCTTACTTTTTTCTCCCTTCACTGTACTATTCTACCATTAATCAGTATAATTAGGCTTTCTGCTTCACTTTTGAATACTTTCTTGTTCTTCCTGCCATTCCTTACTCCTGGATCCCCTCAGCTTCCTGCCTTGCCTTAAATTAACTCCTGAGGTACCAAATACTCCCAGGGAAAGTCAAACCTCTGTGCCAAGTAAGTCCATGATGAGTGATCTATGTCCCATGCTTGGAGCTCTCTCCCTCCTTATCGTTACCTCCCAGCTTCCCTTGCTTCCCTCAAGTCTCTGCTAAAAATCCAGCCTGTATAGGAAGACCCTTAAGGTTTTCCCCTTAACGCTGTTGTCTTCCCTCTGGTGATGATCTCCAAAATATCCTGTATTTATTTTGTGTGTACATAGTTGTTTGCATGTTGTAGTTCTAATCTGTTGTCTCCTCTATTAGACAGTGAGCTCCTTGAAAACAGAGACTGTTGTGAGGTTTTCTTTGCATTCCCAGCACTTAGCATAGTGACTAGTGTGACAGGTACTTAATAAATGCTAGCCAACTGACTTAGCAGCCCTTACTAATATATACTTATTGTTTTATTATTTACTAATAGAATACTTCCTAAAGAATTATAAACATTCTTTTCCCTCAATATCCCAGAATCCACCACTTTCTCTCTCTCTCCTTCTTTCTATCATTCTCTCTCCCCTTTTTCCTTCCTTCCTTCCTTCCTTCCTTCCTTCCTTCCTTCCTTCCTTCCTTCCTTCCTTCCTTC
>NC_058132.1:456164662-456217155 GCF_016433145.1 Gracilinanus agilis
ATCTATCTGTCAATCTATCTATCTATCTATCTATCTATCTATCTATCTATCTATCTATCCATTTATCTTCTATCCATATATCATCTATCTACCTATCTATCTCTATTTCCTTCTATCTCTCTATCCATCATCTATCTGTCATCTATCTTTATCTATATCCATCTATCTATTCATTTATCTTTCTATCCATATATCATCCATCCATTCATCTCTATTGATCTATCCATCTATCCACCTCTATCTACCTACTTCTCTCTATTTCTCTATCCATCATCTATTTATCTATCTATCTATCTATCTATCTATCTATCTATCTATCTATCTATCTAACAATCAATCTATCTTCCATCTAGCTTTCTGTCTCTATCTGTATGTATGAATATATACATACACATTCACTTTTTTAGCCAAGTATTTTAAATTTAAAGCTTAAAACTTCATTAAGACTTTTGTAATACCTTGTATATATACAGTCTTTTCAATTTTTCCTTTATAAAGTTACCCCTTAGAGTAATTGAATATAGATATATGAGAGTTGGAAGAAACATTTAGGCAAAATTTAGTCCAACATCGTTGTTTGACATAAGAAAACGTGACGGCAAGCCTCAGTGACTTGTCCAAGATGATATATGATGTGCATGACAGACAGGATATAAACTCCATTTCTTTCTTTTCAAATCCAGTCTTCTTTCCTGTGTACCAAGTCCTTAAAAACCTTAAGACCTCAATTACTGAAATAGCTCCTTAAATCATCTCCTCGCCTATCACTTCTCCTATGTTCTAATTTACCCTACATTCAAGATGTCAAATTAATCTTTCTTCATGGGGCATCACTCTAAAACCTCGAGTTACCCCAATTTGTGTCCCCAGTTCTCTATCTTATGATTCAAAGTTCTCAAAAACTTGTCCAGACTTGCTTTCTAACTTTGTTTCTCACTTATTTCCTAACAAAAATCATCTCTTTCAATACTGTCCACTCTGCTACCCTTACATATGCTATGTTCATTCCAACTTTGAAACTTTGGTAACTGCCCCATATTTTGGAATGCCTTTCTATCCACCTCTGGCTATCCATAATGCAAATTTATGAATAAATGAATAATGAATATTCAGCTATGTGGCATAGCGCCAGCCCTAAAATCAGGAAAAGTTCAAAAGTAGCCTCAGACACTTACTAGCCACATGACCATGGACAAGTCACTTAACCTTTTTTTCTTTTATTTCCTCATCTGCAAAATGAGCTACAGAAGCAAACTGTAAACCACACTAGTATCTTTGCAAAAACAAAACAAAAACAAAACAAAAAAACAAAAAAAAACAAAACCCAAGTGGGGTCATAAAGAGTTGGACAGGACTGAATAACAAAAATGAGCAAATGAATGGCAAGTTTAATGCACAACTCTTTTGCACTCATCACACCATAAATGCACTCATTTGCATATTGTTATTTACTCTTCTCTGTTTCTAAAATTATTCAATATTTTGCAGTTGTTGTTTTTTTTTTAATTTGCTGGGGGCACAGCTATTGTTTTCTGAATGTTACTTGTCTTCATAAATCACAGGAGGGAAGATCCCATGATAATGTTCTTAAGCCTTCTCTCCTTTGGTTGGCAAGTATCAAACCTTGTCATTCCATTACTCCTTTTTAATGCTGGCCAACAGAACAGAGTTTCTGAGAGAGAATGTGAAAAGAGGGCTGGCCTTGAAGATGAGGAGGACCTGGGTGGGGTCAAGTACCACTTGGGATACAAATGGGTAGTATAACTTTGGGTAAGTAAACATTTAACTTAGTGCTACAACCAAGTCAAATAATCTTTCAGTGATCTGGACCTGTGTAATGGAGTAAAACTCAAATAGAAATAGGGCCACTACTCTGTACATAAGGATCCCTGTGGACTGCATACTGACAGTTTTAACATATAATGTTACCTCTTTTATTGCATTTTCATTCATTTCACTAAATATTCCCAGTTCTGCTTTAATCTGGGTGAGGGGTATCTGGAGTGTCCATATTTGACACCTTCAATTTAGGCAATTCCCTAAGACTATACATTGCAGAGAAGGTGACAACTTGAATAGGAAGAGGGAGTTTCTTACATCAATAAAATCGTAGGTCCCTATCCCCCTCTCTCTTTCAACTCAAATATTCAAACCAATTTGTGATCTCATTGATATGAGTATTCCTTCTAGGGATGCAGATACAATTCAGCTATCCCTTATTCACAATTCTGAGCTCTATTGCCACTTAAGTTCACCATAAGGGGTCCACACTATGAACAAATGGCTTTCTATCTCTGCCTATCCATAATTCAAGTTTATAAACAAATGGATATATGAATATCCAGCTTTATGGCATCCATGGAATGTTTTCTTGACATTCTCCTGATGAACAAAACACAAAGATACCGATGGACAGCAGACAGGCTGCTCAGCATGGTGATGGCAGCTGATCATATTGTATTATGATTTCACTGCACACATTAGATAGAATGCTGGGCTTGAAGACAGGAAAACCTGAGTTCAAATCTTTTCTCATACATTTACTTAGTCCTAAGACCCTGGGCAAGTCATTTCACCTCTGTCAGGATTAGTTTCTTCTTTTGTAAAATGGAAATAATAATAGCCCCTTTATACACAGGATTCCTGGGAGAATCAAATCAGATAACATAAATAAAATACTTTGCCAACCTTAAGGTACTACATAAATGCTCCCTATTATAATTATAGCTTGCCTCATGCCAGCAGCTGTACATTATTTGGTAGATGTTGTCCGAAGCTAGCTGTGGTCGATACAGCCGATAACCTTGGGAAACCTTTGTCACCACCTGCCTATTATCATAGAGTTCATAAGGTTGCTTTCCCAAACTGAATACCTCCCACATCAGGATTCCTACAAAAAATCAAGAGAAAAAATATGGTTAAAAAACTACAATAACAGAAAAAGGCAAAGGACAGACTATTTGTCAAATGAACTTTCAGCAAAATAAGTGAATACACTGGGTCATTCTCTCCCAGAGAAAACCAAAATGCTATCCATTGGGCAATGCCTCCAAAGTAGAGTGGTTTAGAGGAAGAGTATTTTCATATACCTAAAGCTGAAAAGTCCCATATTCAGGTGACACTTTGGATAGAGTTCCAGTCTGCGTATCAGGAAGTCCCATTTTCCTGTTCATTCATGGCCTCAGACACTTACTATGTGACCCTGTTTGCCTTGGTTTCCTCATCTAAAAAGTGAGTTAGAGAAGGAAATGCCTCGCCATTCCAGTATCTGCTAAAAATGCCCCAAAGTAGAAACACAGAAGAAAAACAACTGCTTGATCACATGGGTTGATGGGGATATGATGGGGGATGTAGACAAACGATCACGCTGGTACAGATATCAATAATATAGAAATAGGTCTTGATCAATGACACATGTAAAACCCAATGGAATTGCACATTGACTATGGGAGGGGGGTGAAAGAAGGGGAGGGAAAGAATATAAATCATGTAACCATGGAAAAATTTTCTTAATTAATTAAAATAAAAAATAAATATAAAAAAATAAAAATACCCCAAGCAGGGTCACAAAGACTCTGCAAGGCTGAACAACAATAGTCCAAAATTCAAGCCTTAAGATAAAGAAACTAAAACCGAGAAGTCTTTCCCAAGACTTCTGTCACACATTATATGACAGAGCCAAGAATCAGAGCCAAATCTTTTGATTTCAAATCTAATACTCTCCACTGTACTACATTGTCTCAAGTCACAGTTAAATCTACTTATAGAAGTAGCCCCAGTTCCAAAGTTTCCATTGCTAAGGGATCCCCTTCTCATTGATAGACATGAATATAGGCATGGATTAGAGAGACTTCACACACATCCATGACAATTTCCTTCTCTTTCCCCCCCCCCCTTTACCTATTGCCAAATGACTAAAAATAGCTCTACAATATAGAATTCACAATAAAGAAAAATTTTGATTTAACTTAATTTTTAATTTTTTCCATGGTTACATGATTCTCATTGCCATCCTCCTCTCTTCTCCCCCCCCCCCGAGATGACAAGCAATTTCACTGGGTTATACATATATTTTCACTCAAATCCTATTTCCTTTTTAGAAAAAATTTTGAAGTAGCATGGTATAGTTGACCAGGGCCATGATGTCTTGGTGTTAGAAAGACTTGGCTGGTTCAAGTCCTGCCTCTGACACATACTGGCTGTATAAATATGTAGCCACTCCATACTCCCAGGAAACTCACTAAAATTATAAGATACAAAGGAATTCCTTTGACCTAGGAAACTCCTTACATGGATTAAACCACAGGAATAGATTAAAACAATAACAAGGAAAATTAAGCTTTTAAGGCCAACCACTTAAGAGCCAATCTTTGCTAATGATCTATAATGATGTTCCTATGGGGTTTTGTTAAGAAAATGAATCAAAAAGTAAATTTTTAGGGAAAGATGGGACTAACACATATTTCTTATCTATCCCTGGTCAACTAACAACTGATTAATTCACTGCTGTGGGGAAAGAGATCTCTTAAAGTTATCTAACTGTTGTCTTTAAATAGACAAAGCAAATAAATTTGGGCTTTATGTAACCATAACCTCAATGTCATACTACTATTTTTTAAAGTTACTTGAACCTTTTTGTGAGAAAACTTTCTGCATCTCTTTTATGTGGGAAAAGACCAAAAGGATATATATCACCCAGCATACTGTTGACTTTAAATGACACCAAGAATGTCCTTTCCATATATGGTAACCTCTTTCTTGTTATTGTCTGTAATTTAAAGAAATTTCTCTAAGATCTGAAAATGTTTAAGTTTCTCATTGTTTGTGGCTGCTGCTGCTCCTACTCTAATGATTTCTCCTTTGGGAAGTCAGCTTCTAGGACAATTATGCCTCCCTGGAGGACAGTGTTCTTACCGAAGGCCCATACGTCAGACTTGCTACTATATTTGGAGTAATGAAAGACTTCTGGTGCTGACCACTTGATGGGAAACTTTGTTCCTATTGAGCTGACATATTGATCATCGAGGACATATCTGGAAGAGAGAAAAGAGATTGTGAGACTTGGGTCACTGCCCAAGGAGGAGACCCTCAGTGCCTCTTGCTTTAATTCCTCTGGAGAATTTGAAGCATGGGGGAGGGGGAGATATTCTGAAAGAATTCTCAGAGCAGTTCTAGCTTTTGCTGCTACTAAGCTGCCATCTTGGCTCTGCCCCATGCTAAAGATATTCTGGCAGCATATCTAAGCATATAAATTACAGCTAGAATACAGACCTTTGGAGATAGCCCTTCTTTCCAAAACTCTTGCAGAATTTCCAATGAAGCTATGTGTGGGTTTAAGTTTGACAAATATACATTATTATGCTTTTGGGTTACCAAGGCCAGAGGATTAATCTTGCATATAGAATGTCCAAGAATAACAATTATTGAGTTTAAAAAATAAACGAACAACCTTTACTTTCCATTTTAGAATAAATACTGTGTATTGGTTCCAAGGCAGAAGAGCAAGTATGGGGTAGGCAAAGGTGGTTAAATGACTTGCCTATTGTCACACAGAAAAAATAACTAAGGTCAGATTTGAACCCAGGATCTTCCCTCTTTAGGTAGGTCTAGCTCTTCTATCTACTGTGCTATCTACCTGCCCCAAGAAGTCTACATTTTAAGAGGCTGCAAATCCAAAGTGTTCTAGATTGGTATTTTTCTTTATGGAAAAGGAGTAGTTTAAGAAAGCCTCCAGATCCCATATTGACTAGTGTGATGGGGTACTATTACATTGGAGGAGAAAAGGGTCATTTTCTAGAGGGTCTCAGCCCCAGAGGTATAGCCAATGACCCTTGCTGTCATCCTCTAGGAAAGGGGAAAAGGTATGGTGATTGAACTTCAACTGAAGGATGAATTCAAGAATGTGATCCAGGAGGACAAGATGATCCCTGGTGGTGGCCCAGAGTTAGGTAAGATAGCAAAGATGGTCATGTTGAATGTAGGTTCCATAGCATGAAGTCAGTGGGGGCTTTTAGCTATGGATATAAGAAGTCTATAGCCTACATGTCCAGTGCCCCAGAGCAAAGCTGCAGTTATTCTTTTCTGATTCCTCCTCTGGCCTATGTACAGAGAAAACTGGTGGATGGCACCATCAGAGAGAATGGTTGATGGCACCATCAGAAAGAATAACTGGCTGCCAGCAAATGTGAGAGCTTTTATCATTGATGTTTTGGAAGGAAATAAGGATAACAGGTTGCCCTCTTTTCTGCCCTCGAGAGTAAGGTTCTCCAGGTAACTCAAAGGAGGGTAGGTGAAAACATGAAGGCAGACATCTAACACCTTGACTCAGGAACAAGAAAATTAGAGTTGAAAGAGACCTTAGAGACCATCTAGTCCAACCCATTCATGTTATAATTATGGAAACAGAATACTCCTAAAATTAAGTGACTTGCCTACAGTGAAACTGGTAGCAGGGGAGTCAGAATTTGAACCCAAATCTTCTGACTTCAAATCTAATATTCTCATGACAATTTCAGAAAGCTGTATGGATTATGAAGTCAGGCCAAGGGTTTATTTATTCCCAAGCAGCAAATTAACAAAGCAATAAACAAATAGGAGTTATTGCATAATGAAAATCAAAGTAACTCATCCTACTAAGCAAATATCTCCAAATGTTAAATTTAATGAACGGCTTTTAAAAATAGATTCACATTTGCCTATGACAGTTTAGGAGACTGCTTTTTGAAGATAGGGAGTTGGAGTCCATCATTTCTGAAGTTAATGTGAATTCTGCATTCTTCTTCTTTGTTGTCACATCTTTTTTTTTTTTTTTTAAGGCAAAGAGCAGGCATTCAACCCAACTGTACTTTGTCCAATTTAGGGTCATTACATTCAGATGAAATTAAAAACCCACACCCGCTAATTGTTCTTTTACACATTAACTCACTTGTGTGACACTCATATCTCCTCTTCATGTGAAGAATATGCCCATTTACTCTATAATTTAAACAGTGCACTAGGGCTGGGAACCAGGGTGATGAAGGACAACACAGGAAATCCAGAGCTAGGACAAACATTCTCCACATAATATCTACTGCTCTTTTAAAAGGGAAGCCAGAGGAAGGCAGTTTCTAAATCACTCAGCATTATCCCTGGTGTGGCAGCAGGAATGTTGAACAATCATATCTTATTTAGTAAGGCACCATTCACACCCCCGTTAGTGCTAGGGAAATTTCTCTGGCATGAAAACGAAAATTTCCCCAATGTTATCTAGGGTGAAAACCAGGTCTGCTGTTCCTTTGAAAACATGCATGCAGAGTTTGGAGGGAATTTAGAGATCTCTGCAACAAGGGTTCTTACCCTTGGACAGGTTCCAGGGGGGCCACAAAGTTGGATGGGAGAAAAAGACTACATCTTTTCTTTCACTAACTTCTAACTAAAATTTAGCATATCCCGAAATTATGATATTTTTTTTAAAAAGTGATTCTGAGAAATACATTTCCCCAGGATGCAAGAGGGATCCATGACACAAGAGAGGTAAGGAACTTCTTTGTAATTTAGTTCAATCTTCCTGATTTGGAGCAACGAAATGGCACAGTGGATAGAGCATCAGAACTGGAATCAGGAAGACCCCAGTTAAAATTTGACCTTTTACATTTAAAAGCTGTGGGATGCTGGGTAAGTTAAATAACCTAGTTTGTCTCAGATTCCTTATCTGTAAAATGAACCAGAGGAAGAAATGGCAAACCACTCCAGGATCCTTACTAAGAAAACCCCAAATGTGGCCATAAAGAGTCAGATTCAACTGAAACAACTCATAATTTTACCAATGAGAAACATATCAATGTAGAATCAGCGATAAGGATTAAAAGTTATTTAATCTTAATTTTTTCTTTCAGGAAAATGACAAGCATTTATTAAATGCCTTCTAAGCGGCAGGAATTACACTTGCTGCTGGGGACACAGAAACACAAACTAAATAGATCCTGTCCTGCCAGGAGCTCACATTCTGTTTAAGGAAATGACATGTATGCATATAAGTAAATAGAAAATATATACCAAAAAAAAAAAAGAAGGTGATTTAATGAAAGGCATTGATGACGATTAACAAATAATACTACTATGAATACATTAACATTTCTATTCCAATTAAATATTAAACATATTTAATTTTAAAAAGTGCAGCCTTGAAATGAATTTCCATCTCTAAGCAAGACTTCTAAGTTAATAATTTTTAAGCAGTCAGGACTGGCAAAACTACAAAATGTCAGGTAGTATATAAGACTCTGACTCAGAATACATGCAGTAAATAGAACACAGTGATTGTGGGGACCTAGGGAGGTTGGGACCCGAGTAATGATGTTGTCAATTATCAACTTCAAAATTAGCCAGAGGGGATGGCAACCTCATTAGAAAATTAATGCTTTTGGATTCAATCAAGTGGATCCAAGATTTACACGCTGCATGTATTACTAGAGACAATACAGAAAAAGGAATATAAATAAAAGATGATAAATTTCTTTTTTTGCTATATTATCAGGGCATAATTCTTTCAATATTCTCTTTAACCAAGATGCAACCATTTTGTACTGAGATATTTTAAGTTCTTAATAGAATTTCTGCAGAAGATAGATCAATTTTTATAAAATCTTTATTATTTTCATAGAATTGGGGGGGGGGCAGAAAGAAGCTTGAGAGATCAAAGAATCATGGGATTATGGATCTAGGATTGGAAGGGACCATCCAGTTCAATGTTCTCATTTTACAGATGAGGAAACTGAGATCTGAAAAACTCTTGATTTATTCCGAGTTAGAACAAGGTGTACAACCCAGGACAGTCTCCTGACTATCAGTCCTGATGTCTTCAAACTGTGCCACAAGGTTTCTGATTGTGTTATTATCTAGGAAAACATTACTGCAAATTTTCACTTCCCTATATTCATTTAGCATATGACTCACCTGGTCATTCCAAAGTCAGATACTTTCACTGAAAGGTCACTGTCAACCAAGCAGTTCCTAGCAGCCTTTAGAGGAGGGAAAAAAATAGGAAATTTATCACTTAGATGGGAACAAAAGAAATCAGGTTATTTTTCTTTGCTTCTCTGTCATAGTTAATATTTATTAAAAAAATCTTAAGATAATAATAGATGGCTTTAAGATTTACAAAGTAATATATGTAATATGTATATATAAAAATCTGAGACAATAGAGGGCTTTACAATTTATAAAGTAATATAATGTACAATATTTTTTTTTTTTTATCCTGGGACTCCATTCAAGGAGCATAGGGCCACAACCAGTAGGCAATGGGTCACACAGTCGCTCAGGGTCACCCAGCTGGGAAGTGTCTGAGCCCAGACTTGAACCTAGGACCTTTTTGTCTCTAGGCCTGGCTCTCAATCCACTGAGCTAGCCCAGCTGCCCCTACTTTAGGTTGCAGTTTCTTTAGCAGATGTAGTTTTTACAGGGTGGGGTTGCTAGCCCCACGCCCAACCCTCCTCCTTTTTCATCCAGGCTAGGGACCGTCCTTGGCCCAGGAGTGGTAAGGGTGGGCAGTAGGGGTCAAGTGACTTGCCCAAGGTCACACAGCTGGAAGTGTCTGAGGCCGGACTTGAACCTAGGACCTCCAGTCTCTAGGCCTGGCTCTCAATCCACTGAGCCACTCAGCTGCCCCAATGTACAATATATAATGCATATACTATATATATCATATACTATACAGTAACAGAGTATAAAATATATAGTAATATAGGCATATAATATATAGTAATATAAGAGTAATAATATATAGTAATATGAGTATCTGTTATTTATGGTATATATATATATAAATTATATACAACTGAACGAGATTGAGAATTGAGTTACAAGATGGCAGCAGTGTAGTTCAATCAATTCCCAAATATCTGTGTGTGTGTGTGTGTGTGTGTGTGTGTGTGTGTGTGTGCATGTGTTAAAAAAAAATCTTTTGGACTTCTTAATAAGGTAAGTGTACTGTGTGCTATTTTCCTTATTTTATAGATGTGTGAGAATTGAGTGAACAATACTGCCACCATATTGTGACTCTATTCTCCATCTAGCTCAGTTCGCTTTCTATTCAATTATGGGTCCATTCCATCTTCTGGAAAAACTTTATTCAATTAAGGGAATTGTGAGAAAACTTTATTGCATTGTTTGAACCTAGTCTTGGTACAGCTGGGATGCTGAACCACCTGTTGCTTAGAATTGTAGAGTTTAGATGGCTTCCTCAGTTATTATATACCACTGATGAAGAAACTGATGGTCAGAGGATGATTAGCCCATGGCCACATAGTAAGTAATAAAAATAAGATCAGAACTCAGGTCTTTTGTCTCCAAAGAACTCAAGCCACTTAGGACACATCATCTAGATCTTTTTAGCCTTTTTTCTTCTTCCTTTTTTCTTCGACCCTTATCTACTGTCCTAATAACAACTGTAAGACAGAAGGTCAAGGGCTAGGCAAATGGAGTTAAGTGACTTGTCCCGAGTAACACAGCTAGGAGGTGTCTGAGGTCAGATTTGAACCCATGTCCTTCTGACTCCATGCCTAGAGCTCTCTATTCACTGTGTCATCTAGCTATCTCCCTTTATAGCTTTCAAAGTCTTTTCATATCTGTTATTCCATTTTGTCCTGAAAATAACTCTGCTGACAAATATACAGGACCAATATGAGTAACTTAAAAAGAAGAGATGAGGAAACTGGACTTCAGGGCAATTATGTGATTTTCCCATAGTCACAGAGCAAACAATACTAGAAATGAGATGATGATGATGATGCATTGTTGTCACAGATGCGCATGGTGAGTGGAGTTGGGAATGTACCTTGGGGAACACTCCCATTGGCTCTTCTGTTTATCCATAAGAAGGGTCTACATGGAAATATTGCAGTCAAGTTCCTTTGCCCACATTCTAGATACACATTTGGCCACTTTTATTTCATATTAAATATAGAACCTGATCCTATGATCAGAATGGCCAAATGGCTCACTTGAGAGAGTGTCAACGTTTTCAATAACAGAGATTCATTCATGCAGAGGTGATATGGAAAAGAAACTCTACAGAAATATACTAATGGATATTCCTGCCTTGTAAAGTGCATCCACATTATTCCAAAGAGGAATTCTTCCTTAGTAACCTTTGACCCATTTCAAGACAAATGGTGTGTTAATTCAAGTTGTATTTGGACTATTCAGTTTTAGATATTCTCCAAATATAGATTTTGATTAAAAACTGAAGTAAAAAATCCCATCTCTGTTCTCATATATATTATATATACATATTTATATGTTCTGAGAAATAATACCTTATATCTATAGAGTCCTTCAAGGTTACAGTGCATTCTACATATGTTATCTTATTTGAACTGAAGTGGGTAATATAAATATCATTATTCTCCAATAAAAACAGATGGGGGAAAAAAAGAGGAAAGGAATAAGCATTTACATAGCCCCTGCTATGTGCCAGGAACTTTTTTCCTGCTAAGAGTTTTACAAATATAATCTTATTTGGTGGGAGAAATTGAAATTCAGAGATGTCAAAAGACTTGTCCATGGTCACATAGCAACTAAAGAGCAAGTATTTGAACCTACGTCTTTTGACTCTAAATCCCAATTCTCCTACACTAAACTATCTTCCCAATAAATGATTAAAGTTAATGACTCAGTAAAAACGAAATAAATCATCATAATAATTAATTATAACAACAATAGAAAGAATTTGTGTAACGCCATATGGTTTGCAAAGCCTTTTATACATATTATCTCATTTGGTCCCAATAATAACCTTGGGACGTAGATGCTTTTATTATCCTCATTTTACAGATGAGGAAACTAAAGCTGAGAGAGATTAAGTGACTTCTCCAAGGTCGTACAGCTAGTGTTTGAGGTAGATTTGACATGATTCTTTCTTCTTATTAAATTAGGCACAATTCTCTCTCCCAAGTCCATTCTTTTTCCTTTCTTTTCTTTATAAAATATATACAGGTATCCCTTCCACATTATCAGGGTTAGGAGCATGGTGGCTCTGTGATCTAGAAAATCTATATAAAAATTTTTGGTCCTTCCATCATACCAGAGAAGTCTGAATATTTTTCCTTTTCTTTTATGGGGTGTTTACATTTATGAGTTACTAAATTTTTAAAGATATCTCTTCATTTCTTATATTAGTGTCTGGTTTGCTGGCTTTTCACAAACTTTAACCTTAAAAAAGAAATTATATATGCCTATGGTATTAACAATAAAATATATATATAGGTACTATATACATATGTTATGCATTTCTGAGTTTTTAAACTTTTTCTGTGCTGTCTGCTGGCCTTTACCTGTTATCTGCAGCACCTGCAAAACTCACCCAAAATTCTCTTTTAATTTCCAATGCTGATTGGCAATACTGTATATCAAAAGCATGATGGGGAAAGTTGCAGTGTAAAAGGGATACCTGTACTTTATTTGTTCATTCATTTTTAGTCATGTCTGACTCTTTCTGGCCCCACTTGGGGTTTTCTTGGTAAAGATATTAGACTGTTGGTTTGTTTTTTTGCAGGGATAGATATATTTATTGATAAGTTAGAACAGCTACAGACTGGAAAACTCTCATGTTCTCCCACTCTTCGTTCCTCTCAAGTCGAATTTAGGAACAAAGTTGGCAATCTCTCCTCCTGCTATCATCTTTGTCTTCTCTGATTTCCCTTTATTGATGGCTCTACTGAGTCAGATGTGGCAAATAGCCTAGGACAGAAATTGCTTTGGCTTGTTTAAATCTTGACTCCTTTATGATTCCCTCACCAGATCATTTTACAGATGAAGAACTGAAACAGTGTTAAGTGACTTGCCCAGGATCGCATAGCTAATAAGCAGCTTGGGCTGGATTTGAACTCCAGTGCTCCCTCCCAATCTGTTCTTAAAGTCCTATTCAGACTTTCTCACAGAAGCCTCCTTAGCCTGGAAGTTTACTTCTCTCCTAGACTTCTCATAATGGAACTACTCTACACCCATGTATCCCCTTCTTTTGAATGATCAGTTCCTTCTACAATTCCAGTTTAACTTCTAGTCTAGCTATTTTTACATCCTCTCCAAGCTCCCTCTTGGTTCTCCAGACTTTCTTTCCCATGCCTCTATCTAAGATCTTCCCTCTCCTTTTGTGTGTTGTCTTCCCCACTAGAGTGTAATGAGGGTCGTGTATTGCATTTGTGTTCTTAGCACTTAATACAATGCTTAGTACATGGCAGATTTTAATAAAGGCATGTTGACTTGACTTGAAGTCTTAATGCCAAAACACCAGTAGACCAAGTTTCTTAGCTCCTTTCCCTCTTGGAAAAACATATTTTGCTCTGAGATATCATCTCACACTCATAAGATTAACTAAAATGAAAAAGGGTAAAATGACAAATGTTAGAAGGGATGTGGGAAAATGGGGACACCAATACACTGTTGGTGGAACTGTGAGCTGATCCAACCATTTTGGAGAGCAATTTGGAATTATACCCAGAGTGGTAAAAGTGTACATACTCTTAGACCCAGCAATAGTATTTCCAGAGGAGATCAAGGGAAAAGGAAAGGAACTTATAGGTTCCGAAAAATGTATAATAGTTCTCTTTGTGGTGGCAAAGAACTGGAAATTGAGGGAATGCCCATCAATTGGGGAATAGCGAAAGAAATTGTAGCATATAATTGTAATGGAATACTACTGTGCTACAAAAAAATGACGAATAGGCTAATTTTAATAACACTTGGAAAGAGCTACACAGGATAATGAACAGCAAAATGAGTAGAACCAAGAGATCATCATAGACAGTTTGTTTCAGTTTTGGTTCTTGAAGAATAAAGAGTGAACGTTACCTCCAGAAAGTGAACTGAAAGATGGAAACATGAAGGACACAATTTCTATACATACATCTCTGTCTCCCATATTATGCCTTTTATGATGCAGGGAAAGGGTAGGGTTAAGATACTTGTAAATAAATTTTTAAAAAGAGTTTGCTTACTAAGTCTCGGTGTATGAACTGGTGGCTCTCTAAGAAGGCCATTGCTTCACAAACATTATAACACATTTCCAGAAGTTGGAAGGGCTGGAGTTCTTTCCCATGATGTTTCAGGTAACTTAGCAAACAGCCATTTGTGATATACTCGGTCACTATGTAGATGGGGTACATCTTGGTGCACACACCATAGAATTTGACCAGCTTGGGGTGGTTGAGTTTCCTGAAACAAAGTAATTATTAAAACTTCAGTTTTTCTTTCATTTTACCAGTGTCTTGAAGGCTTTTGAAGAAGCAGCTATGTGATGCAGTGGTTAGAGTACTAGACTTAGAATCAAGAAGACCTCAATTCAAATCCATGGATAGATAAATGAATTAATGAATAGATAGGTGGATAGAGATAGATCAACAGATCAATGAATATCTATAGATCTAGATGGATAGATCTAGAATAGTAGCTAAATGAATATTTGAATAGATGGATGGATGGGTAGATAAATGAATACATGAATGATAAGTAAGTGAATAGACAGATGGGTAAAAGAGATAGACAGACAGATATAGATAGATAGATAGATAGATAGATAGATAGATAGATAGATAGATGGACAGACAGATGGATAGATAGATAGATAGATAGATAGATAGATAGATAGATAGATAGATTCTCAGATCTNAGATAGATAGATAGATAGATAGATAGATAGATAGATAGATAGATAGATGATAGATAGATAGATAGAATCTCAGATCTAACAGGAAGGTACCTGTGGTTCATTCTGCTCATTTTGCAAATGGGTGACCTGAGTCTTGAAATTAAGTGACTTGTGAACAGTCATAGAGGTGAATGTTAAAGTGAAGATTTGAATGATGGTACTTTGCTCCCTAGCCTGTGATCTTTCTTTTGTATTCTCCTAATGGAGTGGAGTGGAGTGATGCCATAATCACACTGCTGATTATGCTTTTTAGAGCTAGCTAGATGCATAATGCTCTCATTAAATGCTTCCTATGTACCAGGCACTGTGCTAAGTGGGACTCCCTACTAAGTGGGAGCTTATAGTCCACTGAGGGGAGGTGACGCATATAGTGGTGTGGAAAGAATGAGGGGAAAGAAGGGGAATCTTTCCATGTATAAGGCTAGGAAAAGGAGGTGGAATGGTGAGTAAGAATGATTCATGGCTGGGGCGATAGGACATTATAGAAATTGAATCTTATTGTGATCTCTTTTTTGGGGGAAGTCATCCCATCTAAATTCACCAGTATGCTGCTAATATAAACTTTCATTGATAATCATCTCCCTTAGCCTCTTCTCCCCTCTGAGTGTGCTAGGGATAGAATACAAAACTTCTTCAATGCCTTTCTTTATAGAGAGCAGAAACTGAACCCTCAGCTCCTCTCCCCACTTTGGGTCTACTGCCCTGCCTGGTTTTGACTCCATTAGAAAAAAAATGTTCCTGTACTAGGTATCCCCTGGTGTCCTATCTCTTCCACTTCCACCTCTTCTGCCTCCTTTTGTATGTTGTTTTTCCCCTTTAGACTGTAAAGTCCTTGAGGGTAGGGATTGCCTTTTTTTTTCATTTTGCCCTTGGTCTTTAGTTAATATAATATGTGCTCAATGCATGTTGATTAGATTGGATTGCTATCTGCTCTGAACATAGTGGGCACTCCATTAAAGTTGAGGTAGTATCAGGTTGCCCCTGCTATTATCCAGCCAGAACAATTTCTGCCTTAAATGTGGGATGCTCAAGATATCCACAATTTTTTGACATCTCATTATTTCTATTTTCTATTAAGACAACATCTCTGCTATGTGACCAAGATGCTAGAGATTAAATTGTGACTAGGTCTTTCTATACTGGTAAATGTGATGGTTTTGATATTTCAAAAAGCATTTAGTCTCATGTCAGACTATGCTGGTATGATATTGCTGTTCTGAATCTGACCCTGAGGGCTATTGGTAAAATATCTGCTATAGAATTTTTTTTCAAACTACTAAGTCTGCCCAGATTTCTAAAAGTCTGAATATATTAACTAATGGGCTATTAATAATCAATTAATGTCTTATTAATATAAATATAGCATAAAATGCTTCAAATACTCTCATATGGATTTTTTTTAAATCCTACTTTCCATCTTAGAATCAATACTGTGTATTGGCTCCAAGGCAGAAGAACAATAAGGACTAAGCAATGAGAGTTAAATGACTTGCCCAGGATCACACAGCTAAGAAGTACCTGAGGTCAGATTTGAACATGGGACTTCCTAACTCTACATCTGGCTCTCTCAATCCATTGAGTCACATAGCTGTCCCCTACCCACATGGATTTTTATCAATTAAGTATATAGAAAGAAGGCCAAAAGAAGAAAGCAAAAAGTCAGAGGGGAGTAGTTTTCTATTATAGTATTACAAGGTTCTCCTTTTTAGTCTCCTTGTTTATCATTTTTTATCCCTGGCTTGAATGATGGCATGCTTGACAAAGCTGCAAATGACCCAGAACTGGAACTGGTAACTGACTCTTTGGACAACAATTGCAGGAAGCAAAAAGATCCTGACAGACAAAGAGGCTGGGATGGTTGTAATAAAATATAATTCAGTGGGGGCAGCAAGGTGGCTCAGTGGATAGAGCCAGATCTAAAATGGAAGGTCTTGGGTTCAAATCTGACCTCAGCCACTTCCCAGTTGTGTGATTCCAGGCAAGTCACTTAACCTCCATTGCCTAGTCCTTATCTCCCTTCTGCCTCAGTCAATTCTAAGAAAGAAGGTAAGAGTTCTCTTTGTTTTTGTTTTTTTGAGATGTACTTCAATGGGTATAAATGTAAAATTCTGTATTTGGGTTAATAGAATTGACTGCCCAAGTTCATAGCTGGGGAAAAAAACTTCTTTCAAAAGTTGATATGAATGAAAAGTAAGACATAGCTGACAAATGAGCTAATGTGATCTTAGCCATAGTGTCCAGAACAAACAAATCAACAGCCTTAATGTATCAGATTATTGTTGTTATTGTTCGTCTTATAGTATGTAGTTATAGAGGGCAAATGTCAGTTCAAGGGAAGACTGAAGACATCATATTTAGCAGAGAAAAGAAGAGATAAAAGAGGGGGCATATTCTAATTAAATACTTGGAGGGCTATCATGTAGAAAAGGAATTGAATTTGGCTTGTTATATTTGGCCCTAGGGAACTCAGAGAAACAACTAGAAGTCACAAAGATAGATTTTTGCTTAGTGTAAGGGTATGCTTTCTGGCAAAATGGATTGGTTTCCAGAAGGCTGTATGACCACTCCTCAGAGATGATGTCAGGAGGACTCCTGGCCAGATACAGATTAGATGAGATGATCTATAAACTCATTCCAGTTCTAAGATTATCTCATTCTGTACGAAGAATATGGCAATGATCTATCCAAAGAAGAGAAGATGAGGGGAAAGTCTGCTCGAGGAAAAAAATGGAAAGTATCCAGTGGGGTATTAATATAATTTCCTTTGCCACTGTGGTCTGAATGTCCCTTAATTAGGGGAAACAATGCTACTTACATCATAGTCTGAGCCTCTTGTATAAATTCATCTTCAGACATGGAACCTTCCTTAATCATTTTAATGGCAACATCATACTTCCCCTTCCATTTTCCCAGACGCACCACGCCGAATTGTCCATAACCCAATTCTTCCAAAAGAGTTATCTCTTCTCGCTTCAGCTCCCAAATTCCTAGAAGAGTAAAGCAAATTTCTTTAACATCTGGTGAGAATATGAAGACTTGGGAATCTAATAATCTTATGATTTGCTTAATAGTATTTTGAAGTATGTTGTATTATGGAGAAAATATAGCAAGATAATTACTAGTAGGAAATCTTAAAAAATTAATGATGTTCTTTGAAACCTTGTGACATGAAAATATATTAGGTAGTTTGAGAATTTTAAATCATTGTTAGGAAAGAGAAATTATTGTTTCCCTAGAACAGTGCTATAAAACAACTTCACCTGTTTGCAAATTTCATGTTTCAAGGCTTTTGTTATTGTTCAGTCATTCCAATCATGTCTAACTCTGTGACCCCATTTGGGATTTTCGTGGCAAAGAGACTGGAATGGTTTGTCATTTCCTTCTCTAATTAAGTTTATAAATGAATACACTGAGGCAAATAAGGTTAAGAGACCTGCCCAGGGTCATATAGCCAGTAAGGATCTGAGGCCAGATTTGAACTCATGAAGCTGAATCTTCCTGACTCCAGGCCTGACCCTTGATCCACTGTGCCATCTAGCTGCCCCATCTAGAGCCTACTTCTTACCTACCCATGTCCTTCCATGAGTGTAATAATGTTTATCTGCTTCAAAAGAAAAGAAATCCGTAAAAGTGATGGCATACCACTTCCCAAGGATGCTGTGAATGGGACCTTATTGACTTTGGTGGACACTGGATGTCGAAGCCTTGTGATCATGCCTGTAATAATAAGAACATGATCAAATTCCACAGATAGTTTTTAGATTCTTAGTAAATAGAAGGAAAAATCAAATGATTCAGACAAGAAATAAATAGAAGGTGGTGATTCTATATCTGAGGAAATGAATGTTTAGTCCATAGCTTAGACATGTTAGATTTAAGCACCATTAGAATTTATCATCCTTTGAAAAGAAAGATTGTACACCCTCGAGGAGTTTCTATTCCACTGGGGAGAGATACAAGTAAAATAATAAATAAATACAGGGTGTTGAGTTTTTCTGTAACATTCAACTTTTTGTGATCCTGTTTGAGGTGTCCTTGGCAAAGATACTAGAGTGGCTTGCCATTTTCTTCCCCAGCTCATTTTACAGATGAGGAAACTGAGGCATAAAATAACTTGCCCAGGATCATACAGTAAGTGCCTTAAGCCAAATTCGAACTCAGGAAAATAAGTCTTCCTGACTCAGCACTACGCCTAGCTACAACAAATAGAGGATACATACAAAATTATACAAAATCATTTCAAGTGAAAAAGAATGCTAATAGCTGGGGGCAGTAGGAAAGTTCTCACGTAGGGGTACCACCTGGTTTTTTGTTTTGAAGGAAACAAGGGATTTCATGAGATTTAGAAGGGAGTATATTCCAAACATAGGGAATAATAACCTATGCAAAGGTAACCATCTGGAGTGGGAATGTTGCATGCTGAGAACAGCGAGAAGACCAATTTGACTGAAAGAGAAAATATGTAAAGGGAAATAATGTGAAAAGGATTGGAAAGGTGGGTAGGTGGGAGTCATATTGGGAAAGACTTTCAAAGTCAAGTTAAGAGTTCTGTATTTTATCTAGAGACAGTAGAGAAACTCCAAAAAAAATTTTTTTAACTAGGTGTTAACTGGGGTATGTTGTTCAAAAATCATATCAACATTTTAGAAATGCTAGTTTGGCAGTTCTGAGGAGAATAAACTGGATTGGGTAAAAACCAGAAGCAAGGAGACCAATTAAGAGGCCAATGAAAAAGTCTAGGCAAGAAGTGATGAGAACCTGAACTCAGGCTGAGGTGGTATAAGTAGAAAGAAGTAAATGATCTGGAAATAGGATCAATAAGCCTTAGAAACTGGCAGAATATCAGTTGAGTATCAGCGCAGGGAGGGACAAAGGCAAGGAGGATTCCAACATTGTGCAGCTGGCTTACTGGAATGATGGCAGTTCCCTCAATAGAAATAAAGTTTAGATGAGGGATCAGTTCTGGGAGAGAGGAAATTCAGCTAAAATACTTCTAAGTAATGCTGAAATTTAATTATGACAGTTAAAATCCACATAGCAAAATGAAATGTTTTATTTAAATGTTCTAAATATGAATCTTGATGGTCATTTTGGTATTTAGTAATGACTCATTTGTCATGGAAGGAAGGAGAATTTCCCTGATCTGTTACCTGAATTTAAACTGCCGTTGGACTATTACCTAGCCATAAACTTCAAACTGGCATATTGTATGGACGGTGCCAAATGAACATCGCTACTGAGTCTACCTTGACTCAGCTGTGTTCTCTGTTGGGCCATTAAAGAATCCACTACAAAAATGTACATCCCCAAATACAGCCAAATCTCAGTGCTTCAAAGGAATCTTTTCCTTCTCCCACGATTTCATAAATAACTATTTGGAGCAGGACCCAAGAGAAGGTCCAGTCACAAAGAAAAGAAACTTAAGGGAATTACCTGCTGAATTATGTTGATGATAATGAATAAGCTTAGGGATTGAATCAAAACAGTAATTCTCTGCTAAGTACAATTTGTTTTCAGCATTTGTGTGCACGTGATAATGTTTTACAGTTCCTTTTTTATCACTGAAAAAGAAAGCAAAAGGTGTTAGCATTTGTTCACTAATAAAAAGTTAATTAGAGAAGTGATTTAGGTGTCCATTAAGATGAGTTTACTTTGCTAAACTTCATGCCTTTTTTGGACACTAATTGCCTAGACAGAACAACATGTTGTGGATTGTATCTTTACCTGCTTTCCATGTATGTATCAAATTTGAATCTGGAGTACAAAACCAGTTAACTAGAATGCCAATGCCAATTGATAATCTTGGTTACCTCATGCTAGCCAGAGAGCAATTTTTTTCCTAGGTGAAAAAGGATATGGCCAATTAATTGGGTTCTTGTTGATGCTGTTTATGCTTTGTGCTTTAAAGTTTATAGTAAGGACAACTTTTTTTTAAGTCTTACCTTACATCTTAGAATCACTACTACATATTGGTTCTAAGGCAGAAGAGTGGTAAGGGCTAGGCAATGAGGGTTAAGTGACTTGCCCAGGGTAGAACAGCTAGGAAGTGTCTGAGGCCAGATTTCAAACCTAGTACCTCCCTTCTCCAGACTCAGATCTCTATCCACTGAGCAACCCAGCTTCCCACTTCCCTCCAATGATAATGTTTTTTAAGCATTCTTCTTTGCCACAATGACTAGCTTGGCTCTGGATTCTACTTTGTAGGAACTTCAAGGCTGCTGGTGGACCTCTGGGTAGAGAGGTCTTGCCTTTAAAATTTACTGGTCTTATAGGATGAGAGAGCTAGAGCTGGAAGAAACATCAGAAGTCATCTTGCCCAATCACAGCCCATTATGCACATAAACAATTAATAGATGAGGAAACTGCAGTCAACAGAAACTAAGTTAATTGATCAAGGTCACAAAGTAGCAGAATAAGGATTAGAACCCAGGCTCTGTTAGAACTCAGCTAGTTTGGTATTCTTCTGATCATAACCTCCTAGGTTAATAGAAAGTGCAAGTGGACAAATCACCATGAAGCTTCTGATTCTTAACTTTAAAAAATTCTCTTTTCTTTTCATGCCAAGCATAAATTGCTAAACACTCAGGAGCAATAATGTTGTTATTGTCTTTTGTTTTCCAAGAAGATCAATGGTATCAAGGGTGATATCTTGATTTGGAATTTGTGAATTGGATTTAAATGAGACAGAATTGCCTCACCTTCTCTTCTAGACTTATTCAAGTCCAGTGGCAAGACAAAAGTCAGAATGACTGGTGATGTAGTGGATGACCTTGGCATCTTCCATGCCTGGTCAGACTCTAAGCATGTCATGGCATCTGCTCCCAGTTACCTTCATGGTCACTGGAAAGAATTGTTCTACTTGCCCATTCAGTGAGGGTAAGTCTTCCAATTCTCGGGTTAGACATCCCCCTAACCAATAGGTTTGAAGTTTTCCAGTTTGCCCTCAACCTGGTTTAGTCCCTCTGCTGAGATGGTTTTTACCAGAGTGTGTCCTCTGCATATGCTGTAGCCTCTTGGAGCCGCAGGTGAGAATTGAGTGAAAGGTGGACACCAACGGTGGATGAGCAGCTCTGAAAAGGACTCGGTAAACCCTCATCCCAGAAAGTGCTAATGCTCTGTGAATACCCCATATACTTCTACTACAATGTACAAATTGTAAACCTTTGTTGTTCAATTGTGTCCAATTCTTTGTGACCTCATTTGAGGTTTTCTTGGCAAGCATACTGGAGTGGTTTGCCATTAATCCTTCAGCTCATTTTGACAAGGAGGAAACTCAGCAAAACAAGTAAAGTGATTTATGCAGGGTCACACAGTTAGTAAGTGCCTGAGGCCAGATTTGAACTCATGAAGAGGAATCTTCCTGACTCCAGGCCCAGCATCCTATATGCCATGCCAGCTAGATGCCCCAGATCTTAAATAGTTTATGTAAATATTATTGGGGTTATTATTTAAGGTAGCTGAAGACTTTCTCTTGTTCTACAAAAGTATAGGCCCCAGGGACTGACCTCTGTTCAGACTTAGTACTGAATGCAGGAGAAAACATTCATGAGAGAAGGTAAGAAACCCAAGGGATAGTAACTAATCTTCCTTCCACCCAAAGGGGCACAGAACCCAAAACCTCGCATGTGAAAGGGAATAATCTCTAATCCAATCCTAAATAATTTCTGGAATATCATGCCTGTTACAACAGAAAAAAACACTCTATTGATAATGATTAATGAGAACATTTATGAAAGAGTACATAGGTAAAGAACACATGCACAAAAATAGATAAATCCTTCTTATACTTACTTTAAAGCCATACTAAATAAGGACACTGTGTACCGTCCTGCTTGGCTTGAATTTCGAACCATAAATGCCCCCTCTTTTCCCTAAAAAGGGAGGAAAATGATCAAGGATAATAGAGATAAATCCAGATGAACTGTCACTTTCAAAAGCTACTTTCAGCTATAATTTAGAAGATGTGAAATGGGATTGACTAGATGTTCCCGTTGCTTGCCCAGAAGGCTATATGTCAAAAAGCTACAGGTAGAATATTTTGTACAGAAGGGCTTCCAAAGTTCAGACTTCCTCCTTCAAGGCTCTCCATATACACCTAGAGGGTGTGTTCTTGTTTTTCTTCTCAGGTAGTTGTTAATCCTATTTGCCTTGTACTTTTTGTTTTTAATCAGTTGGGAACCGTGTGAATCAGCAATTTATCCATCATATATTGCTTTGCCTGGGTCACTGAGAGGTAACAGATCCGACAATTAATTTGAGTCAATCAAGGAATCAATTGATGTCTTTATTAAGACCCCAGGATGGGTTAGACAATGTGGTTAACACTGGGCACATAGAGACAAAACAAAACAATCCTTGCCCTCTAGGAATTTACTTTCTTTCATTGAAAATGGATAATGACAATGCCTAAGTCAGAAGGATATTGTAAGAACCAAAGAAGATAATATACAAACAACAAATTATAAACCTTAATGTTTTTGTTGCTTATTAATTTCAGTGTGGCCCCATTTGGGATTTTCTTGGCAAAAATGCTAGAGGGGTTTGCTACTTCCTTCCCCAGCTCATTTTACAGATGAAGAAACTGAGGCAAATAGAGTTAAGTGACTTCCCGGGATCACACTGCTAGTTAGGGAAAGTAAAGACTAAATATGTGCAAATGAAAGTTTGATTGGAGAAATCAACCAAATCAGCCCATCCCACTTAAAGTAGCTAACACAGCACTACAGCCCTGATACCTTTAACAATTGAATCAAACAAAAGAATGAACAAGACTGAATAAACTCTAGATATATTCTTTACATTGATCAAACAATGATGGGCTTTAAACTAGGTGTAAAAAGTGTTTGATCACTTTAGACTTGAAAACCTTTGGGTAAAATGGAGTATTATCACACAGAAAGTGTTTTTGGATTGTTCTGAGGTCTCTCAGTGGGTTTTGTATAAAATATCAAAGCAATTCAAAATCCAGGCATTTGAACATCTGGTAACTTGGTAGTAGAAATTTTCTCTCCAAACCTCTAAAAAGAAATTACTGGGGGAAGGGAAAGTCCTTCAGGTATTAAGTCCCCATTTTACAAATAAGGAAATTAAGACTCGGAGTAAAACAACTTGCCCATGGAACAAGGGCTAATAAATGTCAATTGTGGGGTGTGAATGATTTCAATGGTTAATCACAGAGAAGAACAATAGTCAGGGTGTGTGAGCTATATATAACCTTAGAAAGATAATCCCCAAACCCTCAGAACCATCCCTAAATTCCAAGGGGACAAGTATCTGCCTAGTAGATCATCCTGTTATCCTTAGGAAAGATTTTATGAATAGCTTTAAAAGAAAGAAAGGCTGTTTCACGGTACCTTTTGTCTCAGTAACTGTTCAGACTGGGCTCTTGAGATATCACCTGCAAACCAGCTGCAGCATAAAAGATCGTGAATTGAAATTAGGGATTATTTTTATCTTGACTTATTTATTGCACAGTTTCCTTATATGTAAAATTTGCTCACGGAGAGAGGAAGGAAGAACATTTTCCTAAGGTTCTTCCATCTTTGAAGTTGTATAATTTCGTGATTCTATAAGGCCAATGTAGAAGCTGTATAAATGAAGATTGTTCCCCATTACCAGAAGGGACAGATCCTAAACTTTCCTGTTTCGCAGCTCTCATTTTTCTCAAAGACAAAACAAAACCAAACCTGATTGAGACACATTTTATAGCATTTCCATTAAAAATGTTTTTCTCCTAAATAACTAGAAGCCACTTCTAAGGATTAGATGAGGTTGGGGTAGAGTTGGATAATATATATGTTTCAGTTTCTGTTGAAAGCCGTTATATGTAAAGAGCCAATTGGAGAAATAGGGTCAAATTTAGGGCCTGTTATCTGGATTCCCTACGTGACCAATCCAGGCTGAGGCAGTCTTTGTGTTTGGTCCTGGTCACCTGAGCCCTGAAAAGCTCTGGTACCAGCAGGTAGATTATTCCAAAAACAACTTGACCCCTCCAAGAGGCTATTAGGAGTCATTTAGAGAAACAGAGTCTGTAATAGATGTTTTATCTGGATCCCATTACAAAATCATCGGCAAGTAAAACTGCGTGTATGATTTTTCTGCACTGCATGTCAGATGCAGATAGAATGGACCATCTAAGGTAAAAATCTGAGGCTCCTCTTTTGACTCATTTTTAGATCCCCACATTCTCTCAATATTCTTATTGGAAAGCTTTGAGTCCTTAACCAGACCAGCAGCTACTGAGTTAACAATTCCTCTCCTTGACAATTTCTCTCCTTGATAATTAAGAAGCCTGAAACCTAAAAAATATATTACTTAGATAAGGACTGGAGCCGGACAATTTAGTCCAGACTATCTGACCAGGTGCAGATCTGTAAATCAAGGCAGAACGCAATTAGTAAACATCTCCATGAAATTTATTTCTGCTTCCGGAATTATCCCCTACTAATTGGTGGTTGGAACTTGGCCCTTGTCTTTGCACCCATATCTCTATTTTTTAGGCTTTAATGAATTGTGTATGATTTATAACCCCCTTCACAGCTGTGATTCTTTCTTTGTGTTCTTTGTTTGAAACCAGTATAAAATAAAGTCAAAAATCCCATAACGTGGGATCAGCATGGGCTAACCTCTAGTTCGGCTGTTCTCAGTTTCTTTTTCCTGTCTTAGCAATCCGATGCCGTAAAACGCCACTCAGGACCCCTACCATATAGAGCTGGTCCTCTATAAGTTTCCTCATTGGTAAAATGGAGTCAGGCTTGATGACCTCTGAGGTTTCCTCCAATTCTAAATCTATGACCCAGCACCTTCCAGATAACCAGATATCAGCCTTTGGGAAACAGAGTAAAGGGAAAAGCCCTGGGATGCAGGGGTCCTGCTTGGGGATGGGGGTGGGGGAAGAGTAGATGGAAGCTTTATGTGAAAGAATGCTATTTATCAATTTAGCCTATTTCAAAACTTTTTAGAGATCCAACCTCTATCATCCTCTCAGTAGTATCATACCAAAGAAACAAAGAGGAGGCAGGGAAATGGGACAGGATCTTATAAGATAGGAAACAATCAGTGGCTTTGTAGGAATCTCTATTAGCAGGAGCAGAGTCACTAATGCATTCATTATAGCAAAATGTCGGCCCTAACACAAAGTTCCTTATATGGGGCCTGATGGTAAAATCATGTCATGAGGAGCCCTGAATCTGAGATCAAAGAGCCTCCAGGCTCCATTCTCTAAACATCTCCAATTTTCCACATGCTATGGAAATCACATTGAACTTCTTTAGAGAATATGCTGCCCCTCTTCTAGCCCAACTTCCTCTCGTACCAACTTAACTTACACATGATAGGGCTATACCCTGGAGAAGTGGTCAGGTCCAGGTTCACTGAGCCACTCCAAAGGATCAACACAAGATGGACTGAACTCTCTTTTCAGAGACTTTGGGAAATGAAATCACTTTCCCACTCAGGTGACTGCTATCTAAAAATCTAGACTTATTCCTTTGGTTAAAGCCTTTGCCTTCTGCTTTAATGCAATTTTCCATCTCACACTGAGCCGCTTCAATTATTTATACCTTAGTAAGAAAGAAATCGATCCTTTCCTCCAAGCAGGGTGATTTTTCTCCTTTGATTGTGTTTGTTTGATACGAGGCAGGCGCCAGACCCATAGCTATAGAAAAGGTTCAGAAAGAGGAACCCATAAAGAGGGTGGTCAAAAGCATACTGGGCCTGTTTTCTAATTTTGCCATGAGAAGGCTAGAAACATGTACAAAATTTGTGAAAAATATTCACAGCTATTTCAACAAGGAAACCAAACTCAAAAAATTTTTTCTTCTTGTGTCAAAAAGCCTTTTTCCCCCCTCTCAGAGCTCTGTTGCTTAGGTGATTCCTAGGGTCTCAATAAGTTCTGTCTTTGTGTCTCTATGGGTAGAATGTGCCCTGTTACCTTGTAGTTTCATTAAAATATATTAAATTAGGCAGACGGATATTAGGTTTTATCTAGCTAATCCTGGAATCCAAACATACGGTTGGAAAGGACATAACTAAGACTCAGAGAGGGTAGACTTTTGGACTTGATGTCGGGAAACTGTAAATTCAACTCCTGCCTCAAGATACTCACTAGCTATGATACCTTCACTTAACCTCTCTCAGCTTCAGTTTTCTCATCTATAAAAATGGGGATAGAGCACCTACCTCTAAAGGTGGTTGTGAGGATGAAATGAGACAGCATATGTGGAAAGTGCTTTGCAATACCTTAAAATAATAGGTATAAATGCTAGCTACTTTTACTATTATTTAGGTTTAGGGGATAGTAGACAGCATTGAAAGGTACCTCAGAGAACATCTAATTTGAGGCTCATAAGATCATCAATATAGAACCTGAAGGGATTCTCAAAACCAATCCATCACAAGATCATAGATTTAGAACTACGAGGAAACTTAGTAGCCATCAAGTCCAAAATTCACATATTACAGTTGAGGAAACTGAGTCCTAGAGAGAATGAGTGACTTGCCTAAGGTCACTTTAGAGGTCTTCTAACCAACCCCCTACCCAATGTAGGAATCTCATTCTATAACTGTTTTTCGTTTTCTGTGAGTCAGGATATCTTCTGTTAAGAGCTTTGGAACAACTAGAGGCACTCTGTTTGCAACATAATTCTGGATGCAAAATACTGAGACTGTCCCTCAGTAGCAGCCTGCCCAAAAGACAACAAAAAATTAGTTTGTTTAGCCTATTTAGGTCATCTTGTTACTGTATAGACACTGTTTGGCGTCCCAAAAATAGAGAGACAGAGCCAAAGATGAATAACTATCAGAAACTCAATTAATATACACACATGCATGTAATGCATATATTTACACATATGCATACAGACATATGTGGCATACATAGATTATATATGTGCATACGAACATATATAAATTATATGCTTTTGTGTGTATTGCATATAGATACTATTTCTACATTATGTGTGAATTTGTGTGTATAGTATATATATTCTCTCTATAATTATGTCTATTTGTATGTATAGTGCATATATATTACATATGAATTTGAATGTATAATATATACTATATATATTATATCTGAATTACCCAAATGGAAGATATACATTTTTATTTATATGTTCATGTGTTTTTATATATATTATATGTGTGTGTATATATATATATATATGTATATATCTATATATCTCCCATCTGGGTAATTTGGTTGACTAACTCCACCCCCCAAATCCCTTAAGTACGCTTTAAGGCATTTCTCCGTTAAAATCCTTCAAGATATTTCTCACCAAGGTTCTATAGTGCTCTGACTCTAATTAGGTCAGTCAATAAGCATTTCTTAAAGCCCTTACTCAGTGCCAGACAGCATACTAAGCAGAAGCAATATAAAGAATGGCAAAAACCAGAGGGTTTGAATCCTTTCATTCAAGGAACTAATATTCGAATGTAGAAGACTATATATATATATATATATTATGCACACACACACACACACACACACACACACACACATATATGGAAGGAAATCTTAGAAGGAAGGCACAGGAGGGTGGGGAGAAGAGGAGACCTCCTTTCTGAACCCTTTCTACACTATGCATTTAACATGAGGTAAGGTTTGGTCTAAGTCTTGAGAGATACTAGTGAAGTCAAGAGAATATAAGTAAGAAGGGAAAACATTCTAGGCATAGAACACAGCCAGCCCAAAGGCATAAGGTCTAGAGATGGAATGTCTCAATCAGTAATCCAAATGAGGGGATAAGACTTTTTTGATGCCCTACATTGGTAAAAAAAAATTGCACATATGCACCCAATATATAAGTATTACCAAAGTAATGATTAATTATATTATAAAAACTTATAAGATGAGATAAATACAATGTTATGAAGCATCAATAGAGAAGTCACAGGAGTTTTTTGACTAGGGAACTAAAATGGTCAGATCTGTACTTTAGAAAAATCATTTTGATCATTACATGGAAGATGGATCGAACAAGAAAGACATGAGGCAGGAAGACTGGTTAAGAGACTATTTCAATAATCAAGGTGAGGTTCTGAACTAAGGTCATGGCTATGTGACTAGAGCAAAGAGGACAAATGTAAGAGATGTTATAAAAGGAGAGATGATAGGATTTGGCAATAGACTGGATATGTGTGATGAGGGAAAATGCAGAGTCTCTGATAATGTCAAGGTAGAGAATGTAGGTAGTAGCTATATGGATTGTGATATTCTCAAAAGTAACAACAACATTTGGAAGAGAAAGACATTGCAGAAAGGTGATGGATTCAATTTTAGACATGATGATTTTGAGAGGCTTACAAGACATTTAGTTCAAAATATCTAATAGGGAAAAAGAATAAACATTTATACAGCATCTATTATGGTCCAAGTAGTTTTTGGTGTGGGATAGGAATTCAGGAAAGAAATCAGAGAAATGAGATTTAAAAGAAAATGGATACAGAGATTAGTGAGTCATGACTCACAAAAAGAAATTAGAAAGAAAATGATTATATAGATTGGTGAGTTATGACAGCTATGGTAATTAAACTGGTTAGACTTGAAGTCACTAAGTCAGAGAATCTACAGGGCCAAGAAGAGACTCAGGGCTAAGATTTGAGGTATGCTGCATAGTTAGAGAGTATGATATAGGACGATGTGCCAATAAGGGAAACTGAGGGAGGAGAACCAGATGTTGCACCCTTCCATTTCACTTTATTGCTTACACTTTCAGGGCGTAGCATAGTATTCGTTTAATAATACTAGAAATTGATTGACAAACTTCTAGAAGCAGGCTCATGTACCACCCCTGGCATGTTCCCAGGGCTAGGGCCTCATTGGTCAGTGCTCATTCTTATTGCATGTAAGGAGGAAAGAGTAAATTCATGTATCCTTCCAAGAAAAAAAAATTCCACCCACTTACTCATAGCTATTCAGGCTTTCTTCTTCTTCAGATGAACTTGATCCTGGGTCCCCCCTATGGAAGAGGTGAGGAGATGTCATGCAGAAAAAAAAAAAAGTCAGATAGAAGCAATTCACATGCTGATTAATTTGATTCTCCACTTTATTTTTGCATCTATGAGTCCATTTTCCCTTTTTACCCTGAGGAAGTTGTAAACAATGGAATGAGTAAGCTAAAGATTTTTCTCTCTGTTGAAATCCATTTCAGTGAATGGCCAGCAACATAGCAAGGACTTGGCTGCAATCCAGTTTTTTTGGGCTACTTCCAAATAGGAGGACAAAGGAAGCACATACAGAGGCACTTGTGTGTTTTGGGTAATACTTCTGGGTTTGTGAAGAGCCATTCTTGCAGATGATTTTTAAATCAATTTTGAGACATTTTCCCTCATATTATAGAAAACTTTTGAAATGTCAATATTTGTCAGAGAATCATTGAGTTAGCTCCAGAAGGGTCCATATAGACCACAGATTCAAGTCTCTTCCTTTTACAGAGTGCATAAGTCACTTGCCCAGGATCACACAGCCACATAATTTCTGAAGGAAAATTTGAACTCAGGGCTTTCTGACTTCAAGTCTAACATTCTATGTATGCATATCATGGGGTTACTGTGGTGGGTAGATTAATAGGAATTTTGTATTATCTTTAATTTGAAGAATGGAAGATCTTCCCCTAGCAGTCACCCAGGTTCTCAGTTTCAGAACCATCTTTGACTCCTCACTCTATCTTATCTTCTACTCTGCATCATCCCATCAGTTGCCAAATCTTATGCATTCTACATTCATAATTTCTCTCAAGTTGGTCTTCTTTTCCTTATATATATAGCTATGACCTTTCATCCTCTTGAAAGATTATAACAATAGTCTTCTGATACTTTTCCTCTCTCAATTTTATTTTTATCCAATCCTTCCTCTACACAGTGGCCAAAGGGATTCTCTTAAAGCACAAATATGGGCATGCCATTCCTCTGCTCAACAAACATCAGTGTCTTCCTATTGGGCAGCTGAGTGATGCAATGAAGAGAGTGCTGGGACTGAAATCAGAAAGACTTACCTTCCCAAGTTCAAATCTGGCCTCAGACACTTACTAGCTGTGTAACCCTAGGCAATCCTAGGCTTATCCCTGTTTGCCTCAGTTTCCACATCTGTAAGATGAGCTGGAGAAGAAAATGGCAAACCATTCTAGTATTTTTGCCAAGAAAATCCCAAATGGGGTCATGAAGAGTTGGAAATGACTGAGGAACAGTCTTTGTATTTCCTCTGAGATCAATTCAAATTCCTCTGATTGGCATTTAAACCCTTTCACAATCTAGGTCCAACTTGTCTTTCCAGATTTTATTTTTCCAGAGTATTATACATCATTTTCCTTCATGCATTCTGTAGTCTATCCAAATTGGCCTACTTGTTTCCTTTTACCCACAAAATCCCACCTCTAGTCTCTGCATCTATGCACACATTGCCCCCATGTTTAGAATCTACTTATTCCTCATCTCTGTTTCTTAGAGTCGCTTCCTTCGAAATTCAGCTCAAATATCTTCTCCTATATGGGCACTTCTCCCCACCCCATTAGCTGCTAATGTTTCCTCTTCCTAAATAATTATCTTGTATTTATTTTGTGTATGTCTGTGTGCGTGTGTATGTACATGTTGTTTCCCTCTATAGATATATGCTTCCTGAAGGCAGAAATGTCTTAATTTTGCCTTTGTGTCTCCAGTGCCTGGCATAGAGAATATGCTAAATAAATACTTGCTATCTATTAAATACTTTTCAATACAATAAATGGTTATCAAAGCAAAGTAACAATAACTAGCTTTATATAGCACTTTAAGTTTTGTAAAGCACTTTACGAATATTGTTTATCTGATCCTCACAATAAACCTGGGAGGTAAAAGCTTATTATTTCCCCCATCTCTTACAGATGAGGAAACAGATGAGGAAAAGGCAGACAGAGGCTAAGCAATGGACTCAAGGTCACACAGCTAGTAAATTTCTTTTTTAAATATAATTTTTATTTTATTGAAACATTTTTCCCATTGTTACATGATTCATGTTGTCTCCCTCCCCTTTCCCCTTCCCTTCCCGGAAATGACAAGCAATTCCACTGGGTTATATATATATTATCAGCTAGTAAACTTCTAAGGCTGGATTTGAATTCAGGTCTTCCTGATTCTGAGTCCAACTTTCTAGCCAAGAACACCCCTAACTGCCTTCTGCTAGGATGCATTCTTTATTAATGTCTTCAGATACCTCTTAAGTCTACTTTAGATTTCTTGTGAAAAATGGAAGTAAATACTATATCTGACTTACCATGGAATCATTGGAATTTTTACATGCTTTTTTAGTCGAATCCCAGACACAGCATTTTCACCTCTGCAATGAAATCAACATGTTCTAGAAATACATTTTCTGTGCAATTCTCACTTACTGCGTCAGATACACACGCACAAACGCAACTCAAATTTTCTCATGTTTATTATTATATAATACCTTTACCCACGCTCTTCATTCAGTTTGGACAATGAATCTAATGAGTCATTCTCATCTTTGTTTTTTTCCAACATCCTGACAAATTGCAATTGTGCACAACCAGAACATTTTCTAAACAGAATTAAATCTTAACTATATTGAACAAGTGACTCATTTCCTGTTAAATTTTCAAAATCCAATTCCCCAGATTCTATCTCAGCACCTGCTTCTGTTTTTGTTTTCATTTCTGTTTCATCTTTTTTTTTTAAATGGGAGATTTAGACTAATCTACCATCCTGATTGCCAACCTACTATCCCCTAATTTCCCCATGGATATTTAGGTATTCTTTTCCATCATTTTAATGCTTTTGAGTAGATTTTTTAATATTCTCCTGCTGTTTGAGTGGTGCATTAGGAATTTTATTGTGACATACATTCTCGCAATTATAGACAATGTCTTTAAAATACACATTTTTAAGTTCCTTTGACTGTATGGCCAGCAGGATCTGGAAAATTGTCTCATTTTCTTTGTTAACCAAATCTTTCAGGAGCAGCAAAACAGAGAGGCAATTTTATCTGACATATGAGCCAGATTCCTTTTGCCCTTCAGAGGAAGCATCCTTTGTTGTTTTTTGAAGCAATATTCCTTGAAATGCAAAAAGTTTACACAACGTCTTTTTCAAAGAATGTATCAGGAAGGCCCAGATCTTTGGCCTCCTTTCCCTTCAGTTCTGGTGCCAACCCTGTCAAAATCATTACCACATCAACAAACTTTTCTTGCAGGGTTTTACCCCAAGTGCTCTACCCAGTAAACTCTCCCTGTTCTCTAAGAACTTCTAAGGACAAGAAATGTCTTTAAAATCAGATCTCTGGAACAGCATGGAAAGATTGTCATGTCTTAGTGTCCTGCTAGAGGCAAGGTTACTTTCCAACCTGAAAATAAGCTGAAAAATCAAGGTTTTATTTTTATTTTTTTTTAAACCCTTACTTTCCACCTTAGAATCAATACTATGTTTTGGTTTTCAAGGCAGAAGAGCAAGAAGCAATAGGCAATGGAGGTTAAGTGACTTGCCTAGGGTCACACACCTAGGGAGTGTCAGGTCATATTTGAACCCAGGACCTCTTGTCTCTAGACCTGGCTCTCAATCCACTGAGCCATTTAGCTGCCCCCTCAAGGTTGATTTTTAAACTTCTAGCTTGTAACTGACCTTTAATAAATACCATAATCCACTAACCAATTCACTTACCAGCTATGAGACCCTGTATAACCTCAATCAGCCTATTTCCTCATGTGTAGAATGTTGATAATTATAACATCTACCTCACTAGGTTGTTATGAAGTTTAAATGAAACAACTTGTAAAATTCTTTGCAAAACCTAAAGAGCTATTTAAGTGCTAGCAATCATTATTACTATAATAAGTACTTATATGAAGGACTGATTTAGTAGGGCCTCAAAAGAGGTAGGTCAATGTAGTGGTCCTTCGTTTTCATTTAGTAGTAAAGTCTATCTTGCCACTAGTCAATCCCGATTCAATGGTCCATACAAAAGACTGGCGTAATGATCTGAGTTGTGGTAAATGCCACCATGGCCTGTTCCACAAAGTTCTGTTGTTGTTCAGTCATTTTTCAGTCATGTTCAAATTTTCATGACCCCATTCGATCAAGTGTATTTGCCCCCTTGCAACTTTAAGACAAAGAATCTCTCTCAGGACCACATATAAGAACAATAATATTTTTGTTTAGCCATTTTTAGAATCTTCATGACCCCATTTTGGGGGTTTTCATGGCAAAGAGAATAGAATGGTTTGCCATTTCCTTCTCCAGCTCAATTTACAGAGGAGGAAACTGAGGGAAACAGCATTAAGTGACTTGCCCAGGGTCACACAGCTGGTAAATGTCTGAGGCCAGATTTGAACTCAGAAAGATGAGTCTTCCTAATTCCAGGCTCAGGGCTCTACCTACTACACCACCTACCTCCCCAACATTAATCTTCAATATTCATTTGCAATCAAATAATTTTTTAAACCCTTACCTTCTGTCTTAGCATTGATTCTAAGTTAGAAGAGTGGCAAGACCTAGGCAGTTAGTTAAGTGACTTGCCCAAGGGCACATAACTAAGAAATATCTGAGGCCAGATTTGAACCCAACATCTCTTGACTCCAGGCCTGGTATTCTATAGCTACCATGCATTCAAATATTTAAAACCACAAGATATGGCTTGAGGATAGCCAAAGATCTGGAATTTTACCTTCAGAACCTTATCCCATTCAGCTTCAAGTCTTCTAAGGAAATAACATTCCCATGAATGGTTTTAGAGGTCAAGAGTTGAGTGACCCAACTCTGATTCTGACTCCACTTCTGAAGGAATGAGCCTATGATACTCATCAATTTACTTTTGATTGAGTTCCTTACAATTTTATGGTTTGATTATTGGTGCTGTGTGGATTTTATTTTATGTAAAACAGTAGAAGGAAATCAGCTTGTAGTAGTGGATCAGGAGCTAGTCTTTGACTTAGGAAGACTTAGGTTTGATTCTTGCCTCTGACAAATACAGAGAACATGACTGTGGGATTAGTCACCTAAGTTCTCAGTATCCCCCAGGTGAATCTCTAAGGCTATAAATTACAGAATAATTACCCCTCTACATTGGTGGAGGGAATAAACTTATTGGGAGTTCCTTATACCATTGAAATCACAGGTATAGATAAACCTCCCCTGTGATGATGAGGAAAGGCTATAAAAATGCAGAGTTATAAGGTTGAGAAGAAAGAAGAGAATCATAGGTAACAGCAGAGAAATGACCTTTACAGGAGAGAAATTGGTGAGAGATCAGGAACAAGTTGAATGCTGGTAGCCAGAGGAAATGCTGAGGTCTAAGTAGAGGGTGACACAGTTTTAGTGATAGAGGTATAGAATAGTATAGGGAATAAGACATTTGGGAAAATGAGTCCTACTTTTGAATGAGGATCATGTAGACATGGTTTAGGATGTGTAATGTAGAAAATGGCAGCATGGAATTCCTGCAAAATACAGGGTCACCCAGAATACCAGAGGATAACAGTCAAAGGCACCATAATATATTGGCCATTGAACTGGACCTGGAGTCAGGATGACACATGTCCAAGTCTTGCCACCAAAACGTCTTAGCTTTGTGACCATGGGCAAGTCACTAAAGTGTTCTGAGCCTCAATGACCACATCTTTATGAAGGGTATAATATTGCCTGTGTCAAGGGGTTATTGTGAGGATCAAAGGAAATATGTGTAAATCACTTTGTCGATCTTAAAGTGATATGTCAAAGATGGTTACTGTTACTATTACTGTTAACTCCATTCCAAATATTCATACAGGCTCTTTGTGTCCAAACTGTGGTAGAATTTTTTAAACCTGTATTGGTCCTATCAACACCAGTCAGACACACTGTACATTGACTCAAACACAGTGATATCATTTTGGTCCTCTTCAAGTACAAAGGACAACAACCAACCAAACAACTCACCAATTGTTAAAGGCAAGCAGGTTGCCAAGCAGTTCAGATCAAAACCACCTCACTAGTTGATTCTGATGGAATAGTCCATAGAGAAGAGTGACCTAATGGTTTGGCCATTAGGTCGAACTTTATCCTCTTTTTACAGAAACCTCTAATTTATAATACACAACAAAGGAGCTACCTTTTGAGAGGAAATTCTCCTCACACCTTTATTCAACCTATATTCTTGGGCCAGTTTCTAATCATATCTATATGTCATTCACTCAAGGCTCAAGGAGCCAACTGGGGAGCTTCTGGGAGTGCAAGTGCTTGAGAAAGGAGCCAAAGCATGTCTCTCCCTAGAAGTGTCCCAGCTCTAAGGGAAACACCTCAATGCAAGCTTTTGTTACTTTTCTAAAACATAGATAGTAATAATACTTGCCTCACAAGGTTGTTGTGAAGATCTAAACAAATAGTATACATTGTAAAAATTAATATTTATTTAATATTTGATTTTATTCTGTAACTATATCCTATTCTATGTAACAAACCTTAAGCCTCGTCTCTGTCTCTGAATGAAGAAGCTCATGGGTGCCAACATTCAATCTCTTCCCTCCTAGTTTGATACCAAAGGCTAAAGCTTTCTTGCAATAAGTGTTAAAGAAAAACTGTTCTCAATACTTTCATAAAATATTATCTCACCATTTCTTGCAAAGTGTGTGGTTGTCCTTGAAAAACTGGGCTAATTAAAAAAAAATTATCTAGTCTAATTCCCTACTTTCCAGTAAGTCTACATATTTGGGTCTTCATCAGTAATCCATGATGCAGCAGGAATTCATGAAATTTATGAAATCATTCCTTAGAAATAGAGAGAGGTGATCTTCATCCCACTTTGGGGTTATGCCCGCTTTCTTTCTTTCTTTCTTTCTTTCTTTCTTTCTTTCTTTCTTTCTTTCTTTCTTTCTTTCTTTCTTTCTTTCTTTCTTTCTTCTTTTCTTCCTTTCTTTCTCTTAAAAGTTACTCTTGGATGTTTCTTCAGATCTAGCCAATTGAATCTTAGATCTCTCTACAGTAGGCAAAATCCATTTCTATCATGTCAGATCTATAGAAAGAGTTATCAGAGTTGACAGAGCCCGGCTGTGGTCCACCTCCCATTCCACGCCATCTCAACTTGTAAAAGTTCCAAAGTCTAGGTTATCCCACATGCCACTTTTTTGGCCTACCTCCCCCTTTCCAGAAAAAATATTACTTAGCCTCCTAGAAATTATTTTTTTTTAATTTTAATAGCAATTGATAGAAAGATAAATGTACCTATGGCCATCACCGCCTTCCTAGATCACTGCAGCACCCACCAGGGGGCGATAGCACCCACTTTGGGAATCACTGCCTTAGAACCAAGGCACCTCAGTCCACCTACCCTAAAGCCTTAGCCAAATCCTGCAAAAGGAAGACTTCTCTTTTCCTATCCTCTAGCTCTAGAAAGGTCTAATTTTGAATACCTGACATCCAGGATGGCTTATACCTAGGCAGTGCCCTTGGTGCCTCTGACAGAGGAAAATGAGAATGTAATGGAGGACCAGGACTTCCAAAGGCTGTTGAGAAGTTATGGATTCTGCCCCCAGCACTGAAACAGGAGTCTTTCTGGAGAGTTCCAGTCAACCTGAGCCCTGTGCTGCTTTGGAGGGTAGCATCTTCTCTGGGTCAAGTAGGGCCTGGACCACAGTCTGCTGACCTCCTAGAAGAGGGGCCTGGGAAGGAGAAGCTTGCTTATTCCACAGGGACTCTCCTGTCAGTCCCAAAATGGAAGATTGATCTAGGGTTACCAGAAGGAGAAGCTAGTAAAGGATCATCAAATTCTGGACCTCAGATGCTACAACTACTAGACAGTAATGGGTGGCAGGAGAAGGATAAAAGCAAAAGCGAAGAATCCAACCACAAGATTCCAGATCCATGAGAGGAGGTTTCTGAAGGAGCATGAAGATGACTAAGGAGTTGCCTGTCCAGCAGGTTTGGGGGTGACATGAGGGGATGCCCCAGCAGTAGTCCTCACAGCTGTTCCTATGCAGAACTAAGATGCTGAAGTGGCCTGGTAGAGGGGAAAGTGAATGTTTCCTTGCTGAAGTTTTCATTTGGGAGTATTTTGTTCCTAGGATAGCAGGCCCCTGCCCTTCTCCAGTCCTTGGTTAACTGCCTTTGTCCCACCCAGCGCTGGAGCCTTAAAGTGTAGGTGGTATATGGGAGGGGCATTCACAAGTGATTCTTGTTTTGTGATTTGTTATGAAATTAAAGCAGCAAATAAAAACAAAAACAGATTCATTGCTGGGTCTGTTTCCCAAGGAGATTAGGGGGAAAAGGAAATGAACCTCTATGTTCTAAAATATTTATGACAACTCTCTTTGTGGTGGCAAAGAACTGGAAACTGAGGGGATGCCCATCAGTTGGAGAATGGCTAAACACATAGTAGCATATGATTGCAATGGAATACTACTGTGCCATAAGAAATGATGAGCAGACTGACTTTTTAGAAACTTGGAAAGAAATTAATGGGATAACAAACAGAGAAATGAGTAGGACAAAGAGATCGTGCACAGCTACAGATTTAATCCTGGAAGAATAATTTATGAATGTTTCCTTCAGAGGATGAACTAAAAAATGGAAACATGAAAGACTTCTTATATATACATATCCTTTTCCTGGATGATGCCTTCTATAATGCAGGGAGAGGAGGGAGGGGCTGAGACACTTGTAAATAAATTCTATCAATAAATAAACAAATAAGTTGCATCTTTGATTTGGTTTTAGGCCTAAATAAAGGAAAGTCTTTTATTATCGGATTACATACTCCTATTAATAAATGATATCTTGCTTTGAGAAATCTGTCTCAGTTACCTTTTGTTAAATTTCACATACCACATAAAGCAATATATAGATCAAATTATTATTACTTGTATTGATCTATCATATCACCAATCAGAATACTTACCGTGTATTTGCACGCATCTCAGAACTTTCATTTCTTCTATTCTCTGAATCAAACTCTTCCGTAGTGGACTTTGGGAATGATTCAGGAGGTGGGAAGGTAGCAACAGCTCGTGGGATCTTCAGCTTTGGTATTCAGAAGAAATGAACTTATTACAGTAAATACTTGGACCACATGCTCATAAGTCATTGAAAAAAGTAGATCATTCTTGAACTTGTTTACTCCCCATTCCCTCCCACCACCCCAAAACCATGAGACATCTTTGATTTTCATCCATCAAGGATCTACTGTATTTAGAATGCAGGCACCCAGATCTATGGCATGCTATGATGCAAAATTTTGCTAGGAAGTAGAGTCTATTTTCTATAATAAAAAAAATAAAAAAGGAAACCAGCACTTTCCAAAGGAGGGGTTCTTAACCTGGAGCTCTGTGAATTTACTTTTAAAAAATATTTATTTTGAAAACTGTCATGATTGTTTAGTCATATCTGACTCTATGTGACCCCATTTGGGACTTTCCTGGCAAAGACAGTGGAGTGGTTTGACATTTCCTTCTCTAACTCATTTAACAGATGAGGAAACTGAGGCAAACAGGGTTAAGTGACTTATTGAGGGTCACACAGCTTTTATTAGTCTCAGACCAAATTTGAACTCAGATCTTCTTGATTCCAGGACCATTGCTCTATCCAAAATGCCACCTACTGCCCAAACATTAAGGTTCATCTAGAACAGTGGTTCTCAAACTTTTTTGGTCTACTGCCCCCTTTCCAGAAAAAATATTACTTAGTGCCCTTGTAAATTAATTTTAAAAAATTTTAATAGCAATTAATAGGAAAGATAAATGCACCTGTGGCCACTACTGCCCCCCTGGATCGCTGCAGCACCCACCAGGGGGCGGTGGCACCCACTTTGGGAATCACTGATCTAGAACATGAATGATAAATATATTTCAACATAATTGATAACCTTTGTAATCCTATGTATTTTATTTTGTGCACTTAAGAACTGAGGAGGGGCAGCCGGGATGCACAGTGGATAGAGCATCAGAACTGGAATGAGGAGGGTTTAGGTTCAAATATGACCTCAGACACTTCCTAGCTGTGTGATCTTGGGCAAGTAACTTAACCCTCATTGCTTAGCCCTTGCCTCTCTTCTATCTTAGAACTGGTACTAAGACAGAAGGTAGGAGTTTAAAAAAAACTTGGAGGAGGGACATTTGTTTATGTTGCTAAAGCCTTGCCCAGTGCATGGAACATAAGAGGAACTTAATAAATGCTTGTTGACTTGACTCCTTCTGGGAGAGGGTCCATAGGCTTCATCAACCTTCTAGAAAGGTCCATGACCCACACACAAAATCAAGAGCCTCTTTCTCCAAAGAAATAGAGTAGTAAACATTTCACTGAAGAGAAGAGGAATCTAAATGAAAAGGTCAGAGCCCTGATTTTTATTTCCTGGTTTTACTAAAACTCCTTTCTCTTTGGAATGCACCTCGGGAGAAAATGTTTTCCAAAATGTTCTTTCTAAACAACTCCCAAGTGCATTCACGTAGGAAATAACTAAAATGGGCTTATATGGCATTGAAACTGCCAGGCTGCTGATTTGCATGACTGAAAATTTTCAATACAAACCCCAAATAATCCCTTAGTAGGAACCAGAGACAAAGGTTGCTACACTGTGAAATATTCTGGTTTGCGTTTTTAAAAGAGCAGGCTTTTCAGGCTTCATTATCAGAACATGTACAAAAAGGGCAAGCTTCTTAATAAAGGGCGTTTCCCCCCTTCATTTGATTTAGCTCACAAAATGTTTTTTGAGACTGCAATTATGTGGAGGGTATAAATATGTGTCAAGGTGAGTTCATGGCATGAAGATGATAGCTCTGGGGCCATGCTCCCTTGGATCATATCCCATCTCTCTTCCTGCCCAGTTCACTGATCAGGGGTCATAGGCAAGTGGACATCACAAATTTGGTTAGGAGTAAGAAGGTAAGAAACATCAAAGGAATTTGGTCCATGAAGGGTACCACAGGACATCTTCTTACTGTTTTCATTGACCGAAAGGTATATCAAAATGCTGGAGTACCCTATGAGTTTTTTAAAAACCCTTATCTTTTGTCTAGAATAGATATCAAGTATCAGCTCCAAGGCAGAAGAGGAATGAGGGCTAAACAACAGGGGTTAAGCGACTTGCCCAGGGTCAACCAGCTAGGAAGTATCTGAGGCTAGAATTGAACCCAGGACCTTCTATCTCCAGGCCTGGCTCTCTAACCACTGATCCATCCAGCTACCCCTACCCTCTCTCTCTTTAAAAACAAAACAAAACAAAACAAAAAAAAAACCTCTTACTTTCTGTCTCAGAATTGATACTGTGTACAGGTTCCAAGACAGAAGAGTCATATGACTTGCCCAGAGTCACCCAGCTATGAAGTAACTGAGGCCAGACTTGAATCCAGGGACTCCTATCTCCAGACCAGCTATCCACTGAACCACCTAGCTGCTCCTACTCCTCTCTCTCTCTCTCTCTCTCTCTCTCTCTCTCTCTCTCTCTCTTCCTATCTCTCTGTCTTCCTCTCTCTCCCTGTCTGTCTTTCTCTCTTTCTCCATCTCCCTCCCTTCTTTCTATCTCTCCTCCATTCCTCCCTCACTCTGTCTCTGCTTCTCTCTTTGCCTCTGCTTCTCTCTCTCTCTCTCTCTCTCTCTCTCTCTCTCTCTCTCTCTCTCTCTCTCTCATCCTTACTTTCTGTCTCAGAATTAATACTGTGTACTGGTTCCAAGGCAGAAGAAAGATTAGAGCTAGGCAATGGAGGTTAAATGACTTGCCCAGGGTCACACAGCTAGGGAGTTTCTGATTCATATTTGAACCCAGGACCCTCTCTAAGCCCAATGCTCTATCCACTGAACTACTTAGCTGCACCCCCACGTTTTTAAATGCATAAAATAAAATTCATAGGATTGCTAGGATTAAATTATACTGAAATACAGTTATTATTCATATCCTAGATGATCCCAGATGGCTTTCTCAGGCTATTAGAAACTCTACTATTTCTGCCTAACTTTAGTATCATTCAATTTCTAGTAGAACCTAATCTGCCAAGGAATCTGTCAGATTTCCATATTGGTACAAGAGCTGAGATTTCTTGACCTGCCCAAGAGGCAGTGTGATATGATGTAATGCAGTGGTTCCCAAACTTTTTTGGCCTACCAACCCCTTTCCAGAAAAAATATTACTTAGCGCCCCCTGTCACATACTATCACCACCTCCTTACAGTTATTCACCACCTCCAAATGCACCTCTGGCCATCACTGCTCCCCTGGATCGCTGCAGCACCTACCAGTGGGCGATGGCACCCACTTTGGGAATCACTGATGTAATGGAAAGAAGGGTAGACTCGGAGTTAGGGAGACCTGAGTTCTAATCCCGCCTCACATTTATTAGCTGTGTAAATATGGGCAAGGCACAGTTAGTCTCTGGAAACCTCTTTATTCTCGCCTATAGCATTTACTCTACAAGATTGTAATGAGGATTAAATGAGAAAATGAAAGTAAATTTTTTTGTAAATAAATCTTCAAGCCTTCTTAGGGTAGCTAGGAGGTACAGCAGATAGAGTCTTGGGCTGAGAATCAGAAAAACCTCTTCCTGAGTTCAAATCTAGCCTTAGACATTTAGTAGCTGGGTGATTCCGAGTGAGTCATTTAACCCTGTTTGCCTCAGTTTCCCTCTATGTAGATGGGCCGGAGAAGGAAAAGACAAACTATTCCAGGATCTTTGCCAAGAAAACCCCAAATGGGGTCACTAAGAGTGTAAGGGAGAAAAGAAGGGTTTTATGGGTTCAATATATTAAAACGTGGTCCCCAGAGGATTGAACTATTATCAATCCTCTGATATGACTGAACAAAAACAACATCGAATTTCATGAATGACAGCCATCATTCTTATAAGCAGTAGGAGTTTTCAGTCTTTCTCTCTTTACTAACTCCTTCCCCTCTATCTAATAAATATTTTGAGGCCTCCCTATTTTACAAAACAAACAAACAAACAAAAACATCAACCCTAGACTCTACCACTCCCAGCTATTCTATCCTATAATTGTTCACTTTTTCACTGACAAAATAAGAATATTGTACTCTTGCTATACTTCCTCACCAACCAGGTGTTACTCAACACCTTGCAATCTGCCTTCCGTCCTCATCACTCTCCTGAAACTGTTCTGACCAAGATCACAATGAACTCCAATTACCAAATCCATGGTTTCATTTCAGTCTTCATCCCCCCCAGGCCACTCTGTGGCATTCACCATCTGACCACTTCCTTTTTCTCTTGGCCTTTATGTCATTGCACACACCTGGGTCTCCTCTTATCTCCGTGTCTAGTTTTCTGCCTTGGGTCTCCCATCACCTATCTAATTTTTTTAAACCCTTACCTTCTGTCTTAGAATCGATATTGATTATGAGTTCCAAGGTAGAAGAGCAGTAAGGACTAGGCAACTGAGGTAAAGGGACTTGCCCAGGGTCACAAAGCTGGGCAATATCTGAGCCCAGATTTGAACCTAGGACCTCTCATCTCCAGGCTTAGCTGTTTCCACTAGCTGCTTCCGCTCCTTTCTAAATTTTGCTATGTGCTGGCAAACCCAAACCTATAAGGAACTTGAGGCCAGATACCATGTCATGATTATCTTTGGAATCCCTTCAGTGTCTAGTAGTTATTTAAAAAGCATCTATAAAGTCAATAGAATTGCTATGGGGCTGATCTTTTGCCTTCCATGGCACAGCAGAGTATAGATATAAGGGCTGAGATTCCGCCAAAAGACCTTTCCTCTCCAGAGATCAGTACAGGCTTCATGTTGTTCAAGCATATTCTACTCTTTTGTGACCCCACTGGGGATATTCTTGGCAAAGACACTGGAGTGGCTTGCCATTTCCATTTCTATCTCATTTTCAGATAAGGAAACTGAGGCAAATAGGATTAAGTGACTTTCTCAGGGTCACATAGTAAATGGCTGAAGCCATATTTGAACTTGGATCTTCCTGACTACAAGTCCAGCATTCCATCCATTGCCCCACTAAGCTGTTCCATGGTCAGATAAGGTATAAAAAATTGTGCAAAAGTGTGGGTAGCCCTGAATGGAAAATCTGAAAGTATTAAAGTGAATGACTCTGGACAAGTCTTAGAGTTCTATAAGACTGAAAATCTCAAGTGGGAAGGGAGCTTGGAGGTCAAGCCATCTAGTTTATCTGTCTCCTACAGATAAAGAAAGTGAAGCTCAGAAAGTTGGAAAAATTTCCTCAGATCCTACAGGTAGTATTTTACATATACGGTGGTAGTATACAGTAGGATTTGAACCCTAGAGAGATGGCTCTTTGCATTGTATCATGGTACAATGTACTACTCTGCTTGCAGTCTTTCTGCATTTTTTTTTTGCAGTTTTTCTGTAGGTGTTATTATTGTCCCCTTTTTACAACTGAGTAAACTGACTGACTCAGGATCACACAGCTAGTAATGAAAGATCAGAGTCCAGGTCTGAACTGGAATCTTCCTTTCTCCAAGTTCAGTGCTCTACCCACTGCACCACCCAGCTGTCTCAGCATATCATAGGGCAAAGGGCACTGTCCCTAGAGTCAGAAGACCTGGGTTCACATCTTGCCATTAACATTTTAATGTATATTCCTCCTCAGTTTACTCAGCTGTAAAATAGCATTAGGTGTATAGTTGTTGACTGATGATTGAAGTGCCTTCCAGTAAGATCACTATTTATGTTGTTTTCCCCAATTTGGGCAGCTAGATGGCAAAATAGATAGAACACTGGGATTGGAGTTAGGAGGACCTGAGTTCCAATCCAACCTCAGAAGATTCTTATTAGTTATGTGATCCTGGGCAAGTCATTTGATCTGAGTTTCCTCATCTGTTCAATGGGAATAAAAATAGCACCTATCTCTCAAAAGTTGTTATGAAGACTAAATGACATAATAATTGTAGTGTCTGGCACATAGCAAGTGCTATATAGAGGTTAGTCATTATTTCTTTTTGGCAGGATTGGGTCAATTTAGTCCTTGGGAATGCAATCTCAAATTTTATTTGGTGCCTTTCATGACACCTCTCCCATATTATCACCATTTCTTCCTTCTTTTATGTGAAGATATGTATGGAATTGGAGGAGAAAATACCATAATTTCACTGGTGTATTCTTCCATTTTGAATTCCTTCAGAATACATAGTTGAATCTGGTATCTAGTATTGTCAGCAGCTACTATTAATGTTTTCCCCAAATCTCCTTGATGCCTGGTTAGAAAGTGTCCTCTATTCCCAAATCTAAGAATCTTTGACATATGTTACATATATATATGACATGCATGTCATATATACATATATAATAGAATGTAGTACATATATCCATACTACATAGATATGGTAGTATGTGGTTATTTGGTACATATGGTCTTATGAAGCCTGCAAATGATTTGTTTTAAAAAATGATTGTGACTTACCAATCTATGGGGGATGATGGGATAAAGTACTGGTTTCACAGGGATGCTTTCCACATGAAGATTTGCATCTAAAAGAAGAAACAAGAAATGACAAAGGACTCTTAGACCAATAGACACCTCTAAGCAAAAAAAAAAAAAAAAAAAAAAAAAAAAGGACTTGTTTAATAATCTTCTTGAAACCTGGGGACATAAATATTGAAAGATTCCCTGCAGCTATACACTAGAATGCCTAAAAAGGGGAGAGGTCATAACAAGGAGCGATCTCTGCCTATTTCATTTATTGTCTAATAGATTTGGACAATGATAGAAGTTTTGCACAACTGAGAAAATCATTTTCAAAAGAAAACAACTCCAAACTTTACTATCTTTGTTTATATCCAATCTCTGTGACATCCATGGAACTCAGAATGCTGCATAATGGGTCTAAACACATACCCACTGTTGACCTGCGTCTTCTGATAATAAACAAATGTTAGTCCTAGAGGTATACGGCCTTCTTTGAGGATGAGGAACAGTTATATGGATTACCGAAAATTATTTGCATTTCTTACACTTGTTTGTGAAATATTCAAATTGTCATCACAAGAGCAGAGACCTTTTGGAATATCAACGTGTTATTTTTGCATTACGTATTGCTGTTGCTAATTATTAAGACTGATTTTGCCCACTCCCCAATTTATATATTTATTTACTTTTCCCCCCGCTTCCCAATTTAGAAACAGCTCAGTGTCTCAATGGGTAAAGCACTGGGTCTGGAGTCAGGAAGAATCCATCAGATCTTTCTCTAGAGATGGAAAGCATTTTTCATTATGAGTCCATTGGAATTGTCTTGGATCATTTTATTGCTGAGAATAACTAAGTCCTTCCCAATTGATCACTGTATAATATTACTGTTACAGTGACAATATTCTCTTGGTTCTGTTCACTTCACTTTGCATCAGTTCATGTAAATCTTTCCAGGTTCTTCTGAAACCATCCTGCCTGTCATTTCTTATAGCACAATAGTATTTCATTGCAATTATATATCACAAAATGTTCAGCCATTCTCCACTTGATGTCAACCCCTTGATTTCCAGTTCTTTGCCACAACACACACACACACACACACACACACACACACACACACACACACACACACACACAAAAAAAACCTGCTATAAATATTTTTGTACAAATAGGTCCTTTTATCTTTGTTTTGATCTCTTCAAGTTACAAACCTAGTAATAGAGTCACTGGATCAAAGGATATTCATAGTTATAGAGTCCTTTGAAAATAGTTTCAAATCATTCCCTGAAGTGGTTAGGTCAGTATACACCCTCATCAACAATATAGTAGTGTCCCAAATTTCCTACATCCTTTCTAGCATTTCCATTTTCCTTTTCTGTCACATTAGTCAATCTGATTGGTGTGAGTTGGTACCTCAGAGTTGTTAAAATCCACAGTTACTACTTGTGTGATTCTAAGCAGGTCTCTGGTTTTCTAAACTATAAAATGGGGGTAATAATAACACCTATGTCCTGGGTTTGTTGTGAAGATCAAATGGTATAATATTTGTAAAGTATTTACAATGCCTGGCATATAGCAAGTGCTTATGCTCATTTCCTTCCTCCCTTCCCATATGCACATGGAATGATCCCCTTTTGAGCCATGCCTTTCAGAGAAGGGTATGGACGAGAGTGTCTCAAAGTCAGGAAGGGTCAAAAATACCCATAGTATTATTATTTTCCCTTTCTCAAAATCATATTCATGAACAACCCTGCCAAACAATCAAGTTTGGAATCACATAAAATTGAAATAAATTTTTCTCAATTCATAAAACATAAGATTCTATATCTAATCAGTTACAAAATCATGTTTTTCTTTCTCCACAACAACTCTTGGATGTATCACATTTTTTTTGTACTTATAAGTCATTACTCTCATTCAGAATTTCATTCTTTTTTACTTGGATTATTGGAAGAGTCTCTTAGTTTTTTTGCTTCAATTCCCTTTCCATTGTACTCTGTCCTTCCCCTCCCCACTGCCAATGAAATTTTCCTAAAGGATAAGTATGAATATGTGACTTCCCTACTCTATTACCTATAGAATCAAAACTAAACTCCTTTGTTGGGCATTTAAAATTGTTCCTAAAAGACTCTTTCCTTCCTTCCTTTCTAATCTTTTACATTTTACTCTATGATTAAATAAAACCAGCCTATTTTCAGTTCCTCTAACACAACACCCCATCTCCTGATTCCCTGTCCTTGTCTTGGCAGTCCCCAAGTCTGGAATTTTGAATATGCTTCCACTTTTTAGAATTCCAGGCTCCCTTTGAGACTAACCTCAAATGCTCTTTTTGCCAAATATTAAGCTCTTCAGTAGGAGACCTGTCCTAGACTCCCCAGGCACTTACTTCTGCCTTCCTTAATGTTATCTTCCATCTATCCTGGCTGTACTTTGTATTTACGTAAACGCCTTTCATTTATTTACATAAATATCAATATTCATAAATGTAAAACAGTCATAAATATTTATAACATTTATGTAAATGCATCTATTTATGTAAATAATGTCTTCTCCATTAGAATGTCATCTTTACAATTCCAGAGCAGGGACTATTTTTTCCTCTTCTTTGTATCTCTGATGCTTAGGACAGTAATGGGTACATGTATCATTGTTCAGTCCCATTTAACTCTTTGGGACCCCATGGGCGGTATTGTCCAATGGACTTTCTAAGCAAAGATACTGGAATGGTTTGTCATTTCCTTCTCCAGTACAGGTACATTTTTGTGGATTGTTTTTTTCAGACTTTTTGTAACCCCATTTGGGGTTTTCTAGGCAAAGATATTAGAGTCATTTGTTCTTTCCTTCTCTGGCTCATTTGACAGATGAGGAAACTGAGACCAACAAGGTTAAGTGACTTGCCCAGGGTCACAAAGTTAGTAAGTGTCTGAGGCCAGATTTGAACTCAGATTTTCCTGATGCCAGACTGACCTACCATTTTACCCACTTTGCCAAGTAGTACTAAGTATTTATAGGTTCAAGACACATAAGGGTCCTCGGACACAAATATCAATAACTCAAATATGATGACGGCGATAATAGAAATGCCAAAAGAACTCAGCAGGAACTGGAGAAGGTAGAAAATACAATTGATTGGAGGGAGGAGGAAATTTATAGAAAAGGTGATATTTTTCCCCCTCAGGCTTGCTCACCAAAATGGCCCATCTTAGATGGGTAAAGAAGCCCCCAAAGAATAAGATTTTTGACAGGTGAGGCATTCCAGGGAGAGGGACCAACATGAACAGAAGCACACAGATGGGCAAATGTGGACTGGATTATAAGAACAGTGAGTTAGCTAATTTCTCTTGTACAGGCATTGACTCTCATACAAAATTGTTCAGTAGTGAAGCTGCCAGAGGGCAAAATCTCTGTGACCACAAGTGAGACTTTCTCAAGGGACAGATGGAAAAATGGCCTCATTACCTATAAAAGTATACTCAGATACTCAACCAATACCCCAGGAAGAGGTATGAGGAGAGCAGAAACTGATCAAAGAGTCCTTTATCTGGCCAAAGGCTAATAATCCAGGGCTGTTAGTCCAGAGATCTGCAACTCTGGCTTTCTCTACAGTTTATAATCTTAGAGAAATGCCAGGAATCCCAGCTTTTCTCTGGAAAAGCCAGAATCATGGTGGAGGTAAAATCTTCCATGAAAAGAAAAATTATTTAAATGAGATTTGTTACTCAACATAATAATTACTTATTAGTTGGGAGAATTCTAATGCCAAATCCTTTTTTTTTAACCCTCATCTTCTGTCTTAGAACTAATAATAAGTATCAGTTCAAAGGCAGAAGAGTGGTAAGGGCTAGGAAATTGGAATTAAGTGAATTTGCTCAGGGTCACACAGATAGGAAGTGTCTGAAATGAGATTTGAATCTAGGTCCTCCTGCCTCCAGGTCTGGCACTCTATTCACTGAGCCACCTCGCTGCCCCTGCCAAATTCTTGAAAACAACTAGTGGTGAGCCTCAGTAAAAGATGATTCTTATTTAACATGGGCCACTAAAATTCTCCTAAGATAAAATTTTAACTTATTTATTTATCAGCAAATGATAATTCAAAGACTGGAGCACAGTCATAAACTCCAAAATATTGATATCTCTCATTTTTATTGATCTGTAACTGTTCAGAAATTTCTTTCACTTTCATATCCCCAACTCTTAGCATAGTGCTTGGCACATAGTAGGTGCTTAATAAATATTTATTTTCTGACTCAAATCAATTTTTAACTTCCTTATCTTGACATCCAAACATAATCACAGTTGAACAAATATATGATATGTTTTAGTTTTAGGGTTTTTTTAACCCTTACTTTCTGTCTTAAAATCAATATTGTGTATTGGTTCCAGGGCAGAAAAGCAGTTAGGATTAGGCAATAGGAATTAAGCCACTTGCTCAAGTTCACACATCTAGCAAGAGTCTGAGGCCTTATTTCAATTCTAGACTTCCCATCTGGTTCCCAATCCACTGAACGACCTAGCAGCAACTTGTAATATGGTTTTAAAAGAATCTCTCTGTCTCTGTCTCTGTCTCTGTCTCTCTCTGTCTCTGTCTCTATCTCTCTGTCTCTGTCTGTCTCTGTCTGTCTGTCTGTCTCTCTCTCTCTCCCTCTCTCTCTCTCTCTAAATATATATATGCACACACACACACACACACACACACACACACACACATATATATATAAAATCTGTCTGTCTGTCTCTCTCTCTTTCTCTCTCTCTCTCTGTCTCACTGTCTCTGTCTCTCTGTCTCTCCCTCCTCTTTCTCTCTGTCTCTCTGTCTGTATCTTTGTCTCTCTGATTCTGCCTGTCTCTCTCTGTCTCTCTTTCTCTGTCTTATATGGAGTATTCACAGCATCTTATATGCATTTATAAGTTACTAAACTTTTTAAGGTATCTCTACATTTCTAGACTTTGTGTTTCATCTGATAACCATCATGTCATGTCTTTTTTACAAACTTTTTACTTATTTTAAATTTAAAAAATAAATTGTTCTATATAAAAATTTAAAAAATACATCTATGGCTTTAAAAGACAAAATACATTGATATTATACAATACTATACATATATTTTATCCATTTCTGAGTTTCTAAGCTTTTTCTGTGTCATCTGCCGGCTTTCATGTGTCATCTGCAGCTTCCACAAAACTTCCCCAAAATTCCTGTTTAATTTCTTATGCCAACCTGTGATATATTGGAACCAGAATGGGGAAAGTCATATTATGGAAGGGATATCTGTATAATCTTTGTTGCATATTATTTTATGAATATTATGATCAAAAGCTTTAGTTCATATTTATGCTTGAAGCTGAGTTGCAAATTTGTGTTTTAAAAATGAAAATGTTATATATTTATATTAAAAATCGAGATCTATTTTTATGAAGAACATATAAGTCTCTTTATCTCCAGGAGCCACACCTATGAGAAACCCAGCTGTTAAAGCAGGAATTATGGGTGAGAGCCAAGAAACCACAATCTCCCTATTGACAGCTTTGTTTAATGACAGACAAAGTACAAAACAGGAGGAAATCAACCCTCCTGAGGGCTAGCTAGTCTTACAAACCCAAATGTACAAAGTAGCCATAAAAGTCTGTCACAACAAGAGGATGGTGTCTTCTCCCTTAGAATGTAACCTCTATTTCTCCAACCTCTCACTCCTATCAAAAAGAATATCATTTATAAAAAGATCATAACACAGTTAAGCTTGACAAAAAAAGACTCCAATTAAATCCTTATAACACTTACATAGTGTTTTAAGCTTTTGCAAAGTGCTTTACGCATATATTATTCCATTGGATCCTCAGGAAAACTTTGGGAGGTAGATATTATTATATCCATTTTACAAAAGGGAAAACTGAGACCGAGAAAGATTCAATGATTTGCTCAGGTCACATATCTAGTTAATGTCAAAGACAGAATCTGAGGTTTTTTAACTCTGTCTTATCCTTCTTTTTTTTTAAACTTTCCTTTCTGTCCTAGTAATAGCTCCAGGACAGAAAAGCAAGGGCTAGGTAAATAGGATTAAGTGACTTAATCAGGGTCACACAGCTAGTCCATGTCTGAGGCCACATTTGAACCCAATTCTGCCTGACTCCAGTCCTAGCTCTCTATCCACTGTGCTACCTAGCTGCCCCAAGTCTCATACTTCTTCACCATATGATGCCCAAACAAAGAAATCCAAACTCTTTGGACAATGCTGGACTTTTTTTTCCCCACCTCTCCCAGTTTTGACACCTGATAGGAGTTGACTAAGGATGACAATTCTTTAGAATCAGATAGAATGAAGAGATGGTCATTACATTCCTCCCAGAGCGTGCATCCAGGAGCCGCCTTACAGCTCTGCTGGCAACAAAGGAACTTGCCATCCGTGAAGAATCCACTGTGGTACTTTATGAGCAGTTGGGGGTTCCCCCTTATTTCTGGAAGGCAAATAGAATAATCAGACTTAAGAGAAACTCGGCCAGGAGTGGGGAACACATCCAGCAAGTGTCTTTATAGAATGTCACTAGAATAATATCATGTGGTTCCAGAAGATGCATGATGCAAAATGTATGTCCTTATGCCAGTATATCATTCTATGTAGTTAGATAGTAGCAATAATCATATAACATTCATAGAGTACTTACTCTGTGCCAGGCACCGTGATAAGTGCTTTACAAATATTATTTCATTTGATCCTTGTAACAACCCTGTAAGAAGGTGCTACTATATTATCCCCATTTCACAGATGAAGAAACTCAGGAAAATAGAGGTTAAGTGATCTGCCCAGGGTCATATGATAAGTATATATTAAAGGCAGGATTTGATCTTTGGTCTTTCCAATCCTGAAGACAGCTTTCTAGCTCTCGAGAGGGCCTTTTACCTTTTTCTATTGCTTTTTTCCAAATTCAACTTTTTTAAATGCCTGAAAATTCAGTTCCCTGTAGCAGTTGCATTCCTATTTATTTTGTGATTTGAAAATTATATCCGTCAATCAACAAGCCATTTATTAAGCCTCTGCTCAGTGTTTGTTTGACACTGTGGTAGGCCTTGGAGATGCAAAGACAAAACAAAGCAAGAATCTCTACACTCAGGGAGTTTACATTCTTTTGTTCGTTGTTCAGTTATTTTCAGTTGTATCTGACTCTTTGTACCCTCATTTGTAGTTTACTTGGCAAAGATCCTGGAGTGGTTTGACATTTCCTTCTCTAGTTCATTGCACAAGATGAGAAAACTGAGGCAAACAGGGTTAAGTGATTTACCCAGGGTCACACAGTTAGTAAGTGTCTCAATCAAGATTTGAACTCAGGTCTTGCTGACTCCAGGCTTAGTGCTCTGGCCATTGGACCATCTGTCAAGAAGGCAAAGAGAGAGAGAGAGAGAGAGAGAGAGAGAGAGAGAGAGAGAGAGAGAGAGAGAGAGAGAGAGAGAGAGAGAGGAAAAACC
>NC_058132.1:456217207-456266070 GCF_016433145.1 Gracilinanus agilis
AGAGACAGAGACAGAGAGAGACAGAGAGAGACAGAGAGAGACAGAGAGACAGAGAGAAAACATTCCTGGTGTGGAGGACAGAGAGTGCATGTGAGCAACCACAAGAAGACCAGTAGGTCTTAGATCTATGGAGAGTCTGGAAAGGAAGAAAGAGACCACTTTACAAAGGGCAGAACAAAGTCTTTTGCTAAAATTAAACACTACAGAGAATATTGACATGGTCTCTGTGTAAAGATAATATGCACATTCATGAAACATTCCATATTCCTTTTTTTAAAAAAGAGCTTAAAAGAAGAATTTATATTTGATCCTGGAGGTAATAGGGAGCCACCTATTTTATATACTTAATTTATAGACTTAGGTGAATGACATGGCTTACAACCATAGACTAGAAGAGGTTATGTGATTTGCCAAAGATTATACAGATCATAAGTTGCAAAATAAGAATCTGAACTCAGCTGGCTAAAAATTAAGTGCATTTTTTCTATTGCACTATAAAATGATGTTAGGGCACAAGGAGACACAATGGAAAGAATGCTAGGTCTGAAGTCAGGAAGACTCCTCTTCCTGAGTTCAAATCTGGCCTCAGACACTTACTAGTTGGGTGATCTTGGGAAAGTCACTTAACGCTACTTGCCTCAGTTTCCTCAACTGTAAAATGAGCTAGAGAAGGGGAAATGTCAAACCACTCTAGTATCTTTGCCAAGAAAATCCCAAGTGGGGTAATGAAGAGTTGGACACGACTGAAAAACAACCAAACAACAAATGAAGTGATGTTTCTGAAGCAATCTAAGCTCCCCTTCCTGGCCACTCCACAAGTTTCACCTGCCTAGATGTAGAGAAAGAGGGGGTTTCCCTTACAAAGCTTGGAGAAGGCATACCTCTATCATCCCTCCTTTCCTTTCTATTCCCTCTTTCCTTACCCCCAAGCTCCATAGTTGGGATCTTCTCTCCATTGCCTAGTATTATTGTTTTAGTTTCTGGATTGGTCTTCCTGCTCCCAGTCTCAGCCTTCTGTAATCTATTCTTCAACCACTGCCATGATAATCTTCCTAAGGTACAGGCCTGAAGACCTCACTTTCTGACTCAAAAAGCTTAAAAACTGCCCCCTGATTCTAGATGTGTATTTGATTCTATTGCTTTGGCATTCAAGGATCTCTATAACATGTCTCCTAGGCAAATGTCATGGCCCTTGCCTTGATGCTTCTTGTGATCCAGCTCAATCGAATTATTTACAGTTCCCTAAACCTGTCTTGGGAAGCTAGGTAGAGAAGTGGATAAAGTGCCAGATCCCCAAATCATAGAGACTCATATCCCTGAGTTCAAATCTGACCACAGACACTAGCTATGGAACACTGGGCAAGTCACTTAACCCTGTTTGCCTCTGTTTCCTAATATGTCAAATGAGCTGGGAGAAAGAAATAGTAAACCACTCCAGTATCTTTGCCAAGAAAACCCCAAATAGAGACAAGAAGAGTTGGATACACAATGAACAATATGGACATGTGTTTTGCACAATAATACATTTAACCCAGATTAAATGGCTTACCATCTCCAGGAAGAGGGAAGGAAGATAATTTGGATCTTATAAGTTGTGAAAAAGTATGTGGGAAATTGTTATAATATGCAATTGGAAAGATAAAATATCTTTTAAAATAATTTTAAAAATAAGAATTGGAAATGACTGAACAACGACAGAGTTGTTCTGACCTCTCCTGTCTCTGAGTCTTTGTGAATGCTCTCCTTTATGCCTGAAATGCCCTCTGCCCATCTCTGCTCATTTCCATCTTTCTTTTCCTTCCATTCCTGCCTCTGACACTTAGCTGTATTGTATGCCTTTGGCAAGACATTCATTTTCTCTCCCCTTCTTTTTCCTCATCTTTAAAAGATGAAGAATAATAGCACCCACCTCACAGGGTTGTAAGGATCAAGTATAAAGTATGTAAAGCAGTGGGGAGAGAGACATTAAAGGGAAGAAGCTCTGGGACTTGGGCATATGGTTTGCTGTATGACTTGGCACCGTTCCATGCTTGGACTTTGCCCTGGGGTTCTAAAAGAGAGACAGACATGTGGGTAGAATATAACTAATGTTACTCTCCTGTGCCCCCAGGAAGGCAGAGTAGTGGGGAAAAGATGGCATCTAGTCAGCTAAGCCTTCCTTTATTTCAGTAAAAATGTCAAACGGGCTGAGAATGGCACACAATCTTAGCACTGAATCAATACCATTAATGCCATGTCCTGACTGCTTTGTGGGAGGTTAATGCAATCATACCTTTCTGTAGGGCTTTTAGCCACTGGCTTCGGCTCTCTTCATTTGATGCATAGACATAGAGAAGTCCATCTTTATAAACAATCTGAAAAGAGAGAGAAGTGGTGCTAACAAATACGCTGACTTGGTATTCCACCCTGTGGGCTTCTGTGCACTCATTAGCAATGAGATTTCTCTGAGGAAGCTAGGTACAATAAAATATATACTCATTTTGTAGGTTTCCCCCCAAATCTAGAAACTTCTTTTTTTAAAAAAATCATAAAAATAAATCTTACAGGCCTTTTCATATTTTTATTTTAAAAAGGTAATATAATAAATGAATGCAAGCTATGTTACTGATAATATTTAGTCATGCATTAAAAAAACCCCAAACAAACATTTAGTATGGTATTGACAGTAGGAAATCTGAAATTGGAGTTTGAGAATTTGGATTTAAAAACTAATTCTGAGGGGCAGTTGGGTGGCTCAGTGGATAGAAAACCAGGACTGGAGAGGGGAGGTCCTGGGTTCAAATCTGGACTCAGACACTTCCTAGCTGTGTGACCTTGGGCAAGTCATTTAATTCCCATTGCCTAATCCTTACTACTCTTCTGCCTTGGAACCAATACACAGTACTGATTTTAAGATAGAACATAACGTTTTGTTTTGTTTTGTTTTTTAATTAAAATAAACCATTAGTTCTATGGCCTAAAAACCTTCACAGAATCCTATTCCAGTGTTTATTATGCTGTGGAGATGACTATGCATTCTCTAAGGCTTATTATGCCAGTGAAGCAAAACCTCTGGCAGATTACATCATTCTGGAATAGAATATAAGCTTCCTGAAGGAAGAGATAGTTTATTTATTTTTTTAGACCTTGAATCTTCAGTCCTCTAGCATTGTGCCTGGAATATTTTATGTGATTTATGAATACTCATTGGTAGATGGTTGATCTATTTAGAAAGTTCTGGATATAATCCTAGAAACAATGTCTATTTTCTGAGAATCTACCTTCCTAATTAAATAGATTGTCATCTCTTGTAGTCAGGTGATTAATTCTTTTGGCACTACAACCTATGAAGCCAAGAAAAACCCGAAATGATCTTAGGTCCCATGAAGCCCTTTTCTACAACTATAATGATGGTCATGGCCCCGTAGTGAAAACAGGGTCCCAAGGGTGCTCTTTAAGAACCACAGATTTAAATCGTTGGTGGCTCCTTGCCTAACATCTTAACCTTTTTGTGAGTATTATGGACCCTTTTGACAGTGTGTTGAAGTCTCTTGGTCTCTCCTCAGAAAAATATCTTTAACTATTGTTGAAATGATCATCTGGGACAAGATGGATGCCACTTTGAATGACAGGACTGGCAGTTGAGAACCTCGGAATGTTCCCAGATGCCGTGAGCCAAGGGCAAAAAGCAGTTGGCCCCAACCCTATAAATACCCCGAAGTGACAAAACAAGACGGCTCAGATTGGAGCAGGGACTTGGGAAGGTGGGAGGTGAAGGGTGAAGGGTAGGCCTGAAACCTGTAAGCTGTTACCCTACTGAGAGAGCTAGAGAGCAATCACTCCTTGTTAATAGAGCTGAGAGAGTTTACTGATATCATCAATCAAGATCATCAAATAGCCTTCCCTCATCTCTGGCTTGGCTGTGGCCAAGTCAGGTCAGAGTTGGTGAGAGGGTGAAGAATCTCCAGTTTCTACTAAACCTAGCAATCTCCAGACCTTGATCAATAACCTAGATTATTAGCCTAAATAATTAGCAATAGGGTTCCTAAATCCTCAATCCCATTCCCTTGTTTCCTAGTCCCATTAATAGATTTAAATACAGTGTTTACCATAAAGTACCTTTCCTGAGTGGTGATTATACCAAAATCTTTGGGAAGGGGAGATCAGTACACAGTCAGATTATACCATTATCCAATAGCTAATCAATAGTCCTCATTAACAACTATTACAACCTCAGGTTGGGACCTAGTGAGGTTAACTATCCACACAAGCTCTCAGGGGTTCCCAGCCTGGGCAAACTGTTAGAAAGGGTGGCTGACAAGCTTATTCAACCAAGCCTGTCAGGGAGGAGAGGCATAGATTATACCAACAACTGCATAAGGCCTGTGAGAGGAGAGTGTGCTTTCTTCCTCACCAGCTACAACCAGGTTACGTAGACCTGGGCATAAAATCCCTCCTCTATCTATACTATCATTTCTCTAGATCTTCTTATAACCATTTAACACTATATAAAATAAAATACACATAGCAAAGCAAACCAATTTATATTGAAATATGGTCATCAAAACGTTTTTTTAAAAAACCAAGTTCATGAGGGGCAGCTGGATTGAGAGCCAGACCTAGAGACTGGAGGTCCTAGGTTCAAATCTGGCCTCAGACACTTCCTAGCTGTGTGACCCTGGGCAAGTCACTTAACCCCCATTGCCTAGCCCTTACCACTCTTCTGCCTTGGAGTCAATATACTCGTTTTGTATGTTTCCCCAAAAATCTAGAAACTTCTTTTTTAAAAAAATTCATAACACAATACAGAAGGTAAGGGTTTAAAAAAAAAAAAAACAAGTTCATGGACCACAGATTAAGGAACTGAGTCATGTTAATGTTAGTATTCCTTTTACAAATGAAAACCAAAAGGAAGCTGAAGCTAAAAGGAAAGAGAGTTATGAAATTTTGGTTAGAGAATAAATTTATTGGCAAACTAGGGGGGGTTCTATACATTCAAAAGCAAGAAGAAATATTATTTCATGAAATACTTGATCATCTTGTATTACAATGTTCATGATAATATTTGTAAAAATATCACTGTGAAGATAATTGGGGCTTATGTACTAACATCTTTTGCAGAAAACAAGATAGTAGAGAAACCCTACAAAGACCTCATTAAGTCCCTTCCTATGAAGTAAAAGTGTTTAATATTTCTTCAATTTAAAGCAAAGATAGACATTGAAGAAGCTGGTCCAAGAAAAATGAAAAAATTACAGGATCCCATTATTTGAGGGCTGAAAAGAACTCCAGGTACCATCTAGTCCAACATATACACTAAGAAATCTCCATTCTACCCTATCCAACAAGTGGTCAGATCGTCTCTGAATGAAGACCTTCAAGTAGGGAGAATTTGCTATTTTTCTAGGAAGCCCAGGCCACTTTTGGAAAACTCTAATTGCTAAGAAGTTTTGCCTGGTATCAATTCTAAATTAATCTCTTTGAAAACTTCCATCTCTTATATCTCAATGGGTACCTACCCATTGTGGCTAAGCATGTCTAATCCCTCTTCCAGTTGACAATGCTTCAAATATTTATTTGAAGCCAGTTATCACATTTTTAAAATTCAGCCTAAATGTTTCTAGTTCCTTTAATTGATCTTGACAGGACATTGACTCAAGGCAATTCCCCATTCCAGTTGTCCTCTGGGGACTCCAATTTGTCACTGTCCTTAAACCATGATATCTGGAACTACACACAATATGTCAGATAATATCTGACAAGGGTAGAGTACAGCAGGACTATCCCTTCCCTATTCCTGGAAGCTAGGCCTTTTTTCATAAGCTAAAGAATTTTTTACTGCAACCACACTGGTGATTCATATGAATATAATTTAAGAGGAGTTAGATAAATATTATAAAAAGTGAATATCTGAATAACCACCAACTAGTTACTGATATTGGTCTCATTTCTGTCTGTGTACAGTCAGAATATAGATTTATTAGAGCAGAGAAAATGACCAATGTCAATTAGAAGGAATAAAATGATAAGATATAGAATGCAATTGAGGCCATTCTAAGCTGACCTATGTAAACAAACTCTTAATGCTAAAATATGAGAAATGGACTATCGTGACCGTATACACTCAACAGGATAAAAGAACAGACATTTCCTCAGACTGTTATCATTTCCTATTTTTAAAGATGTATTAATTCAATGCCACAATCAAACTATTACATTTAGCAGTCAACAGGGTGGGTACAAAAACATTCACATAAAACTATTTAAATGCTTTATGCTTTCCATAAAAAGAAACTAAAGTAAAATATACAGCATCACAAATATATTTCTGGTGTCTTCTCCCACTCCGTACACAAAATGTATTGTCTAAAATATGTCTCTCTGTAGGAGTAAGGCCCTGACACCATTGTGCTTGGTTGAGTTCACAAAACTTTTACAAACTATGGCTTCCCTGTTGCTTTTCTAGCTATTGTCTCTTGATCGTCTTTGTTTCCTAATAGTAATGAAAACTTTCTTCTGTTGCTGTAACTATTCTTTATCACTGGAACCATTATAGCTACCATAGTTATTAGGTATGACAAAATACTGTCCCCACCCTAAGTACCAGAATTACTGGCCCCAAAGTCTTTTCCCTTCACAGAACCAAAGTTTGAAGCGTGACTGTGTTGTAGTTGCCAACATCACTAAAGTTTCCATCCCCTCCAAAGTTGGTCCCATTACTGCCAAATCTATTGTAACAATCTTCATTTTCTCCATATCCCCTATCAATCATGACTGCCACTACAACCACCACAGTTATTAAAGTTTTCATTTAGTTGTGATTTCCAGCAAAGCTACCTCCATGACCACCATCAAAGTTCCTAGAATCCCTTTGACTTCCTTGAGTAAAAGAAGCACTAGTCATTTCTTGCTCAGATAAAACTTTCCTGACTTCACAGTAGAGGCCATCTGCAGTATAATATTTTTGAATGACAGTCATTGGCACAAAATCATAGTCGTGGGAAATCACAAAAGCAAAGATTGTCTTTTTGTCACTGCCATAAGTCATTTTTTAATCACTTCAATCTTTCTATGCCATTCAAAATAGTCTCTTAGGTGGTATTCCTCAGTGTCTTCCTTAAAGCCACTTACAGAGATTTTTTCATAGTTAAATGGGTAACTTGTTCTTGAGAATGCTCTCTAGCTACAGTACTCTTTGATTTAACAACTCTGCCATCAATGGGATCTTTTATTTATAGCTATTTCTACCTCTTCTACTGGAACAGCTAGTTTTCACAATGCATATAGCACTAGCCTTGGGATTAGTAAGGCTCATCTTCATGAGTTCAAATCTAACCTCAGACACTTGACTCCGAGTAGTCATTTAATCCTGTTTGCCTCAGTTTCCTCATCTGTAAAATGAGCTAGAGAAGGAAATGGTAAGTCATTCCAGTATCTTTGTGAAGATAACCTTAAAATGGGGTCACAAAGAGTCATACACTACTAAAACAACTTTACAACAAAAGCTCTTCCATTATAGCATAGATAACAAAACAAACATTACCTATAAATGTGCCCCATTTTCAAAATGACTCCTTACACTCTCAGCCCTCATCTTCAATTCAAGCCTCTGGTGAAGAGCTTTCACGGCTGGTCAGGTTTCTTTATGGACTCTGACTTTAACATAGCAAAAAGGGTGATAGATACTTCATCAATCCTTCTTCTCTGAAGGGCACCATTTCTTTAAAAAGTTGAACTGACTCAAATCACTCACCACAGTAGGAAGATCAAAAGAGCCTAGAAACCTTCTTAGCCAACAAACATTTGATCTCCTTGGCAAACAGGCAGCCAACAATAATAATGGTTTTTCATTTGCATATAGAATAAGATAGTAGCATATTATGAGCAAAGGCAGCTCACAAAGTAGGAAGAAACCATGAATTGATCAATTCTTGAGAAATCTAAAAGCAGTTCTCCTTGCTTCAGGAGGAGGAGGGAGTGGAGAAAGAGGAAGAGGAGGGGTAGGAGAAGGAAGAGGAGGAGTGAGTTCATAGTTCTCTAGAGTAGATAGTTCAAGGTCTACTTGCCCCTCACCCCCTTCTTTTCCCCAACTCCTCTTCTATATCCCCTTTCCCTCCTTTAACCCCTTCTTCTTTTTATCCCCTTCTCCTCTCCTGACCAGTCTTTGAGGATCCCATGGGTGCATGTGAGTGCAATGTGTAACACCTATGGACCTCTCATCTCCAGGAAGAGGGAGAGTGGAAAAAAAAATCAACACAACTATATAACACCCAGAGGACAAGCTCTATGTGACTAGAGACATTTTCTGAGAACGTTCCCCAAACAAACCCAAACTACAGGCTCTCTTTCTCTCTCCCTCTCCCTCTCCCTCTCCCCCCCCCTCTCTCTCTCTCTCTCTCTCTTTTTCTAGTTTCAGAATACTCAAAGGATAAGATATTTGTGGCAGGAGACACTGTCTCTGAGAACATTCCAATTACTACAGACATGCTTTTAGTAGAAACACATCTAGACTTAGCATACTGAGAAGATAAGTGTAAAGTGATCTACAGAATTTGATAACATTTCAGTTTTCTCAAACTTTGTCTGTAAAAACACTAATCTGGGTAGAAAAAATCAGACCTCTCATCTTGGACATTGTTCCATTAGAGATAAAGGCAAACTGAGACACACAAAAACTCAAGAATATGAAAAATGTTTGGGAAAATTCACAAATCTTATTAGTACCCAAAAGACAAATCAGGAACTATGAATGATGATCAGACCATGCTCCTACTTTCTCACCTCTTCAAAAAACTTTTTGAAAATAATTTACACATTGAGGATATGCTTGATGAATGTTTAAGAAGAAATCATGAAAGGTTTTTACAAATTATAATATAGAGTAGAACATATCCTTACAGTTGCACAATTAACTAAAAGATATTAGTATCCTATTGTACTTCTTATTTGTAACTTTAAAAAAGTCCTGACTTCAGTAGAGCGAAATGCTGCCTTAGAGTTGTCATCTATGTGCATATTAAAATCATAAAATATTCATTTATAAAATAACAATAGAATTTATATCACAGAATGGATAGAGGCACATGAGATCAATAACTGCATGAAAGAACTTAGTCCAATAAATCACACATGAAAAGCAAAGTGGATGAAGAAAGCATATTGTCCAGATTATGATATACAATTGGGTTGATTATAAATCTTGGACAGACATCTCTGATAAAGTTCTGGGCCCAGAACTGAATAAGAGAAGAAGAGACTGGATTACATTTGGGGGAAAGAGTAGTGCTTTTAATTAGCACAAACTTTTCTCTGAATAAAGGTATATATATTTTTAAGTATTCCAATGATGCCATGTGTCTTCAAATCATGTAATGCAACAGTCTGCCTCTGAAGATTAGGATAACAGAAAAGCATGGCGGCTTTGAGTAAGTTTCAAAGTTTCAACATTTATTTTTTGCAACATGTTATCAACAAAGAATCATGCAGGAGAAGCGGCATTAAAGACTAAAGAAAAAGATGCAATTAGAAAAGGAAATGGGTTGATCAAGAAGCATGAGCAAGAATTAATTGACAGATGGCCAATATTACTTCACAGGTATCCATGGATATCTAGAAGAAGCCTACTATGAAGGAGTCTAAAAAGATGGAAAGGACTGCCTGTGGATAATGTATTAGACAGCATGGACAAAAGCAGCAAAAGGCCAGAAGGTACAGATGAGTTGGTATCTTCAAAGCTGAAACAAGTACCCACACGGATAACATTACAGAAACATCCCAACATCAAAATCAACTTTGAAAAGTTTCAATTTCGGGGGATCTTGGTTCCTTTGTTTCTAAAATCAAGATTTGAACTAGATAATCCCTATGTTCCCTTCTAGTTCCAAAATTTAGGGTATCACAGGGGAAAAAAAAAGACTAGTGCTTCTCTAGAAGCAGTTAACCTCTCTCTGACAGATCTTTTCCTTCCCCCTTCTATGTCAAAGCAATTTCTCCCTTTTTAAAAATGTCTCATAATACTTTGTTTTGGGTCTTTCATTTGAACCTATTATATAAACTTCTCCTAGCATAGGTCTCTGTTGTTGTTTAGCCCTTTTTCTGTCATGTCTGACTCTTCATGATCCCATTTGGGGTTTTCTTGGCAACAATACTGGAGTGATTTGCCATTTTCTTCTCCAGCTCATTTTACAGATGAGGAAACTGAGGCAAACGAAGTTAAGTAACTTGCCTAGAGGAACACAGCTAGTAAGTGTCTGAGGTCAGATTTGAATCAGGAAGATGAGTCTTCCTGATTCCAGGCCCAGTGTGCTATCCACTGAATCACCTAGACCCCTCTTAACAAGTATTTAATATGTTTGAATTACAGACACAACATTGCTCCCAGGGGTTAAAGCAGTGGTTCTTAATCTGGAGTTCAAAGACCTCCACGAGTTCCATGGATAGATTTCTAGAAGTCTATAAATTTAGATGGAGGGGGAAAAATTACGTCTTTATTTTTACTACCCTCTACTTAAAATTTAGCATTTTTTTTCTTTGTGAATATAGACAATAAAACATTATACTGAGCAGAGGGGTCCATAGGTTTCACCAGACTGCTAGAGAAATCCACAAGGTCCAGGAGGTCAAAAACCCTAAGGTTAAAGGATCAAAGGATGCTACCCTCTAGCTGATCTAAATTTTTTGCTTGCCTCACTATTTAGGTTTGTTTCCTGTGGGGATATATTGGTAAATACTTGATAATCAGCTCTCTGCAGAGGAAAATTGTACCCACAACACACTTTTAAATTCAACCTGCATTATTAGCATTTTTTCCATCCCTTTCTTAAATTCAGACAATTGATGAAACAATAAAACAAGCTTTGATTTGTAGTGTTTGACAATTTCTAAATTAGAATAGGTTCACACTGAAAACATAACAATCAGCTCCCATGCGCCAGTTCAAGCTGGTTCTAGCACACTCTTGGCTTCCCTGCAGAACAGTCCAGTTATTTCAGATAGTTCTGCATGTGCAAATGGATGTGAAGACTGAGAACTTCCACAAAGCAAGCTAGGGCAAATTTGCACAAATGGGTTTCTAAAAAGGATTTCTAAGAGCAATTGGTTCTTGTTCCTGTTTCTCACTCCTCGTAGAGTTAAAGAAAAAAAGATGTAGTTAGGTGATTCAGTGGGCTAGAGTGCTGGGCTAAGAGTTGAAAAGACATGAGTTCAAATCCAGCCTTTAATATAGGCATGTACCCTTCTCTGGTTGACAGGGCATTTTGTTGAAAATAAGCACCTTCGTAAACGAAAATTCCCTTAAAATAGGTGCAGAAGTTTTAGTTGTGCATTGACTAAGTTGCTGTAAAAGCTTGGGTTTATTTTTCTAGGAGTTAATTGCTAAGAATTAGAAGCATGGCAATGGGACTGCTCTATTGGAATATTGTATGACCCTAGGCAAATCACTTGGAGAAGGAAATGGCAAAATCTCTCTAATATTTTTGCCAAGAAAACCCCAAATTGAGTCAAGAAGAGTTGAACATGGTTGAATGACTGAACAACAAGAAAGTAGAAAAGCACAGGTAATCCCAGAATGCACCCATTCCTCCTCCCTGCCTGCAACCAACAAAATACTTTCTCAGACAGTCCAAATTTGAAAATAACCCTCAATAAACATCTTGCTGAGTCATTCCTTATTCGAGAAAACTTTACTTCAGAAGGGTATAAATAGATTAATGATCTGAACATTAAATTTCATGCATTACCTGAAATGGATATTGTCTCTCCACAGGGGTTTGTTCCTCAAGATTCACTCTTTCAACACACCGGATTTTCTTAATATCAATTGATCCTTTCTTGCTGCCTCTTTTCTAAATCCCAAAACAAAAATATGATATCTTGGAATAATTTACTATTATGTGCAAAGAATATAAGACTAAGTATTTTTTATTTTTATCATTATCACCTTATTCTTCTCAGATTTTTCAGTGTCAAATGAAAGTATTCTTCAGACATTCTAGTATGTTTTTATATTTAGTGATCTGTGTGCAAGTGGTTAAAATAAATGTTTACAAAAATTGAATAAAAGTCTTGACACATAAGCTTGCCTTTAATAGACCCATTGAAAGTAGCTTTGGGACAACTCCAATAATAAACCGAATGACAGGGATGATATGAACCCTATCCTGTTCTTACAAGGGTTTGATTTCTTCTACTAGTTCTCTGTATTTCAAAAAGCTTTTCATTCTTTACAATTCAGAGATGATGGTAATGATGATGACAGTTACTATTATTATTATTACTATTGGGCTATTTTGCTGATTAAACAGATTCCCTTCCTATAAGGACAAAAGATTCTTCCCAGTCTAAAACACATTTTAGTTTGGGGCACATGCTTCAAATAGAAAGGATAAATGCAAGTAAATAAAGCCATAACAAACTTAGGGGACGAATGAATAAGATATTTTTCTATGCTTCTTTTTCAAAGGAGGTCAGCCATGCCAAAATGTACTTTAAAACCTACATGTGTACAATTAATTGGATGGTTGTAGGCAGCTATGTTTTGAATTGTTCAACAACCATTTTTTAAAAAAATGTAATTTTTAGCAATAGGAAAAAAGATTTTTTTAATCTTATAATTCCTCTCTTATGGACAGTAATAAAATATGCATTATGTTTGGCTTTAGAATATTTTGAACTTGCATTTAAATGTGTGTGTGTGTGTGTGTGTGTGCGTGTGTGTGTGTGTGTGTGTGTGTGATATTCTGGGAATTTCATTTAAATAAAATAACTCATAGTGAATAGGCTTATGAGAAACTGGGAAACTTTAGTTTCCCTTTTCCTCTTCCCTTTGCATCCACTCTCTGCTGGGAATTGAGCCTTCTGAGCCTCCCCACCCCTGCAGAACTGCCAGCTCTTAAGTGTTTCTTGAGCCAATTGAATTCAATAATAAATACTTTCTTCTAAAACAAGTTTTAAGAGGGTTTCAAAAGGCTTTCCTGATATGGGGAAAGTGGCAAAAATATATTAAGAGATGTCAACATCCATTAAATGATCAATGAAATGGCTAATCAATTAAGTTGGTAATAGCTGAAAGAGAGAAAACTCTAGCTGAAGTTCACAAGAAAGTATACAACTAAGCAGCAGTCAATTCATGTAAAAAATTTGAATTTAGCAGTGGATCTACCCACAATAATCAAGAGCTGATGCTATAATCTGACCTCAGACATAACTGTGACCCTGGGCAAGTCTTTTACAACCACACCAACACCACCATTGCCTAGCCTTTACCACTCTTCTGTCTTAGAACCAATACATAATATTGATTTTAAGTTAGAAGGAAGGTTAAAAAAAAGCTATAAATATCAGAATTTCAGTCCTCCTATCTTAACAGCATTATATCATAGTGGTTTTTAATCCTTTTAAGTTAGAAAAAATATTTGGTGGTCTGATTAGATGTCATTCTGATAAGGAAAGATAGGATTTAAAGATTTTTTAAAAAAACACATAAATTTAGCACTGGAGTGGGGGTGGCGTCCCCCAGAGACTTTCTAGTCCAACCTCCTTCTTTTATAGTTGAAAAAACTGAGACCCAGAAATGTTACTTGACTTTCCCAAAGTCTCACATGTACCAGAAGTGAGATTTCAACCCAGTTCTTCTGACTCTAGAACCAGAAATCTTTCCACTGTATCATACTGCCATAAAATTAACTTGTGAAAAAAGTAATATAGTAAGGGAATTTGAGACCATCTTTATTATATAGGTTAAGAAATTTAAAAATCATACCCATCAATGATACAACTAAGCAAAAATAAAATGAAAGCACTAAAAAAATCTAGGAAAAATAGGCTTACCACCTTATCATAATCATAGTAGGAGAGGTTTGTTTTTGTAAGGACAAAAAGTCTTTCTTTGTAATTGTTTGGTGACATTTTCTTCTTTTGTTGTGACCTCTTGAGAAGAAGTTCTTCTAGGATGGTTTTTTTGTCCATATCATCATCCTAAAGAAATAGGAAATCATACAAAATAGCATTTATTAAAATCAAGCTATGTTCTATTTTAACTTTTTTAGTGTTTTTCTTCCTAAACTTGTTTCTCATTCAAAAATGCTATCATGAGAACAATTTAAATATTAAAATATGTTAATATTTATTATAGTTTCTCATTTTTGTTATTTTTTAAACCTTCCATCTTAGAATCAATATTGTGTATTGGTTCCAAGGGGGAAGAGTGGTAAGGGTAAAGGTAAAGTATCTGAGGTCATATTTGAACCTAGGACCTCCCATCTCTAGGTCTGGCTCTCAATTCACTGAATCACTTAGTTGCCCCCATTTGTCATTTTTTATGGTTTAGATCTGTGAGTATAGGTCATAGGTCTAGCAAACTCCCAGTGAAAAAAATTCCTCTATCACTGCAGTTCTCCCTCTCTCTCTCTCTCTCTCTCTCTCTCTCTCTCTTTCTCCATATATATGATAAATATTGTTATATACATATAGATATACCCTCACATATACATATCCACATAAAATATATGTATGTGCATATACATGTGTATATGTATGTGCAAGTATATGTGTAATATAAAATACATATAATATACACACATTTTATGTATTTATGTAAAGAGATATATTGTATGTAGATAAGAGCAGGGGAGAGAGAGAGAGAGAGATACATAAGTGGCACAGTGGATAGAGTGCCAACCTGTTGGCAGGAAGACTCATCTTCATGAGTTCAAATACAGCCTCAGATATTTACTAGCTGTGTGATCCTGGACAAATCACTGAACCATGTTTGCCTTAGTTTCCTCATCTGTAAAATGAACTGGAGAAGAAAATGGCAAACTTCTCCAATATCTTAGCCAAGAAAACCCCGAGTGGGGTTACAAAGTCAGATATGACTAAAAATGACTGAACAACAAAAACAACATAATCTCATACCTATATAAGTATCTCCTACACAATATTGAATAATTTCTATGTAGATAAATACTATCTATATTAGATTAGAGACCCTTCAAATGATTTACTTTTTAACTCATCCAAATATGTCAATGAATATTAACATTTTAAATCACACAGAATTGAAAGAAACCCTGGTAATTATTTGGTCCAACCCAAACTTGCGAAACAATCCTTTCCCAACACCCCCCTCTTCCAACTCTGGTCTCTTATAATAGACAGTGATAAATCCAACCTTTAATTGAAAGCCTTCAAAGAGAGGGAAACTACTAACTCCTGAAGTAGCCTATTCCTTTTGGGGACAGTACTAGTTATTAATCCTTATTGTTAAATAATAAGCAATATGGTAACAGATAAGTAATATAATCTGGATTACCCAATCAATTGAAATGAATATTAATGATTTAATCTAGTTATCTGAATGTTTTGACCAAATTAACACAATGCTCTGGTTTGGCAGACATGACCTCACTTTCATTTACGTGAACAAACTTTTGTATATTCATATTTCTTACATTATTTCCAGATTCCTTAGAAAGAATTAAAAACATTAGGCAGGTATACATATAGTTTTAAGCACAAAATAGAACCACTTTAGATAATTTATATGAAAGAGCTATGAAGAATACAAAATGTCATACAAAAGCAAGGGATTATTAAGGAAATTGTTATAACTCAAGAAAATGCCTGATTTTCACAAACTAGAGCCCCAACATCCCCATGCAATTATATCTAGAGAAAACTTTTTTTGTGCCATATTTTCCTTTAGCAGTCTGATGAAGTCTAGGGGCCTTTCCTCAAAATAATGGCCTTAAGTGTATAAAATAAAATACATAGGACTGTAAGGGAAATTGATTATACAGAAATATAGTTATCAAAGTACTTTTTAAAAAATAAACCAAATTCATAGACACCAGTTTGAGTCCCTAATCTAGAGTATAAAACGTTAATTTTTCAAGTGTTCCTAAAAATTGTCTGATTTGTTTGATTGAACTAATTTAACAGATTAAAAACTAGGAAGTTCAATAACTCAAACAACCCTGTCAATCAAGACTTTTTGGATAGATGAGAACTTCAAAGAATTCTGCCACTAAATTCTCAGTCTTGAGAAAGAAAAAAGTAGGAGCATTAAGCAACAAATGACGGACACAAACTTTTTAATTTTTCTTTTGTCTTGCCTATCATGGTGCAGCGTTAGTTTGGCATCTCTGAGAAATGCCGGAAAATGCCTTTCTAGACCTTTGAAGGTATGGAATCTCTTACCTTGCTCATGGCTAGTCTTCGGAGGGAGATAGTTTGAGACTGTGCCCTTTGCCTTAATTTCTAGCTTTAAAGAGAGAGACCTGGTCAATAAACTGCCATTCCTCTTCCTACTCAGTGGGTCAGGAACATGGATTAGAAGGAACATATTTGCATTTTCCTTATCACCCAAATCAGGAAGCAGGCCCATTGTTCTACACAGGGCTATGAGCAGGAGGGGGCAAATGGGTGACTGGCTAAGTCCCAGTTGTGGAGGGCTTCTGTATTACTGGCACAGAGTTAAATAGTGATTAGGGCTGGACAGAGAAGAGGACTAAGAAATTCAATCTTTCCTATATTCTAGAATATTCTGATTCTTCTACTTTAACTAGATTAATAATGAAATGGTTAACATTCTTTAAAATTGGCACAGCACATTATCATGGTTGAACTTCACAAAAATATTGTAAAACAAATACTACTATATACATATTATTAACTCTCTTTTACAAAAAAGGAAACCAAGGCTCAGATAGGATTGTTTATAATTATACTACGTGACTTTTTTCCTCATCAAACCCTTATTTTCTGTTTTGGAATCAATACTGTGCATTGGTTCCAAGTCAGAAGAGTGGGAAGGGCTAGGCAATGGGTTTAAGTGACTTGCCCAGGGTCATGCAGTGAGGAAGCATCTGAGGTCATATTTGAACCCAGGACCCTCTTGTCTCAAGGCCTGGCTCTCAATCCACTGAGCCAGCTAGCTGCCTCCATTATAATATTTGTAATAAGTCAACTGTTAAACAAGCATTACACTATGTATTATGTGTTTAGTCTTTGGACCAGGCACAGAGAATAATACAAAGATAAAAATGAAACAATACCTGTCCTCAAGGAGCTTATATTCTGTCAGGGGAAACAGTATATATATATATATGTGTGTGTGTGTGTGTGTGTGTGTATGCATATATACATACATAAATACATACATATGTGTGTGCATTTGTGTGCATATGTATATATATGTATGTGTATAAATTTATAAGAAATGAATACAAAGTACTTTGGCTGGAGAAGGAAAAGAAAGGATTAGCAGTTGGGAGGTTAGCAAAGGTTTCGTGTACAAGGGGATCATTTGAGATGAGCTATGAAGGATTCCAGGGAATATAAGAAAAAAAATGAAGAAGGAAAAGGCACAGAGATGGGAAATGGCATGTTGTGTGTGAGGAAAAACAAGAAGACCAGTTTGACTAGATCATAGGCTCTGGGTGGCTGGAGTAGGGAAGGGGGAGTAGAGTAATTTGTAAGAAGGTAGAATGGAACCAGGTTGTGAAGGCTTTAAATGGCAAACAGAGGAATGCATATTTGATTCTAGAGGTAAAAGGGAACCATTGGAGTTTATTGAGCTAGAGAGTAAAATGCTTAGACCTGTACTTTAGGGAGATTACTTTGGCAAATGTGTAGCGGATGGATTGGTGAGGGGAGAGTTTTGATTATTTTGAAAGTGAGAAGTGATGAGAGCCATAGAGTGGTGGCCATATGAGTGAAGGGAAGGGATTTATATAGGAGATAATATAGAGGTAGAATGAAAATGTAGGGTGAGGAAGAATAAGGAGTAGAGGACGATTCTGAAGTAGAAAACCTGACTAATTAGAAGGGTTGTGGCATTCTCAGAAGCAATAAGTAAATTCAGAAGAGTAATGCTGTTGTTGTTCAGTCATTTTAGTCATTCCCAACTCTTTGTGACCCTATTTGGGTCTTTCTTGGCAAAGATACTAGATTGGGGGGGGGGAGCAGCTAGGTAGCTCAGTGGATTGAGAGTCAGGCCTAGAAATGGGAGGTCCTAGGTTCAAAGCCTAGGTTCAAAGCTGTGTGACCCTGGGCAAGTTACTTGACCCCTATTGCCCACCCTTACCACTTTTCCACTAGGAGCCAATACACAGAAGTTAAGGGTTTTAAAAAAAGATACTAGAATGGTTGTCATTTGCTTCTCTAGCTCATTTCACAGGTCAGGAAACTGAGGCAAACAGGAGTAAGTGACTTGCCCAGGGTCACATATCTAGTGAATGTCTAGTAACTGGATTTGAATTCAAATATTCCTGACTCTAGGACTAGCATTCTATCCACTATGCCACCTAAATGTCCCAGAAAAGTAGTAGGTTCAGGGCAAAAATGCTTTGAGTTGAGTTTCTTATAGTATATCTATCTCAAAATGTCCAGGAGATCATTGTGATGTCAACCTGTAGAGTAAGGAAGCAGACTAAGACTTTGTCCAAGGTCATATGGCTACTAAGTGTCTGAGGATGGGTTAAATTTAAGCCTCTTTGACTCTAGATTCAGCATTTCATCCATTTTGCCACCTACTGAATAAGATCCCTACAATGAGGGTTAATTTGTAGTCTAGAGAAAATTTCATGATTTTTCATAAATGAGAATTGGGATTACTTGGAGGAACAATTATTTGGGTTATCCATAACAGTAACAAGAACTAACACTTATATAGTGATTATTATGTGGAAACATTGCACTCAGCATTTTACAATCAATATCTAATTTGATCCTCACAACAACCATGAAGGAAGGTGCTATTATTAACTCCATTTACAGATGAGGAAACTGAAGCAGACAGAGGTGAAGCGACTTGCCCAGAATAACACAGTAAGTGTCAGAGGTTTGATCCCAGGTTTTCCTAATTCCAAGCCCAGCAACCTCTGTCCACTGTTTAATCTAGTTACCACATAATCTATTTATTTTTATTTGCCCTTCCTTTACCTCCCCACACCATAGAAGGCATCATACAGCAAAATATAAAAATCATGTCTTTCTTGTTTCCACTTCTCATTTCATTCTCTGGAGATGAACATCCGCAAGTTATTCTTCAAATATTAAATGTGTAGCTATATATAATATTCTTTTGATTCTCCTCATTTCACTCTTCATTATCTCATGTAGTTCTTTCCAAGTTTTTTTTTTCTCTTTTTTTTTTTTATTAGAGTTGAACCTATTTAAAAACCTCCAGAAAGTCTCAATTTGTTTTTTAAAAGGTAAGCCACAAGCTCGTTTTAGTTGAAAGCAAACTGAATATTAGTTATTTTGCAACATCAAAGTGATTCCATGAGTCTAGACAGCCTCCCCACCTCTGTCTTCGAAGCCTCTCAGACCTTCTATGTGGAGGTTCCACTGAATTCATTACAATAGAGATGGACATTTTAAATTCATAGTGATCCAACATCTGAGCAATCTTTTCACGAGACACTCCATGTTTATTCCTCTTTTCTAATTCTTCAGGATCAAATTTCCACCACGTTTCTGGTTCATGGAACTCCACTCGATATCCTTTGCCTATAGCCATTTCCACATATGGTTTCATTTCCCAAGCTTGAGTATTAGTGTTATCTATTATTACTGGAGATCTTCCCTGGTCAATAGCTTTCTTTGCTCTGCTCTGGTTCCAGTCATGAGCATCACCAAGTTGTTTGACATTATATGTGTACCCATTTTGATGCCGAAAGTAGTCATCAGTGCTGAAGACAATGCCACCACGATTCTGACCAAGAAGAACACGAGACAGTGTTGTTTTCCCTGATCCAGGCAGACCTCTTAAAAGGATAAGTAGCCTCTTTAGCTTTTCCTCATGGAACTCCTGGTGTAAAAGCCTGTCTGTTTTTTCCATCTGGAATAAAGAAGGGTCTTCCCAAGATTCTTCTCTTGTTTCACAGAAACCATTACTGTCTCGTCCATCTTGCTCATTACATCCATTTCTAGAGGCCTGTGTGCTACTATTACTCCCATCACAATCAGAATATCTGTTAGTCTGGTCAAATGCTGGACAATTCCAATTTGTGTAGCGACTGTTTACATTATATCCATTGTACATTTCACATAATTTAACATCTGGAGCATGAAAAACATTTGGTGGTGGAGATGGAGAGGGGTTAAATCTTTGAACATTTAAATGATAATTAAATCCAGGAGGAAAAAGGCCTTGAGGAACTAAAGAGGGTTCCAATGACTGCCATTCGGGCCTAAAGGAAGGAATTGGGTTGTTTAAAAATGTAGGTTCTACTGGTCCATTAATTGCATATTCAGTATTCCAACCAACTGGCTCCTTACTAAAATATTGCTCAACACCAGGAGGTGATTGTATAGTACTAAACCAAGTATCTTTCTTTTCTTCATCAGATTTTAAGTTTTCATTGTAAAGGCCTTGATCACATAAACCAAATTGTTCCTGAGTGGGTTTAAATTCCTGGCAATTATCTTCCAAATCTTCTTTTTCACTCTCAAGCTCCTGAATTTCTTTGTAAAACTGAGATAACTCATTATCTATATCCAGTTTATTAGAAGAAAGGCTTTGTTTGTTTTCCAGTCCACCAGTGACTTTTTTTGTGTGATGTTTTCTTTTATCTCGTTTATTTTCCTCAGGACTTTTGTAAATAGGTCCTATGAATGCTTTGCTTGTGCTATATTCCACTTCTTCTGCACTAACTGGGATAGATAACTTGTGATTTCTTTCCATTCTAATTTCTTTAATATTTTCAGAAACGTAAGTATAGTTATTTAGATATTCTGTTGATGTTCATGGATTCTACTGTAGAATTTGCATCCTCTAGGCCTTCCCAATGAAATGATTCAATATCTGGCCTATTTTAAGGGATTACAACCCTCAAAAGTTTCAACAAATCTGTAGTTTCAGTCTTGCTCTCCTGAGTTTTTCCATTTTCCTTGTCATCAAAGATGGATAAAGGTATTCAGTTGTTCTCTGTTTTCTCTTAGGATCTGTGAAAATGATCATCACCATCATGGAATATAGTATAAGCCTCTTCTGTTGATTTCAGTTTTTTATTGCATGTTTCACTTGCTAGTTTTTTTTTAACCATGTCCCAAAGACTTAGCTTAATTTTCACAATAAGGCATCTGTGATAAAGGAGAAAAGCAAGCCCGGGAGGTAACGACTCTCGAGGCTGGCGGACGTGGGTGAGCCCTGAGGGCTCCGTCCACAGCCAGTCTTTCCAAGTTTTTTTAATTAATTTGCTTATTGTTTCTTAAGACACAAGTTTATTCTTTGTATTTTCATTACCTTCATTTGCAATTGTTTTGTAGTTATTCTTTCCCTTTACATTGTTATAATTATTGTGTTTAGTGTTTTCTTGACTCATTGACACTTTGCATCAGTTCATATAAATCTTTTCATTCTTCTCAGCATTTGTAATGTTTGCCATTTCTTATAGCTGAGTAAATTCTGTTACATTCTTGTACCAATGAATGGTTCAGCCATTCCCCAACTGATGAGCCTGTACTTTGTTTCCAGTTTTTTGCTACTTTAAAATATAAAATTGACATAAATACTTTGATGTTTATGGGAACTTTCTTCTTATCATGGATTCCTTGGGATATGTGTTTACCAATGGAAAATCTGGATTGAAGGAGCTGTGTGTCTTTGTAGATCCCAAATTCCTATCAGAAGTGATGGCGATATGAATCAATCAATATGAAAGCAGTTTCCCAATCCTTTCTTCCTACCCTTAAATCCTTAAATCATAGAACTGGGACTAGAAATAATTCACATGATATTTGCTCCATAAATGCTTTCTTAATTACTGACAAACTATTTCCCTTTTAACTCCTAAAATCCAGGCTCCAGCACTCACTGTCTCAGACTACAATTAGATCAGAAACTCCTATCTATGACTTACGAATTGCTTTCCAAAAGGGTGATAGGAAAATTAGTTGGCCGTCCACATCACTGTCACTATGTGACAAACATATCAAATTTGCCTGCCAAATGTCCAGGGCTGTTTATTTCCAAAGTTCTATGATACATGAGACACTCAAGAGCTCAGGAAGCAAATAGAGGGAATGAGCATGCTATATTGATGAACTGTATTTTCTCTGAAGGATTTGAGGAACTATTGTCATCTGATATATAATAAAAAGATGTCTTACAGATGATTGAATTAGGCAACAAGCCAATGCATAAGCAAATTCAGCTCTGCAGGATGGGAGGATCTAACTGATCCAATGGAATATTTGAAGAGGAAATATCCTGTTAAGTTAAATACACTAAAGTCTTTTTGTAATGTAATCTACCAAAAATGTGACTCAATATTTTTTGGGTCTGTCATAGACTTTGTCCAAGGGATTTTTCCCTGCTAGATGACCCAATTGATAGAGCTCTGGGCCTGAAGTCAGAAAGACCTGAGTTCAATTGCAATCTCAGATTCTTACCAGTGAGCTATGACCCTGGATAAGTTATTTAACCTCTGTCCACCTCAGTTTCCTCATCTGTAAAAGGGGAATAATAACAGCATCTACCTGGAGTTATTGTGAAGCTCAGATGAGATAATATTTGTAAAGTCATTTGCACAAAACCCAGCACATAATAAGAGGTGCTTTATAAATGCTTCTTCCCCTCTCCTTCCCTTTCCACTAGAACGACCTCCAAAGATCTTCTCATCTACAGTTGAATTCCTAAAGACAGCATCATACAAGGCTCCAGGATTCCTCTCAAAATCAAATAATAATTCTATTCCCAAAGTAGATCATAATCTCTAAGAAAGAAAGAAAAAACAAAGCTATTGATAGCTGGTCTCTTGGGGGGAGGGTCTGTTCCAAACAAAAAGATCTGTTCAGAACAAAAAGAATTTCTTCTGGTAGCTCTTCCCTACCCTTGCCTGAAAAATCTTTTTATTTTATTATTAAAATGAAAACATTCCTAAGAGAAGCAGAACTTTAAACTATTTGCTGTCATTTACACATTTAAAATGGGGCTTCTAGTTGAGAGTAGGTTTTAATAAATAAAAGGAAAAAATAAAATGAAAGGGACATGTGGGCACTTGGTCATTACTGTACTCAGGAAAGGTAGAAGAGGCCATAAGTTGGGCAAAGAACACCAAAATAGGAAGTAGAGGTCCCTATAGAACAATATCTGACTCCTTCAAAGTTTTTCCTAGTCATTTCTTTTTACTGACTTACTACTAAAAGAATGAGCAAAAAATATAATAGAAAATGCAATCAAAACATGGAAGGCAGAGAAAAGATTAAGCATTTACATAGTATTTACTATATACCAGATTCTGTGCTAAGCATTTTATAATTATCTCATGTGATCCTCCCAACAACCCCTGAGAGGTCAGTATTATTATTATCCCCATTTTGCAGATGAAGAAACTAAGACAAATAGAAGTGAAGTGATCTGCCCAAGGTAACTAATGTCTAAGGCCAGATTTGAACACAGGTCTTCCTGATTCCAGGCTTGAATCTTTATCCACAATGCCTTCTAAAACAAAATTTTCTTAATCAATTCAAAAAGAGGAAATTGAGTTGGATGGAACCAGTGTCAATTTACAGATGAGGAAACTGAGGATGAGATCATAGAATTATATAGTTAAAGCAAGAAAAAGAACCAACTCCCTCATTTTACATATAAGCTGAGGTAGGATTTGAACCTAGATCTTCTCTGTATCTCTCTTTGTCTTTTTCTCTCTTTCCAATAATACTTAATTGTTCCCAATTGTGTGTAAAATTTTTTTTCAACATTTGTTTTCTAACATTTTGAGTTCCAAATTCTCTCCCTTCCTTCTTCCCCTCCCAACTCCCTAAAGAATAAGCAATCTGATATTGGTAATATATGTGCTATCATACAAAAAACATTTCCATATTCATCATGTTGCAGAAGATGACAAGTAAAAAAAATGCCAATAAGAAAATAAAGTGAAAAATGGTCTGCTTTGATCTGCATTCAGACTCCATCAGTTCTTTCTCTGGAGGGCAATAACATTTTTCATCATGAGTCCTTTGGGATTGCCTTGAATCACTATTTTGCTGAGTATGACTAAATCATTCACATTGTATATGGTATTGCTATTACAGTGAACAATATTCTCCAAGAATTTAGCTGTTCTTGACCTAATTCTAGTACTCTATTATCTACTCCATACTGGTTCTATATAAGGAGTCAGATAATTTGATTAATATCTATGGGCAACATGCAGCAGACCGGAATTTTAATTCATCTTCTGGTTCCAGAAGTGGCATTTTTGGTGCCCAGAGATGGCAACCCACTGAAAGCAAGATGGGGAGAAAAGAGAGAGTCCGAGCCAGGGTGAATGTTGCCTGGAGTTCTAGGGAGGAAGTAGACCACATGGTAATTTCCTATTTTAACTAATTATTTGCATAACTAGGCATTAACTTCAATTTTTCAAGCTTCTGAATGTTAGGGTCCTTTAAATTCAATATCCTGGAGCAAAGCCTTGATTATCTCACGCAAGTAATAGCTCATCTATAGCTTTTTCCATTAAACTAGATGTGTCTTTCAAACCATCCAATGAAGATGGCACTTTGGCTGGCCAGAAGATTTGAGTTCAAATCCAACCTCAGACACTAACTGAGTGATCTTGGACAATCCACTTAACCTGTGTCTCTTGGTTTCCTCTTGTGTAAATAGGAATAACAAAATAAACACTTAACTCCCAGGGTTGTTGTGAGGATCAAATAAGACAATAACTGCAAAGTACTTTCTTTGCAAACCTTAAAGCAATATGTAAATGAATATTATTATTCTTACAAAGAAGCTGTCTTAAATATTCTTTATGTTTTTCCTCTCTAACTACATCCCATTATTTGATGTTATCAGGTAGTAGGGAAAGTGACAATTGTGTTTTACATGAAAATGACATAATGTCTACATTATGTTAAAGATGTATATATACATGTGTGCATGTAATATACTCTAGATGAGCAACAAATTGGGCTCAGAACTGAATAAATGGAAGAAGGACATCAAGCAGCTAGGTGGTACGTGAATAAAGCATCGAGCTTAGAAATCAGAAAGACTCCTCTTCATGGTTCAAGTCTAGTCTCAGCTACCTCCTAGCTGTGTGACCCTGGTCAAGTCACTTAACTTTATTTGCCTTAGTTTCCTAATCTACAAAATGAGCTGGAGAGGGAAATGGCAATCCATTCCAGTATCTTTGCCAAGGGAACCTCAAAATCAGATCAGGAAGAGTCAGACACAAGTGAAATGATTCAACAACAATAAATAAAAGGAATTATTGCATAGCATTTAGGAAATTGAGTGGTTTTTTTCCTCCTTCTCCCTCCCTGATCAGTGCAGGTGACAGAAAGGAGAATGGAGAATTGTTAGGGATAGGGTTCAGGGGGTCATATTATTCAAAGATCAATTTTCAATAATAGCCTGTGCACAAGAAATGGTTCAAGGATGATCATTTGTAAAAGATAAGAATGAAAAATAGTAGTGAGAAAGGCTAGCAGATGGGCAACTCAAGTACTGAACCCACAGTTAACATGTAGATGGACCCACACCTGCTCATCTTATGCCATTCTTGTACTTGCTTTCCCATGGATCCTGCAGAATTTATTCTGCTCCCAAAACTGGAGGGTTAGACTATCTAATGTGATCTCCACATAGATGAGATCATAGAGGTACTGGGAGTAGGAAAATATATTAATCACAATTCTAATTTTCTAATTTGAACTCTTATTACCTTAATATAAACTCCCTTAACTACCCCTAAATGCCACTGTGGTAAGAGGGCTGGCTGGACTTGGAGTGAGGAAGAGCTGAGTTCAAATTTCACCTCAGATTTATTGTAGCTGTGTAAACCTGGGCAAGTCACTTGACTTCTGTTAGCTCGAGTTCCCTCAACTGTAAAATTAAGATGATAATAGTATATTCCTCACAAGATTGTTATAAGGATAAAATCAGATAGCCAATGGCCTTGTTGGCGAACCTATGACACACATGCTTGAGGAGGCTGCTCTTCTCCCCTTTTCCATCAGGGCCAATGATGTTTTTCACATCGCCCACCTCTCTGCCCAGCAGCCCAATAGGAGTGCTTCCTCCCTCCCCTGACTAGGGTAAGGGGATGGCTCACATTGTGGTGTGAGGGTGCAGTTTTGGCACTCAGTGTCTAAAAGGTTCACCATTACTAGCAGATGGATAGGACTTTGCAAACCTTACAGCATTATATAAATGCTAGCTATTATTATTAGATAACCAAATAATTTGGAGACCCGGTTTCTTACATAAAATAGAAAACCTCTGTTATAATATAGTCCTCTGCTATTATAGTCAGAGTTCCCCTTTTTGACAATTTTCCCTCTTTTTTAAGTATTGTCCTCTTCTGACACCTTTTCTTCCTCCCCCCAAATCTAAAGGTCTTACTTAGATTCCCCTTGCTGAGGAAAAAAGCTGATCATAAGCCATTTAACACTTCATTTTAAATGCCTTTAATTTCAAAGGTTCTTAACCTAAGATCTATGTCCTTATTATATGAGTGGGTTTATATATAAAAATTTAAAAATATTTTTATTTATGTATAAATATATACATAAAATATTTCAATTATTTATTAATCTAAATAAATTAGAATGTATATATAAAACCACATACACATCACAAACATAAGTGATAAGGATACCAAACTATGTATATACATGTATGTATACATATATACACAAATATACACATATACACAAACACATATAACTGATTTTGATGTAGTTCATTTATTTTTTAATCCTTTGCATTTTATTTTATGCTTTTCAAAACATTATTCTGAGAAGGGGTCCATAGACTTGATGAGTCGGTCAAAGGGATCCACAACACACAAAAGAACATGAAGAACCCTTGCTTTAATTCCTCGTACTGCCTAGGAATATCTGCTTTTTAAACAGACCCCGGAAAAGATAAGAATTTCAAAGAATGATTCAAATTTAGTTTTTCTGATTTCAGAGCCAATATTTCCTTTGTACTGTGCCGTGTGTCTGGGTCTGTCACAACTACTGCCCCTGTGTAAACATCTCCTCTTTCCCTTCCTTCTCCTCAACAAAACTAAACATAAAAAAAAACAACAACTCATTCCCAAACAAATAAACTAACAAACTTGCACTGCACTGAAAGTCTTCATCAAAATAAAACCAAACAAAAAACCAGTTTGCAAAAGTTCCAATCTAATAAAAGGAAAAAACACTGGGAAAAATAAGGAGAAATTTAATGAAAACATTTTTCTTTCAGAAATTGTTAGAAGGTATATATTGGGGGACCAGGGAGAACAACCAGCAGAAGAAAACAGAAAAGAGAATGCAAATCCCAAATAGAACTGGTGCTAGACTTTTTCTTCATGCTACTATAAACATCAGCTGACCTGTCTCCTGAGTCAAAATTTGAATCCTGACAAGTTCCTGTGCAAAGGACAGTTCATTGCCACCAACCTTTGCTACATACCATTTCTGACTGCTTCATTTTATTGGGGTCCATTCCAATGAGGATAATCTGATAATTGTTGAAAGAAAAGAAGCAGCGATCACCTTTGTCATGCTCCAGCTGGTTTCCTTATGTTTCTTTAACTGGGAGGCCTGAAATGACCACATTACTCAGTGCCCCCAAATGAATATTGTTCTGCAGGACTTTACACAATCCTACAGGAAACCACATTCGACACTTAGCCAATGCTTGCTGATTTGATTGAACTGAACAATAATAGAAGTAAAAGTAAATTTTATAAAGATTCCAATTTAGAGAGGTAACAGTTACGACTGTTTGGGGAGGGAGAAGAAGGGCTCCTAATAAAATTCAACAACCCTGACTTTGTTTATGTAGTATTTCAACGGGAAGAATGATAAAACATAGACAAAAGCTCCCCTTCTGACACAGACTGCTACCATAGAAATCAGGAAATTGTTAGGTAAGACCAAAGAGCTCAGAGAATAAGTAATAAGTGGTAACTCAAGACTTAGACAAGCTTAGTCTCCTAAATACAGGAGAGATAAAAGTATTTGTTCTTGTTCAGTTGTATCTGACCCTTCATGACTCCATTTGGGGTTTTCTTGGCAAAGATCCTGGAGTGGCTTGCCATTTCCTTCTCCAGTTCATTTTAAAGATGAGGAAATTCAGGCAAGCAGAGCTAAGTGACTTGCCCAAGGTCACACAGCTAGTAAGTGAGCAGATTTGAACTCAGGAAGATGAGTCTTCTTGATTCTAGATCCTATACCTCTGCACCACCTAGCTGCCCACATAAGGAATGTAGTTTGGTCCATTGAGCAATACAACTGGGGATATTCCTTTCTCAGGCTATATTATATTATAGTGTGTATACATGAGTGATTGGGTGAACATTATTGTTATGGTGGCATCAGCCTATTGTTGCAGCTTAGTCTATAACTTCTTTCTTTGTTTGTTTGTTGCCTGGACCTGTGATTTCAACAGTGCAGGGACTTCCTCAACCAAGTCCCCTTTCTGTTATTTGTGGTCTTAGGGAGTTGTCTGAGGCTCTGAGTGACCACTTAGAATCATGCGACCAATATCTGGCAGGGACGGGTCTTGAACCCAAGTTGTTGAGGCACAGAAGTTGACTCCATCATCACTGTAATACCATGCTGCCTATAGTTTATTTAGAATCTAATGTTTAACTGACATCATTATAAATCTCACTTGCACCCTTAGGGTACAGGTAGGTGCAGCCAAGAAAAGACATCATCCATTAAGCCTATGTTGCAATAGTGTTTTAAGTAATTGGTTACTTAACCCTTTTCATCCTAACAATTCCAGAGTGTCCTTTTAGAACTGCATTGCAAGACAGAAGCCTGAAATATTATTCCTGCCTCCACTCTGGACTCCAATTGATACTTGGGATAATTCAATTAGAATACACAAAAATGGATCAAACACTTACTTGTTCTTGGTGCTGGAGGAGAAAGAATTTAGAAAAGGCAAAGTTACTGCTTGCCATCTGGAAGGCAGATGTGACATGTGTGTATATACATGCATGATGCATGCAAATATGGACAGAATAACATGCATCGGCATTGCAAGCATACATGTTTACATAAAGACCTGTAAGCATTTGTCATGCATTTACATATATGTATACAGTTAGTTGGTTGTTGTCCTTTGTACTCAAAGAGAGCCAAAATGACATCACTGGTGACGTCTTTTAACTGGAGAATAAATCGGATTTAAATGAGAGAGAGTTGCCCAAAGTCCTCAGACTTACTCTCTCTTCCAGAGTAATTAAAGTCCAATAGCAACATCAGTCAGGATGACCCGGGATGACTCCAGACTTGGCATCCTTGATGTTTAACCAAAATCTAAGAGCTTGGCAGAGCCTGCTTCAGCCATCTTCAAACACCACTGGAAAAACTGTTCTCATCTGCTCCTTCACACCCTTGGGGTAGTCATCCCTCCTAACTCATCCATGGTTTGAATCCTCTCAGCTACCTTCAACTGGGTTAAGCCCCCTGCAAAGCTGCTTTACATGGGTGTGCCTTTTGGAGCCACAGGTGAGAGAGAGCTAGGTGGCAAGTGACCATCAAAGCCCTCACAACTGCCTCACATCAGGGGTGCTAGTCCTCTCTGGGCAGCTAGGTGGTGCCATAGTGCACAAAACACTGGCCCTCCCACCAGAGGTGTTAGTCTGCCCTGAGCAGCTAAGTGACAGCCATAGTGCACAGAACAATGACTGTTCCACCAGAGGTGTTAGTCCTCTTTGAGCAGCCAGGTGGCGCCCTAGTGCCCAGAACACTGATCCTTCCACCAGAAGTGCTAGTCCTCCTTGAGCACTCCATATACCAAATATATATACACACACACCTATTGAGCACTCCATATACCAAATATATATACACACAGCAACTTTGATTTTTCTAAAATATATAAGATGTAACATATTGTGTATACATGTAATATACATATAATATTTTATAAATAAATATAAGAATATTTACAAAGTATTACATGGAATATATTTGGTATAGTGGCAAAAGTCCCAGATTTGGAATCAGTGATCTTGAGATGGAATCCTGAATCTCACCCTGTGACTTAGGACAAGTCACCTAAGTTCAGTGTTCTCCATTATATAAAGAGGAGTTTGGATTAGCTGATCTCTAAGGTACCCTCCAGTTCTAGACCAAGTAAAATCTCTGGCTAGGTAGGGAGGTGGAGTCTTTATTGTTTGTGAAGGATCCGTAAGGATCTCATAAATGAAATGACATTTGAAGTAGTTCTTTTTTAAATTAATTATTTATTTGTTTGTTACATTAAGATATCTAGTTTACTCCCTCCCATCCATTAGAGAAGGCATCGTTTGACAAAATTAGTAGAAATTCTATCCATCTACTGTATTTATCATACCATCTACATACAATAATAATAATAATAATAAACAGCTAACATTTAATAACTTACAGTCTGCCAGGCACCATACTAAGTGTTTTACAGTCATTACCTCACTTGATCCTCACAAAAAATGGTTGAAGCAGGTTCTATTATTATGTCCACTTTACAGATAGAAAAACTAAGGTGGACAATGACTTGCCCAGAGTCATGCAGTGAAGTGTCTGAGGTCAGATTAAAACTCATGTCTTCCTGACTACAGGCTGGCCTTCTGTCCACTGTTTCATTTATCTGTGCATTTTATCATATCATATTGTATTGTGTTGTATTGTATTTATTATAGTTAGCTTTATTTTTTAATCTTTTATCAATACCATTTATTTTTGTACCACCTGTTTCAAAATGTATTGTTGCTTCCTCCATCCAACCTAGAAAACCAACTCTTGTCATAAAGTGTGGGGGGGGGGAGATGTTTTTTAAAAGCAACCAAAATTCTAATTCTGTCTGACAGTGTATTTAACGTTCCACATCTGTAGTCCCCCACCTCTGCAAAGAAGGAAGGAAGGTATGTTTTCTCAACTCTTCCAAGGCCAGTAATTTTTCTGTTCCATTAAGGGTTTTTTATTATTAATGCAACAAACATTAGTATTTTAATGAATAAGAACAGAAAAGCTGACTGAATACTCTAATCTTGTGTAGTATTTAAAATACACATATGTATATATTAAATTTAATACTATAATAACAAAACTGTCCTACTTATCTGTATCCCTGAACGCCATTCTATTCTCTTTCTATTCTATTATCTTCTTTGTATTTTAAAAATGTTTCAATGATATTTCTTTTCTTTTTTTGCATCAATATCACTTGCCAATTTCTATCCACTGTCCAATAGATTTCCTTTTAATAATTTGTTTTCATCAAAATGAATCAACTTTTTCACTTGTCTGAAAACCTATATCTAATTCTGCACCTCCAACCCATAACTAATATCCTTTATTATATCAGGCACTGTGCAAAGCACTTCACAAATATTTTCTCATTTGATTCTCATAGTAAATCAGAAAGACCGATGCCACTATTATTCTCAGTTTTACAGTTGAAGAAATTAAGGCAAGTAGAGGTTAAAGAGATTTGCCTAGGATCACATATCTAGGAAGTGTCTAAGGCTCACTCTATATATTGCCCACCAAGCTGTCTAGTGTGCCTATCTTTCCACAACCCACCAATACTGAGTACTCTCATTTTTTGTCACCTCTACCAATTTTGCAGAGAGTCTAGTGAAACTTAGATCAAGAATACTTCTTTTACCAAGAGCATAAGAGTTTTCTCATCTGCTTCTCTTTTAATTTTTTTATGCTATGATACATAAAATTAAAATCATATGCGTGTAATTTGAATCTATTATCCTAAAAATTATGATTCCCCAGAAAAACTACTATTCCCAGAACCCCACTCACTTCTCGCCATTATGTGCTGACACAGACAGGATAAATTGGATGGAGTTCCATGTCTAGTACTCTTTTTCCTTCCTGTTGGTGGTTTTGGTGGAGCAGGCATTTTGAGCAGGTAGAAAACTTAATCATTTGGTTCTATTTTGTCAGATAATAAACTTTATAAAAAATAATACTTAAAGTATTCAACTTTAATTTAACTCTTACATTTATTAATTTCCTTTTAAAAACTGTAATATTGCATATACCTCTAGTTAAAGTTATAAATTAAATGGAAACATGATCCATTGGGGAGACTAGTCTCCCAAAGGATAATAGGGGGGAATGTGTAACTAGAATATTGTAACCTAAAAACTCCATCTCCCAGAATTCTTTTTCTTATTCCAGAATTCCTTTCCTATCTACCCCATGTTATGTCCTCATGTTTTATTTAAAAGTTGGCTGTAACCCTGCCTTTCTCTTTCTTCTCTCACAACCATGGCTGGGTTAGCTTTACTCTAGCTTTTTATTTTCCTTTACTTTAAGCTATTATTAATAAATCTTATTAAATATAATACTTGGAAATATTGTATATTAATTTTAAGCTTACATGTGTCCACTTTTTTATAATGTGGTATAAGGTATTGGTCTGAAAGAATTTTGTACAGGCTAAAGTCCTATATTTGAATTGGGGGGAAATATTAGCTGTAAAAACATATATAGAAGGGATCATTTAGGAGATTGCAAGTTCAATAACATTCAATGGTTTGCTGTGGCAACCAACAAAATAAATGTGTTTTAGGCTGAATTCATCAAAATCTGAGAGGAAATAGTTCTAATGAAATTGCTGTGCCTGGTCAGTTCTATGAGTCACACTTCAGAAGGGAAATTGATAACCTGAAGCATGGTTGGGTGAGCGTAGGCAAGAAATACACAGAATGAGAAGATATGCAGGGATGGTAACCTGAATTGGTGAAAGGAATTCCCATACCAGTGCAATTATGGATCTACCAAACTGTTTATATCTCAGTCAATATGTAGAACCAATTCATTTCTAGGCAGTTTGAGACCAATGATTGCAGGAACATTTGGGGATTATCTCTTGGTTTGTTTGCTGTCATTATGACTTCTCTCCATAAAGAGTTAGTAGTCTTACATTTCCTTGGAAACAGTTTATGAGACAGAAAAAACCCTGGAATCCTAGAGTCAGAAAACCTGAGTTCTTTGTATACCCAGGCCTTGATACAATGCCTGCCACATAGTCAATGCTTAATCAATGCATGTTGACTGATTACAGAAAAAACTGAGCCTCAGTTTCCTCATCTGAAAAAACAAGGATAATCATACTCCATCAATCTTTACCGAGTTGTGAGAGATATTTTTTAACTTTAAGATTTCATTTTAAACACAAAATTTTTAAAAATGATTTTCAAATATGGAAACATACTTTTGTTTAAGGACTAATCTAGTTGGTCAGCCTGTGTTGTTTGTGGAGGCTGGGTTGTACAGTGGATAGAGAGCCTGGCCTGAAGTCAGAAAAGAGCTGAGTTCATACTTCACCCTTAGATACTTACTAGCTGTATGACCTGGAGCAAGCCACTTAATTTCTGCTTGCCTCAGTTTCCTCATCTATAAAATGAGGATAATAACAGCACTTACCTTGCAGGGTTGTTCTGAAGATCAAATCAGTTAATACTTGTAAAGCATTTGGCATATAGACACTATATAAATGCTAACTCCCTTTCTGATTCTTCCCCAATTAGGTGTGTGGCTCCACCTTTCCTGAAGGTTAGCTACCAAGTCATGAATGTAAATCTTAAAAGATACATAAATGTCAGTGAATAACAGTGATGTTGCACTTTACAGCATTACCACATTTAAATTTCACATAGGACTGGTGAAGTCCTATGATATCTCCATTTTACATATTAGGAAACTTATTCTACCTTACCATTCTGTAATATTAATGATAGTGTAAGAAAATCCAGGAAGGCAAAATTGTTTAGCAATCTTTACTAGGTAAAAGGAATTTAACACTTATCATTATTATTATTCAGTTATTCTTCATAAAATCCCCAAATCATCTGACATTGTAGATATTGTTCTGTCTAGTGATAGAAAGTCTTAGACTCAAAGTTGCTGTATCTGATGCTTATTAATTAGCACAGCTCACTTAGTCAATCCATTTTTTTAAATTGCCTACTATGTGCCAGGCACCATGCTAAATGCAAGGGATACATAAAGAGACAAAAAAACATTTTCTGCCATCATGGAGCTTATGATCTAATGGGGGAGACAACATACAAACAAATATATACAAAGAAAATTATATACAAGAAAATAGCAAATAATTACTAGAGGGAAAGTACTAGAATTAAGAGGGGTTGGAGAAGGTTTCCTGAAGAAGATTGGATTTTAGTTGAAATTTATTTAAATTCTATGAAGCTCAGGCAAGCTAATTCTCTTAGACTGATTTAAGTCACAAGTCGCTTAAGTGGAGCAGGTTCCCATATAGGGAATCCCCTAGCTGATGAAATTATATAATTTATGCATATTCCTGACTCAGTCTTATATAATGGGTAGGATTTCTGAATCGCAATGAAGTTATGTAACATCATCCATAGAATTCTGTCCTGGAAAGGGGTCTTGATCCCTCTTATTTTACAGAACCTTTCGTGGCAAACCCTCTGATGCGATGAGCATCTTCTGAGAGACCAGGTAGATCACTAGCCTTCTTTAACCAATTGACCATCAGTCCACCTTAAACTACTTAGGGCGGAGAGTCTCTGCTGGGCGTGAGAGAACCCAGAGTCTCCGCCCATATCTGGCCACATCCCAGCCCACCAGCTCCCTGTGCAGATCAAAGGTCCCCAGAGACGTGCCCTGCTCCTCTCCTCTAGTACGTGGGAGAAGCTGGGCAGGGAGGCGGGTGAGGAGTGTTGAGAGTGGCGGCGCAACCCGGAGCCTGGGGGAGCTCCAGATGGTGCAGAGGGTGGAGTCGCAGCCGGGAGTCTTTGTGAACTTCTTAAATCGAAAAATAGTAGGGACAGAAGGAGGAGGAATAACCGGAACAAAGTACAAAGCATAGAAACACACAGCCTTCCTGCTCATGTACCCTAGGGCCAAACCGAGGGGCCCCTTGAAACATGCCAGCTTTCCATCTTCCTTTTCCTAATTGCAGGGACCCCACCCCTCAGTTGTTTGCTGGGCCTCCGTATTGTAGGGCAGCTTAACTGCTGAGTCACAGTGAGCTAGGGAATCAGGGTTCCCCCGCTATATAGCTCCAAGAGCAGCTGCAGATCTTCCGCAGTAAGATTTTTCTCAGGTGTGCGGGGAACTCTGCTGTGCACTCTGAACCCGAACCTTCAGGCACATTCCTGCAGCGACCCCCTCCAGGTCAAAGATCCCAGCGGGCCTGCGTAAGTATACAGTCACAGTCTAGGTATCAGGAACCAAACGGAAGCCACTGAGCATCCCGGCAGGCTGGCCTGGCTTTAGCTGCTCTTTAGCCAAAAGAGATTTCATCCTTTCCTCAATTCGTTTGAAAAGCCTCAGCGAGAGAGTAGTGTGTCTACACAAGCGGGAGGGGGAGGACCGAAGGGAGGATTTGCTTTGGGAATGGAGAGGTAATGTGTGGAAACTTTCTAATCACCTGCACTTACAGAATTTGGAACTAAAATGGAGCCCTAAAATAAATCTGGACGTGCTTGCCTGTTTGTATACATGGCTTTAAAGTTACCTTTCTTTAATGGCCAATAGCACGGCTAGGAAACATACCTTTTGACTCAGCAATACCACTACTAATTCTGTATCCCAAACATATCAAAGGGAAAGGACCTAGAGCAGTGATGGGCAACCTTTTGAGCTTGTTGTGTCAAAATTCGCCAAAAAAAACCCGAGCATATCCGGGGTGGTGTGTCACTTGGAGAAAAAAACCAAACGTCATTTCACGATATTTTTAGTTTAAATAATATACTTCTCTGTATGCAGCCGAGTGTCATAGGTTTGCCATCAGGGACCTGGAGGGAGAAAAAAAAAACCACATTTATAGCAGCTCTTTTTGTAGTGATAAAGAATTGGAAGGTGAGGGGATGCCCATCCACTGGGGAATGGCCCTATGATTCTGAGGGAGTACTAATGGGGTATAAGAAATGACAAGCAAGGTGGTTTCAGGAAAACCTGGAAAAACCTCCATGAACTGAAGCAAAGTGAAATGAGCAGAACATGGAGAACGTTGTTATACAGAGTGATAGCAATCTTGTGTGATGAATAACTATAAATGTTTGGCTATTGGCCATAATATAAGGATCCAAGACAGTTCTGAAGGTCTTGTGATAAAAAATCCTACCCACCTCTAGAGAAAGAACTGATAGTGTCTGAATGCAGCTCAAAGCATATTTTTTAAAAACTTTCTTTATTTTTCTTTTCTGTTTGTTTTTGATCTGTTTTCTTTCACAGCATGACTAATATGGAAATATGCTGTGTATAAATTGCATATGTATGTATAATTTAAATAAATGGCTTTCTATCTCATGGAGGGGTGAGGGAAAAGGAAGGAGAGAGAGAATTTGGAAATCAAAATTAAAAAAAAATGTTAAAAATTGCTCATACATGTATTTGGGAAAAAAACATTATCAAGAAAGGGGCAGGGGCAGCTGGGTAGCTCAGTGGAGTGAGAGTCAGGCCTAGAGACAGGAGGTCCTAGGTTCAAACCCGGCCTCAGCCACTTCCCAGCTGTGTGACCCTGGGCAAGTCACTTGACCCCCATTGCCCACCCTTACCAATCTTCTACCTATGAGAAAAATACACCGAAGTACAAGAGTTTAAAAAAAAGAAAAGAAAAGAAAAGAAAGGGGCAGGTAGGTGGCCCAGCAGATAGAGATCCAGACCTGGAGATGGGAGGTCCTGGGTTCATACGTGACTTCAGATACTTCCCAGCTGTGACCTGGGCAGGTGATTTTACCCCCATTGCCTAGTCCTTATCCTTTGTCTGCCTTGGAATCAGTAGACAATATTGATTCTAAATATATAATGGGGGAGCTAAGTGACTCAGTGGATAGAGAACTTGGTTGGGTTTTGTTTTTTTTAAATGCTTCCTAGATGTATGACCCTGAGCAAGTCACTAAACCTTACTTACTGCTTTTCTGCCCTGGAACCAATACACAGTATCAATTCTAAGACAGAAGGTAAGGATTTAAAATTTCATATATTTATATATATATGTATGTATGTATAAATTTATTTATTATATATAATATAATATATCACATATAATATGATATATATTAAATACATAGTTTCATATACATATAAATATATATATGGGGGCATCTAGATAGCTCAGTGGATAGAAAGCCAGGCCTGAAGCCTGGAGGTCCTGGCTTCAAATTTGTATTCAGACACTTTCTGGCTGTGGAACCCTGGGTAAGTCACTTAACTCCAGTTGCCTATAGTGTAACATCATTTTCTGATAAGAAATGGAGAGCAAATTGAGTGACAACTATACGCCCATAACACTAGCCCTTACTGCTCTTTTGCCCTGAAACCAATACATAGTAGTGATTCTAAGATAGAAGGTAAGAGTTTTAAATATACATATGTTATAATAAAGAGGAAAAAGTTACCTTTCTAGCTTCCCAAGGAAGGACAAGTTCTTAGATTCCCTCACTGAACTCAGTAGCATTTATTTTCACTTGCCCAGAAGGATTAAGGTTTTCTTCACCTATATAGGAAGGAAATGGATAGAGTGGATTAAGTTCCTTCCCAGCTTTAACTTTCTCTGGTTTTGACAATTTTAGGTTGTTTTAAAGATGAATAGATATGCACTTCCTGATGACAGTGTTTCTCCTTTTCTTTCTCCTTCCCCTCTCCTCATCAACAAAAGAAAAAAGGAAAAAGGCTTGAAGTTAAGTCTCTTCAGACTTAACAATGGGAAAATCCAAAAAAGTAACTCTCACTGTTCTCAGCCAGGAGCAAGCAGAAGGTGTGGGTGCTCGAGTTCGGAGAAGCATTGGCAGACCTGAGGTATGGTGGATGATTATTGCTTTTTAATCCCTAAGCAATTGAAGAAGGATCAATGTGAAAATGAAGTGAAGGTGGGGGATCTTTGCTATCCCTGTGTGCTGTGTGATTTGGAATAAAGGCAAACTTAGAGTGGGCCACCACACATTTGGAAGAGGTTTACAATAATGTTTAGGAATGAAAGTTGGAACTTAGGTGGGGGGAAGAACCATTTTTAGACAGAAAAGCATAGAACAGAAAGTCTGTGTTAAGAAAAGGGTTAGTCAGTCAGTCAATAAACATTTATTAAATATACCACCTACCTGCTAGGCACTGTGCTAAGCATTTGGGATTAAAAGAAAGAATTCAAAGAATTCACACATTCTAGCAACTATGTACAAATATTATATATATATACATATACATATGTACATATATGTATATATATATATGTATATATATATATATATATAAAATTGTAACTAATCAGCAGAGGGAGGGTGGTTGAGAAAGTTTTCCTGTAAAAGGTAAGATTTTAACAAGCACTTGAAGGAAGCCTGAGAAGTAAGGAGGCAGAGAAGAAGAGGAATTGCTTTCCAGGCATAAGGGGACAGCCAATGAAAGTGCTAAAACTCATTAGCTGGATTGTAAAGAGTTCTAATGTTTGGAGGACAATAAAGTGAAAGAAGACTCTAAATCAAAGATTCCCAAAGTGGGCGCCACTGCCCCCTGGTGGGTGTTGCAGCAATCCAGTGATGGCCACAGGTGCATTTATCGTTCCTATTAATTGCTATTAAAATTTAAAAAAACAATTTCCAGGGGGTTAAGTAATATTTTTTTCTGGAAAGGGGGCGGTAGGCCAAAAAAGTTTGGGAACCACTGCTCTAAATGTAAGAATGGGCCATATTGTAGAGGACCTTAAATGACTGACAGAGGGCTTATTGATCCTGGAGGAAATGGGGCCATTGGAATTTATTGAGTACTAGTGACATAGTCAAGTGGCATAGTGGATAAGTCTGGAGTCAGGAAAGACTCATCTTCTTGAGTTCAAATCTGGCCTTGGGTGCTTAATGTGTGACCCTGGGCAAGTCACTTAACCCTTGTTTGCCTCAGTTTCCTCCTCTGTAAAATCAGCTAGAGAAATAAATGGAAAACCATTCTAGTATCTTTACCAAGAAATTCCCAAAATGGGTCACAAAGATTAAGACAAAACTGAAATGGCTGAATAGCAACAACAAATCTTCATGACATTAGGGAAAAAACCTTAACCCCCTGAGTTTTAGGACAGCTAGGATGAAAGCTAGCAAGAGCATTTGCATCAGGTGAAGGTTTTTTAAGGATGGAGGAAATATGAGTGTGCTTGTAGTGATTAAAGAAATATTTGAAGGTTGTTAGATGAGGAGAGAGGATGAGAAAAGAGTTCTCAGAAATAGCCTTAAGTTTTTTCAGTGAATACGAGATGAGATCTTTAGCTAAGAGTGTGGGAGTAGGTGGTACTTTTGGAGGTTTGTGGAGGGATGAAAAAGTTTGGAAAAAACTTCTGTGGTGAGCGGGATAGTGAATCAATTAGGGAGAAACTACTTTATACTGCTTAGGTTCTACACTCCACTGTGACCACTATACTATCTTATGATAGTGATAATAATAATACCTAACATTTATTTATTTATTTTTAATTTATTTAATTATTTGTATTTATTTATTTTTTTGGCCATTAGCATCTTTTTTTTTAAATTTCACTTTATCTATTTATCTATCCATTTATTTATTTATTCGGATATTTTCCCATGGTTACATGGTTCATGTTCATGAACACACACACACCCTCCCCATAGCCGATGCACAATTCCACTGGGTTTTACAGGTATCATTGATCAAGACCTATTTCCATATTATTGATAGTTGCACTGGGGTAATATCTAACAGTTAGATAGTGTTCGCTGTTTACTATGGGCCAGGCATTGTGCTAAGCACTTTACTATTACTATCTCATTTAATCCTCACAATAACACTGTGAGTTAGATGCTGTAATTATTCACATTTTATAGATGAGGAAACTGAGGCAAAAAAAAAGGTGAAGTGACTTGCCTAGAGTCTCATAGGTTATGAGTTTCTGAGGCCAGATTTTTTTTGTAAAGATATTTTATTTTACCAATTACATGCAATAACAATCTTCCACATAAGTTTTCTGAAGGCATAATATCCAAACTGTCTCCCTCTCTCCCTTCCCTCTCCCTTCCCGGAGATGATAAGCAATTTGATCTGAGTTATACATATATTATCATGGAAAACCTATTTCCATATTGTTCATTGTTGTAAGAGAATACTGATATAAAACCAAATAAAAACACAATAAGTTAAAGTGAAAAATCATATGCTTTGATCCTCATTCTGACTCCAACAGTTCTTTCTCTGGAGGTGGTTAGCATTCTTTATCATAATTCCAAGACCAGATTTACTCAGGTTTTCCTGGCTCCAAGCCTAGCATGCAATCCTCTGTATCACCTATAAAATTATAGTTAAGTAGGGCATATTGTCTTTGAAAAAACTTTGGTGATATTTTTATTCAGGGAAATTTTGTCAGCAAGAAAACAGGATTATAGTACTTATTTGGACATGCATCCAGGCCATGATTCTTTGCTTTTCACTTTCCAGATAATGGGATACCAAGGAAAGAACACTGCATTTGGCTTGAATAGATCCAGATTGTAATTACAACTCAGTTATATACTACATTCTTGGCCCTGAACAAGTCATTGCAGCAACCTTGACCTCAGTTTTCTCATCTCCAAAATGATTGTATCTGACTAGTAAAGCTCCAAGATCTCTGCTTGCTTTTATGCTTCTCCATTCTCTGGTGAACTTGGAGGTCAAATTAACGTGAGATATCCAAAGTCTGAGATATTGGGAGCCTTAAGTGATAGAGGGAGAAAGAGATCTAGCTCCCAAATGTTTTCTGTTCATAATTGTTTGCTTCTTTTCCTTAATCTAAAACAGTGGTTCCCAAACTTTTTTTGGCCTACCACCCTCTTTCCAGAAAAAATATTACTTAGCCCCCTGGAAATTAATTTTTTTTAAATTTTAATAGCAATTAATAGGAAAGATAAATGTACCTGTGGCCATCACCACTCCTCCCCCAATCACCGCAGCACCCACCAGGGGGCGATAGTGTCCACTTTGGGAATCACTGATAAACTGGAGGCACCTGCCTCCGCTTTGACATGACTTTCTCCAACAATCAGAGAGATCCAGGAAAAAAAATAGGAGTGAGCCTCTGACGGAGATTGGTTTAAATTGCTCTTTCCAAATAATGAACTTCTTTCCAAAATCATTGGTTTTGAGGCCTGGCACTTACCAGGTGTGGAAAGCTAAAGGCATTTACTATTTTTTTAAACTCATACCTTCTGTCTTGAATCAATACTAAATAGTGGTTCTAAGGCAGATGAGCAGTAAGGGCCAGGCAATTGGCATTAAATGACTTGCCCAGAGTCACACAACTAGGATGTGTCTGAAGCCAGAGGATATGTATTCTTTCTTTCTTCCTTCCTTCATTCCTTCCTTCCTTCCTTTCTTCCTTTCTCCTTTACATTCCATCTTAAAATCAATATTGTGTATTGGTTCTAAGGTAGAAGAGTGGCAAGGACTAGGCAATAGGGGTTAAATGACTTGCCCAGGGATACACAGCTAGGAAATATCTGAGGCCAGATTTAAACCCAGGACCTCCCATCCCTAGACCTGGTTCTCAATCCCCTGAGCCACCCAACTGCCCCAATATGTACTATTTCAAGAGTATTTGTTGAGCCTCTGCTATGTACAATAGGGAAGCTAGGTGGTACAGTGGATAGAATACTAAACCCAGAGTTAGGAAGACTCATCTTCCTAAATTCAAATCTGGCCTCAGACACTTCCTAGCTGTGTGACCTTTGTCAAGTCACTTAACTCTGTTTACCTCAGTTTCCTCATCTATAAAATGAGCTGGAGAAAGTAATGGCAAACCATTCCAGTATCTTTGCCTAGAAAACTCCAAATTGGGCCATGAAAAGTTGAACATGACTGAAAAAAGATTCAACAATAAATAACAACAATGTACAAACTCCATGTTTGGCACTCTGGAAGGACACACAAAGGGATATGACATGGTCTTTTTAGTTTACTTTCTATTGGCTTGTTTCTTGATTTTAGCAAACTGCCAAGCTTTCATTTCTTCATTCTGGGATGTCAATGTCCTGAGAAATAGTAGCTATTGGGTAAATTGTGGTCCACACCTTCCTTAGAGATCAGTTAACCAATCAATAAACATTTATTAAAACCTAATTTGGGAACACCAACGTGTCTCAGTGGTTAGAGAGCCAACTCTAGAGATGGGAGGCCCTGGGTTCAAATATGGCTTTAGATAATTCCTAGCCATATGATTCAGAGTGAGTCACTTAACCTCCATTGCCTAGCCCTTTCTGCTTATCTGCCTTGGAACTAATACTTAGTATTGATGGAAGGTAAGGTTAAAAAAAAGCTATGGTAATGATGCTTTAGTGTAGAAAGCACCTGAGTATAGAATAGGGATGCAGAGTTCCCTCACAAAGTCATCCCTCTCTTCCTTCCTCTCCCATCCAGAATGGTAAACAGTCAGTTCTTTAGCAGTCACAGAATGGACTTGGTTTCCACTCTGATGATTGCCTTTTGAGGGTATTGCCTGCTGTCCATGAATGTGCAGGTGTGATTGACTTCCTGGCCAATAGAAAGAAGGTGTTGAATTTATGGTTAATGGAGGAGGAATGGATGAATGACATAGATTTTTCCAAACAGTTGTAAGGATGAGATTTGTTTTTTCTCTTTATTATTACACAGTGAATTTGCTCTGATTGTGGGGGGAGTGAAGTAGGAAGTGTTTTTATTCTTTTCTGTTCTACTTAGTAATAATAATAATAAAGAGCATTTGTATCTCATCTACCATGAGCCAAGGAATCTGATAAATATTTTACAAATATCTCATTTGATCCTCAATAGCAACCCTGGGAAGTAAGTGCTATTATTCCCATTTTACAATTCAGGAAACTGAGGCAGGCAGGAGAGTAAGAAACTTGCCCATGGTCACATAAGTAATCCAAGGTCAGATTTAAACTCCAGGCTCAGCACTCTAACCACTGCAATGTCTTCCTTTCAACAAACTTCAGATCTTAATGATAAATGTTATATCTTTATTCAAACAATAATTCCCTCTCTCTGTTTATCTTGTCTTTCCAAGCATGTTGTACATGCAATTAGGGATACAAGACTGAGCCTTTGATAAGATAAGGGTAACTTATTGGCCATAATGACCCAAGGTACCAGACATAGAGATTTTCCCCCTTTTTCGGTGATATACCTAATCCGAGTATGAGACAATGATGAATGGTTCTTTCTGTTTTACTGTATTTTGTGTATTTGGCCTTTACTGATCAGAATTCATGAAACCTTCTGAAGGTATATCTAACCAATTCATTTTTATTTTAGTTAAAAAATCTGGATCCATTTTTGCTATTCGATGAATTTAAAGTGGCTAAACCAGCAGGATTTCCTGATCACCCACACCGAGGTTTTGAAACAGTGAGTATGATGGTTCTTCAGTAGGAGTGCATGTCTCAAAATTTGCATGTTCAGATAAACTACAATTATCACTTTCATCTAAAAAATACATTTTTTAAAGAAGAAGAAGAAGAATAGACCCAAAATTAGCTGGCACCTTACTGCTTACAGACATGTGTCTGTAACATTAAATCAATTTGAAGTAAATAGTATTCAAATATAGATATTTACAGTGTGCTGGGCATTCCTGAATTTGTATAACTGAAGTATTTGTGTTTGTATATTTACTTTTAAAAAATGAACTGCTTTCTTCAAAACAATGAAAATAACTTTCTAGAATAAAATCAATCAACAAAAGGAAAAAAATGAGACAATAAAAATGTGATTAAAATCACTTTACGTAGAAGCACTTAAATGATTGTCTATATTATTATATTTAAAAGAATATTTTAAAGTAAAAGAATTCGCATCTAAAACAACCTTCTATTCCTCAGAAAGAATGTGTGGGAGGTAGGCACAGTAGGATGAAGTGACAAAGTAGAATATATATTGTGCTCATCCAGATGGATTTTTCAATCCAGATACAGATTTTGGAGGTATTATTTAACAAAGAACTTTAAAATAAAGTTAGTGAGAAAAAATGATTGGTAGATATGGCAGGGCCAACAAATCTTTAAATAGTGTATTTCATAATGTCTGGTCTCTGTAGTTTCTATGCCTTTTTCTTATTATGTGTATACCAATATCGTTTTGCTTCTTAAAATCTTTATAATTGCCAGAGTGCCTTCCTCACTCAGAGAGATTTAAATGAATTTAATATTGTTTGCAAACAATGACTAGAAACCCATTCTTATATATTTTTAGCAATAAGGCTTTGTTCGGATACTTGTATATTGCTGTTGTTTGTGAGCATTTCATGTGTGGAATTCCAAGAGTGAAAGGTCCATAAGCACATCTCTGAAGCTTGACTTTGACTCCTCACTTAAGAGGCTGTTCTCTTGGCATATTTTGTATATCATTTATATTATATATTTACTTCATATATTTATATAATTTAAATAGTGTATAATTGTAACCTAATATGATGTAATATAATGTGTCTACGTGTGTCTGTGTATATATGGATGTGTGTGTGTGGAGAGAGAAAGAAAGGGAGAGTCTGTTAGCACATTTAGAGTGGAGGTGGCTCTGAATTTGCACAGTTTACATTTTCTTTGTGTTTCTATGATTTTGCCTTGCTTATAGAGTATAGTGGCTCCACTGATTGATATAAGTATGCCATGCTGGCAGGTCTGTGCCAGCGTTTCCCATGGCTCCCAGTCAATACTAAAGTTATTCAGAGACACCTTGAGAGTATCCTTACACTGACCACTATGAGAACACTTACTTTGTGCTAATTCTTCTTAAAATAGTCTCTTGGGTAAGTGTGCATTGGGCATTCAGGCTTGGCAGTTCAGTTCTAGAGAAAACCTATGTCTGGTACCAGATCTTGCCAGGTTATCTTCAGGATGTTCCTAAGACAATTCAAATGAAAACTCTTTTATTTTACAAAGGAACTGAATCCCAAACACTTATTATTCAATTAAACTACTTAATAATTTAATATTATTTATATTATATTTATAAATTAGTAAATGGCTTATTATTAATAAAATAATTAATTGAATTAATTAAAGCATTATGCCTATGTGAAAAATAATATTTTCCTTACCCAAAGTCAAAGTTACTAAATGGCAAAATCAAAATTAGAACCCAGGTCCACCAATTTTAAGTCTAATACTCTCTCCAGATCATAGGAGCCAAAATAGTTATAAATTTATTAAGGGTTCATCCAATCATCATCTCTATGATACTCTGTAGAAATATACTCTCTCTGAGTTACTACAAAGAAGAGAGAACTAGAGAAAACTGTGCAAGTCGACTTGAAATTTCAAACCATAATTAATTTTCTCTGAGGTAGATAAACTTCTAAAGCAACTCCATGTATAACTGAACATATGCTAAGTATTATTTGGGGATAATAAAGATTTTCCCCTATGTAATACCAGGGGGATTAAATGAATAGAACCTCTGAATCATTTTGACCTTCTTAGTATTATTCTTCTATATGAATGATTATTATTTGGCTAGTGCACATTTTCTCTTCTCCTCTCTTAAACCATGAGCTGCTTTCTGGATGGACTATGTCAGGCTACTTCCAAATGCCCTCCTCCATCCCTATCATGTTCCAGAACAAAATGTCTCCCTGACTACCTCTCCCCCAAGTTTTTGGTCTCCCCTGTTAAAACATAAGCAAAAAGCAATCTTTGTTTTTTTGTATTATTATTCTCATCCCTTAGCTCAGTTAAGCATAAATATAACAAGTGCTTAATTACTTTTTTTCATTCATTCATAATTGGCACACTGGTTTGGGTCATTAATCCAAAATCTGAAATATATATGGTGAATATAAGTACACAGAAATAAACATATACATATATGTACCTAAATAAATATTTAAAGGTACACTTATTATGAATAATACGTAGCTCAACACATTCAAATTTGCCCTGTAACATTTCATAATTAAGAAGTCTGTTGGCCTAAAAGCATTTTTAAGCACTTACTATGTGCTAGGCTATGTATTTGTTGCGTTTGTAATATGGAAAGTAATGGGAGTGGGAATAGGAAGGCATTTGAACTGAAAATATAGGTATAGAAAAGATTAGTTTTAAGCATGTTTCTCTAATAATAGTGTTTTAGTAATACACCTATTATTGTAGTGCCCGGGTTGCGTAGGAGTTGTGACATTTACATCTTGCTGAAGTTTTAAACTTGAAATGGTGGTATTGTGTGTCTTCCTCTTTTGGGTCAGCATCGCATGCAAAGTTTGCTGGGATTAAGTAAATAAATATGGTTGTAGTTTTCCTACCAGATGCACCCTGGGGAACAGACTAACTTTGTTCTGAACAAAATTGAGAACAAAACAAAACATGTTGAAGCTTGTACTAAGAAGCTGAAAAACAGCATGGTAACCTCAAACAACTAGGTAAAGAGTAAGGTCAGGAGTAATTTCATTTAAGACATATCCATGGTCGTTTCCCTATGATACTCTTTTGAATAACATGAGCATTTTAACGTAAAAATTGACTTTCAGATATAAACTTCTTTTTTCCCCATGTAAGGAACAATATTAATTCATTTCTGGCACTTGGAGGGTAGCTGCTTATGGACCTGTCCCCTTCCTAAACTTCCATATCTATAAAATATCTATGTCCATTGGTAGAGTTTGGCCTAAAAAGGAAGAATGTGGTCAGATTTTCAAAACTTTCTTTGTTCCTAAAACTTTTGCAATCTTGGTAAAGAAATTCAGATATTGGACAGGACCAAGAACAGTATGAATTTATTCCATGCTTTATTACTTCTACCTCTTGGAAACTCTGATGGAGTGCTCAAGCAATGATCAGAAATGCTGAATGCATTTTTTTCTCTGTATATCCTGATGTCCAGCTGTGCCAACTAAGTTAGGAAATGGCTAACTCCATAGGGATGCAGGCTTTAGAACTCTCCCTGGTATAGTCTCTATTCTCAGACATTTCTTTAATAATTAATGAGAGTAAGCACTATTTTTCAAATCTAACAGGCAAAGAATAAAAGTTACTATCCAATAGTTAATATCCAAGGAAAGAGGGTATTTAAAATTACTTATCTTTTGTGACCGTGTCCTTTAAATTGTGACATGGCCAATTCTGGGGAGGCAGGGGGTTTCTTTCACCCTTCTTTCATCTCCCCCTCAGCCCTCAAAGGGTCTATGCCTCTTCTCTATCTATCCTTTTTAGTTTTGATTAGGGCTATCAGAATTTGTTAGTACAGTCATCCCTAACCAGCAATTTGAATCTTGGCAAATAGCAAGAAACAGATTCTCAAGTCAACACTGAAGACAAATTCAGTGGAATAAAGGGACGAGAGGCCCCAAACAGGCAATTCCCCCATTCTCCTTCTCCCACAGAAAAATAGATTTCTTTTTTCACTAATTGGTTTAGCTAACTTGTTGAACTCAGTTGTTTCTTTTTTTTTATTAGACATTTATTAATATTTGTTTTTAACCTGTTTACATACTTTATGCCCTTACTTTCCCCTTCACCCCCCCCACCCCCGCTCTCCTCCCACCGATGGGCAACGCACATTTCCACTGGTTGTAACATGCGTCCTTGTTCGGGGTCTATTTCCCATTCATGTCCGCCTCAGCCCATGCATTCAAGCAATTGTTTATCTTATATGTTTCCTCTCCTGCAGTCCTTCCTCTGAATGTGGGTAGCATCTTTACCATAAATCCCTCAGAGCTGTCTTGTGTCATTGCAGTGCTGCTGGTACAGGAGCCCATTACATTTGATTTTACCATAGTATATCAGTCTCTGTGTACAATGTCCTTCTGGCTCTGCTCCTTTCACTCTGCATCAGTTCCTGGAGGTCTCTCCAATTCGCCTGGAACTCCTCCAGTTTATTATTCCTTTTAGCACAATAGTATTCCATCACCCGCATATACCACAGTTTGTTCAGCCATTCCCCAATTGAAGGACATACCCTCCTTTTCCAATTTGTTGCCACCACAAAAAGCGCAGCTATAAATATTTTCGTACAAGTCTGTTTATCTATGATCTCTTTGGGGTACAAACCCAGCAATGGTATGGCTGGATCAAAGGGCAGGCAGTCTTTTATAGCCCTTTGGGCATAGTTCCAAATTGCCAGCCAGAATGGTTTGGATCAGTTCACAACTCCACCAGCAATGCATCAATGTCCCAATTTTGCCACATCCCCTCCAACATTCATTACTCTCCCCTTCTTTCATTTTAGCCAATCTGCTAGGTGTGAGGTGATACCTCAGAGTTGTTTTGATTTGCATTTCTCTAATTATTAGAAATTTAGAACACTTTCTCATGTGCTTATTTATACTTTTGATTTCTTTACCTGAAAATTGCCTATTCATGTCTCTTGCCCATTTATCAATTGGGGAATGGCTTGATTTTTTATACAATTGCTTTAACTCCTTGTATATTTGAGTGATTAGACCCCTGTCAGAGTTTTTCGTTATAAAGATTTTTTCCCAATTTGTTGTTTCCCTTCTGATTTTGACTACATTGTTTTTGTTTGTACAAAAGCTTTTTAGCTTAATATAATCAAAACCATTAAATTTACATTTTGTAATTTTCTCTAACTCTTGCTTGGTTTTAAAATCTTTCCTTTCCCGGAGATCTGACAAGTATACTATTCTGTGTTCACTTAACTTACTTATAGTTTCCCTCTTTATATTCAAGTCATTCACCCATTCTGAATTTATCTTGGTGTAGGGTGTGAGATGTTGATCTAAGCCTAATCTCCCCCATATTGTTTTCCAAATTTCCCAGCAGTTTTTGTCAAATAGTGGATTCATGTCCCAAAAGTTGGGCTCTTTGGGTTTATCATACACTGTCTTGCTGACATCATTAACCCCGAGTCTATTCCACTGATCCTCCCTTCTATCTCTTAGCCAGTACCATATTGATTTAATGACTGCTGCTTTATAGTATAGTTTGATATCTGGTACTGCTAGGCCCCCTTCCTTCACA
>NC_058132.1:456271069-456290467 GCF_016433145.1 Gracilinanus agilis
TGTCATCTTAGACCATTTAGTATCCTGTCCTCTCCCTATGAATTATTCTTCTGGTTGCTATAATAGTGAATATTATAATAGTGTATAGAGTTCACTACAGAGAATTATACCTAGCATTTCTCCACCTAGTAATACAGATAATTAGATTTTATTTATGCCCTTAAAGAGTCAAGCTTAAAAGACTATGAGTTTTCTTTCTTTTCCCTCTGTTTCTTATTTACCTTTTCATTTTTCTCTTGATATTTGTGGTTGAGTGTCAAACTTTCCATTTAGTCCCGGTCTCTTTTGCGCAAAAACTTGGAATTCTTTAATTTTGTTGAATGCCCATATTTTCCCATGAAAGTATATGGTTAGTTTCGCTGGGTAGTTGATTCGTGGTTGCAGGCCCAGCTCTCTTGCCTTTCTGAATATTGTATTCTAAGCCTTGCGGTCTTTTAGCGTTGAGGCTGCCAGATCCTGTGTGATCCTTATTGGTTGATATTTGAATTGTCTCTTTCTGGCTTCTTGTAAGATTTTTTCTTTAACTTGAAAACTCTTCAATTTCGCTATTATATTTCTGGGTGTTGACTTTTCTGGGTCCAGTGTAGAGGGTGTTCTATGGATCCTTTCAATGTCTATATTGCCCTCTTGTTGTAGAACTTCAGGGCAATTTTGCTGAATAATTTCTTTAAGTATGGAGTCCAAGTTTCTATTAATTTCTGCCTTTTCTGGAAGACCAATGATTCTCAAGTTGTCTCTTCTAGACCGGTTTTCTTGGTCTGTCACTCTCTCATTGAGATATTTCATGTTTCCTTCTATTTTATCAGTCTTTTGACTTTGTTTTATTTGTTCTTGTTGTCTTGAGAGATCATTGGTTTCTAAATGTTCGATTCTAGCCTTTAAGGACTGGTTTTCGGCTTTAATGTTTTGGTTTTCGGCTCTAATGTTTTGGTTTTCCTTTTCAATCTGGTCATTTTTGGTCTTCAGTTGACTTGTCTCACTTTCCAATTGCGAAATTCTGCCTTTTAAACTGTTATTTTCTTGCCAGATTTCTTTCATCTTCCTCAGCATTTCATTTTTAAACTCTTCCATAGCTTGTGACCAGCTTTCATTTTTGGGGGGAGGTTTGGATTTTTGTTTTCCCTCCTCTGTTGTCTGGATTTTCTCTGTGTAGAAGTTGTCCAGTGTTCCAGAGTTTCTCTTGATAGTCTTTTTCTTCTGGACTTCCTTATTGCTGGCCATTGTTAGCCCCACCCCTTTTCAGCTTTGTCTTTGCACTCAGGGTCTGCCTGGGCCTTGCAAGCTCCGGGGGGCTCTGGTCTCCTTGTCCTCGGGGTCAGGTCTCCTGGTAGACCCCAGTCTGCCCCTCTGCCTGAGGTTCCTTCAGCAGTCTTTGGGGCTGCTTCCACAGCCACACTCCAGTCTGAACCGGGTCCTCACTGGAGGTCCAAGCCTGGGCTGGAGATCGTTATTCAAGCCTAGGGCACTGCCTTTGCCTGCACAGATGCTCTTAGGGCCTGCCTTCACCTCTGCAGAAGGTAGTGAAAGTCTGTGGGCTGGAGATCTTTATTCGCACCTGAGGCGATGCCTTCAGCGCTTGGGAAAGGCCGTGTTTTAGGGGCCTTTGTCCACCCCGAGGCGGTGCCTTCACCCAGGTGGAAGCTCGGGGAAAGTCAGTGCGGGCCCCCAACCACCTGGGGTCCCTCGCTTTGTAGCACACAGGTACAAGCCCCGGGGCTGCCAGTGATTATCTGGTTGCCCCAGTCCTGTTTTCACTCTTGTGCATTGGCGTAGTGCGAGGTGTGCGTTTTGTGGGGGTGGGGGAGGGGCTTCTTCCTCTCCCGTTTTAGTGAGAGCTGTTTCACCCCTTTATAGCATGGAAATGCCCAAATTCTGCGTACCTTCAATGCTGCGCCCTGTTGTGGGGTTCCTTCGTTCTTCTGGACTCGTTTTTATTTCCCCTTGAGGGGTCCTGTATGCTTCGGTCAGGAGAGATCGAGCAGCTGCTCCTTACTCTGCCACCATCTTAACCGGAAGCCTCAGTTGTTTCTTTTGAGCTAAAGGAAGTCAGTGCTCTGGTCAAAGGCCTGTCACCTAATGCATAGTTAGAAAGTAGACATAGTTTGACAATGACCCATTCTTTTTTCATTCCCTTTACCCAACATCCCAAGCCTCTGTTCTTTTCTGGCCCCCAACAAGTTCTCTCTATAGGAGTCTGCTTAATTGGGCCATACCTCCATCCATGTAGGGCAGCTAGGTGGCACAATGGATAGAGGGCTAGGTCTGGATTCAGGAAGACTTATTATCCTGAAGACACTTACTAGTTGTATAACCTGTGGCAAATCCCTTAACTCGGTTTGCCTCAGTTCATCACCTATAAAATGAGCTGGAGAAAGAAATGGCAAACCAACCCAGTATTTCTTCCAAGAAAACCCCAGATGGGGTCCCGAAGCATCAGACTCAGCTGAGAACAACTGAACAACAGCCATCCCCATCTGTTGTTCTAGTCTGGGGTTGATTTTTACAAATCAGGTCAATGAACCTACAAGTCTGTGGACAGATTTCAAGGGGATCCATCAACTTGAATGAGGAAAAAAACCCACAATATCCTAATTCTCAATAGCTTCTAACTGAAATTTAGGAGTTCCTTCTGTTATGAATTAAAGCAAACAAACATCTTATTTTAAGAAAAGGTCCATATATTTCACCAGCCTGCCTGCCAACAGGGTCCATTATACAAGAAAAGTTAAGACTCCCTGCTTTAGTCATTTTCTACCCCAAGTCTATTTCAATCCTTATATCCTACCTAAGCAAACCAACACATTCATATTAATGAGGACTACTAGATGTTAAGGCAGTAAGAAGAATAATTTTAAATAAAAGAAATTCTTCAAAGAAGAGTGGCATGGTATTATAGGACTGAGAAGGCAGTCTAGCTTTAAGAAAAATGTACTTGATTTGGAGCCAAAATGTATTTGATTTGGAGCTGAGTTCAGGTATGAAATCTGCTATTTATAACTTTTTAACCTTGAATACCTATCTCACTATTTCTGTATCTCAATTATCTTAGTTATAAAATGAAGGGACTAAACTAGATTTTAGGCATTAACTTGTTTTGTGTCATGTTAGGCAGCGAGATGTTGTGATGTATAGTGTTGGTTCTATAGTCAAGAAGACCCAAGTTCAAATTTGGCTTCAGACATTTATCTATATAACCCTTGTAAGTCACTTACTCTCTGTCTGTCTCAATTTCCTCATTTGTAAATGAAAATAATAACAGCATCTATCTCACAGGGTTATTAGATTAGACCAGAGAAGAGTCCTGATCTAATAATCTGAAGTCCCTGAAATTGTTTTTATTTTAAAATATTTTTAAAACTGTATTTAAATATAATTGGTTTCCATTGTAATCCTATTTTTTAAAACCTCTGCATTTTGCTTAATGTAATCAAAATTCTTGTTAGGTTCTGTTGGGAAAATTAGTTACTGCTTGGAAAATTCAGAGAGACTCATTTTTACTCCTTAGGCCATTGAGAATAGATTTAAGGGTTTTATTAGTAAGTTATTAATGATGGTCTGTTGGCCTACACTTTATTATTTCTGTGAAATTTTAGCTTCTAAGATTACATTTTTTCCTCTGGACACAAAAACAAATTAACATAAGAAGGAAAACACACAGAGGATTTGTAGACTAGGATTTTAATATTAGGACATTCAAAACATGACATTCCCATGGTGTACCTGTTCTCTCAAAGGGAAAGCCAACATATATGTACCCCTGAAGTTTCTCAGCATTGCTTTCACACAAAACAAGCATTATTTCATAGCTTTAGATGGCATCTTGTGTCTCTGAATTATCTATCTTAATCTAAAAAATAAATGACAAAAGTACTTTCTTGCAACCAATTATGAAGCAGTTACCAGTGGATTTATTATTTAAAACTTAGGCTAATTTCAAAGGACAGGTGGGTTTTATTTCATTTGAATCAGCAGAGGGCACTATTAAGCAGGGATAAATTCAAGAGCCAGTCAATCAATATTTTATGCATAAAAAAAGACATTTTATATTCAAGGTTCTGTAGAATGAAAGAAGCTGAACTAGCTTTACCTCAAGCTATCCACCATCTCACATCTATCTAACTGTTTTATAATTCTGGGATTCTAAATGGCTTCCTAACATTGGATCTGTGATCTTAACACTGTATACTTTCTGTGTCTCTATCTCTGTCTCTTTCCCTTTTCCTCCACCTCTCTCTCCCCCTCTCTTTCCGTCCCCCCATATATACACACAGACACACACACACATTTGTGTATATGTACACAATTTGTGTACATATACACAAATGTGTGTGTGTCTAAACACAACTGGTGAAAAGCTAATGACTTGTAAAAATTAATATTGGTTGGATGTAAATACTAAAATAATTTGGGGACCGGGAAGGAAAAAGTTCTGGTGTTTGTTGGGGAATCTGAAGTGAATAAGTCCAGATGGAAGTAATTTTGGAAAGCCCTACATAGGAAGAAAATTTGGAGAAAAGATTACAACCTCCAGGCTATTCCTAAGTGTACCCATCATGGAAGTAACTTACAGTAAAGTTTAAGAGGGAGAAACAAGTTGGAAAGATAGAAATGAGGGTAGTTAGACAAAGAAGTCATTTCAACTGTAGAACCTTTATTTAGCTCTTGGTCAAGAACTTTACATTGAAATGAGAGAAAATTAAGAGACATTTAACACTCAAACATGTAAATGAGGCAATGTGGTAAAACAACAAGAACACTTTGAGTATTGTTAAAAAATATATATCTTTGTATATCTCCTATCTCCCTATAGATCTTCCTTTTAGATATTAGAGGATGGATATTATACAGATCTTAGAGATAGTATGAATAAAGGAGGGATTAGGTGCCCAAGGCCTAAGCCAGCTATAGTTGGCATATATAGCATATATATATAGCATCCAAATAGAGGAACACCCACTCCTCTTACAATAGCTATGGATGCAATCTATCCCTCTTCTCCCTGACAGGCTTGGTTAGTTAAGCCTGTCAGTTGCTTCCTTCTAACAGTTGCCCAGGTTGGGACCCCTGAGAGGTTAGGTAGATGGTTAACCTCACTAGGCCCATCCTGAGGTTGGATTAGTTTTTAATAGGCTATTGATTGGCTATTGGAAATTTTGGTATTTGATTGTGTATTGATTCTCCCCTTCCCAAGGGCTGTGATAGAATAACCGCTCAGGAAAGGTACTTGTTGATAAATCACTGTATTAACTCTTAATGGGGAAAGGAAAACAAGGTAATAGGTTTGGGGATTGTGGGAACCCTATTGCTATTGTTTGGCTACTAAGCTAATCATTGATCAGGGCTGGAGATGTCTAGACTGGTAGAGGCTGGAGGTCTTCACCCTCTCACTAATTCTGACCTGACCTGGCCACAGCCAAGCCAGAGATTAGGGAAGGCTATTGTTGTTGATGTTGATTGATGATCTCTATTCTCTCTCAGCTCTACTATCAATGGTATTGATTGATCACTAGCTCTCTCAGTCAGATACAGGTTACAGCAGTGGTTCCCAAACTTTTTTGGCCTACCACCCCCTTTCCAGAAAAAATATTACTTAGTGCCCCCTGGAAATTAATTTTTTTTATTTTAATAGCAATTAATAGGCATATATGTATTAATGTTTCTACCTTTTTTGTAAAATGCACCTGTGGCCATCACTGCTCCCTTGGATCATTGCAGCACCCATCAGGGGGCAGTGGCGCCCACTTTGGGAATCACTGGGTTACAGGTTCAGGCCTACCCTCCCTTTCCACCCATCACCTCCCTCTGTCCCGGTTCTTGCTCCAAGAGAAGTTTGCTCAAGTCTTAGCTCTGAGTTCTGAGACCCCAACTGTTGTTCCTAGAGGGTATTTATAGAGTGGAGCCAACTGACTTTTGCCCCTGGCTCATGGCACCTGGGCACATTCCAAATTCCCAACTTCCATCCCTGTCAGTCAAAGTGGCATCCATCATATCCCAGATAATGATTTTAACAGTATTGAATTAGAGAATGTGAATTTAAATCCCAATTCTATTACTTGTGTAATGTAATAGAATATTTGTTAACTGAGAATTAATTAAGTAGAAGTTCAGTAGGAAATAGAGTTAAGTAACATAAGTTATTTTATAGATGCATAAGAGGGCTAAGTTGAGTTTCTTTAAATGGAATCTTAGAGATGGATTGTGGGTAAGAGAATTTTCCCAGAGTGCTTTGAGAGACAATTACCCAACTGACTTTGCATTCTTTGGCGCTGATCCCGTCATGATAGGAAGTCTCAAGAGCTGCTCGGCTAGACTGGGAAATTCTCAGTTGCTTTTCTACATCAAAAATTAATCTAGCAAGGGGCAGCTGGGTAGCTCAGTGGATTGAGAGCCAGGCCTAGAGATGGGAGGTCCTAGGTTCAAATCTGGCCTCAGACACTTCCCAGCTGTGTGATCCTGGGCAAGTCACTTGACCCCCATTGCCTACCCTTACCACTCTTCCACCTATAAGTCAATACACAGAAGTTAAGGGTTTAAAATAAAAAAAAAAGAAGAAGAAAAAATTAATCTAGCAGACCATAACAGCAAAGAAGAGAGTTGGGTGAAAATTCATTGCAAGCCCAGCTGGTTTGCTGTGAGTTTGGAGGAAGGCTGTGGAGATTCTGAGCTGTTTATTCCAAATATACAGCTAAGAAGAGAAACCAATTTACTCTTATGGGTATGTTAAGAATTTATATAGGATAAGATAGAAAGACAGTATAGCCCCAACTCTGTTGGGGACCAAAGAGACCCTTTTGAGTCAGACTGATTGGATGGTTAGATAAAAATTTATCAATATATTATAAGAATTTCTTTTCTGCTTATTTCCTTTTTCTATCTTTCTCTTTAGTTTTTTTTTACTTAAAATAAATATATTTTTGATATAACTGGCCAAGCCGGAATTCATAAGACTGCTATGAGAACCATTTTTCTCAATAGTCACAACATCCACAGCCTATCCACCTAGGACAAATTAATAGTGATACCACACTATATAAACATTCTAGTAAGGGTTGGTAATAGTAACCTTGGATGACTCGCCTTTTTCTGAAATAAGATTAGATGATCTCCACATTGTGCACAGAGAATGATACATTATGGCGCAACCGAATGTAATAGACTTTTCTACTAGTAGCAATACAATGACCCAGGACAATCCAGAGGAATTTGTGAGAAAGAATGTTATCCACATCCAGAGAAAGAATTGTGGGAACAAAAATGCAGAAGAAAAACATATAATCGATCACATGGTTTGATGAGGATATGATTAGGGTTTTGGCATTAAAAGATCACTCTATTGCAAATATGAATAACATGGAAATAGGTTTTGAACAATGATACATATATAACCCAGTGGAATTGCTTGTCAGCTCTGGGAGAGGGAGGAAAGATGGGGGGAAATCATGAATCATGTAACCATGGAAAATTTTTCTAAATAAAAAAAAAGGGGGAGAAAAAGATTCGATGATCTCCAATGACCCTTCCAACTCTAACCCCTATGATCCTTTTGGTTTGTTTGTCTGGACCTGTTTGCTTAAATTTCTTTGGTGTAAGGAGCAATATGTGAGCTATTTCCTCTATCAAAACAGGTTGGCATTGTCTCTACAACTTATGATTTTAAAGAGGACCATTGAACAACAACCTCAATGGTTTTAAAGAGTTGCCTAGGGCATTGAGAAAGTTATGTGATTTTGCTCAGGGTCCCATAAATAGTGTGTCAGAGGAGAGACTTCAACCTGTTTCTTAATTTGGGGGCCAGTCCTCTTCTCTCCCTACATAGATCCTTTTAGTGACATAACAATGGTGCTTAAGACTTTTCCAGCTTCTGGTTATTCTTACAACTCCACAATGGAGATGAAGGGACTAGGTTATGTGCAATGGCTAAAGGACAACAGTTATTGTTAAGACCAGCTGCAACAACAGGATAATGGTGGTACTCATGAAAGGACCTAAATTAGATTTTGCAGACATGCTACAATATTCATGCCAAGAGAAGATATTCTTCTCATTTCCATTTTTTGTTCCTTCCTATCAATCAATCTCTTTGTCCTCCTCACCTACAACATGTGAGGCCTATTTAGGCCCTTTCATGGGTACCACCATTATCCTGTTGTTGCAGCTGGTCTTAACAATAAGAGTAGCTGATATTTTTTTAAATAGGGTTTTAAGGTTTGCAAAACACTTTCCGTTCATTATCTCATTTATTCTTTTAGCCATTGCACTTGACCTATTCCTTTGTTTCCCTGGTGGTTTCCCACTTGGCAGATCTGAGTGGCTAATAGTCATTCAGCACCTGCAACTAAAGCTGCTTCCACATCGAAGTATCTGTGCCAGCATTTGTAAATGTTTGTGAATATTGCCCAGCTTGAGAACTGTCACTAGGAGTGGGCAAGGTAGACAGTAAGTTAAAAAGAATATTTCTTTACATATAAACATCTTTTTATATATATGTATTATGTGAATATATATTATATATAGAGAGAGCTTTAGTATTTTTTTTATAAATGTACATATTTGTTTATACTGCCTAGGGAACCCATTAATGTGCTTTACCACCCAAGCATATCCAACCTCAGCTCTCCAATCCCCATTTTTCTCAAGATCACTAGGCTTGTACCTCATCTGCAAACATTTGGCTAGACTTACTCTGTGTATTTTGGGAGATTTTACAGTTAGAGGCTCTGAAGCTTCAAGAAAAAATGATGTGCTAAATAGCCCTAAGTAATGAATGAAGAGACCCTGAGAAGGTCAGGGGTGGTAGATATCCTGCTGGACATTTACCAAACATAATAAGGATGAAAGGCGACAGATGCTCTCCAAGATGTAGAGACTGGAGACACAGCGATATGAATAGTTGACCAGGAGGCTAGATACTCACATGAGCCAATGATGTGGTATTCTGGACAGAAAAAGAAATAATGTCAGTTTTGATGGTTGGTAGGTCTGGGCTCTTAATCTATTGGGTGAAGAAGGATCTGAGTAGGCTAGAAAGAAGACAGCTCATATTTTAGCATTTTAAATGGTGAGGAGAACTGTATTTGGCTCATTTTAGGGCCCATGGGGGGATGTGGCAATTTTGACTAAAATGTCTCATTGCTGTAGTTCCTAACATTCCTAACAATTGACTCCCCATAAATCTCTGTCAAGGAGTTAAACTTGGTTACAAACAGAAATTATTAATATCTGAGAAGCTATATTGTTGAAGTTCATAAAAGGAAAATCTAGGAAAATCAACCTGGGCCAAGAATGGGAACCAATCATTAAAGAATTCTTGGATGCTATTGAATATAAAAGAATATTTTCAATTCACACTAAAATGAATCAAAAAAGAACAGTTTGTCTTAGTGGATAGAGAGTGGGCCTCTGAGCCAGGAAGACCTGGGTTCAAGTTCGGCTTTGGACATATACTAGTTTTGTCGCTATGGGCAAGTCACTTGATTCCTCAGCCCTCTGGGCTAATACTGAAGTTACAGAAAAGGTATTAGGTTTGCACTGGTGGAGGAATTTTCTAATATCAGTGAAATCACAGATCCTTGTCCTATTCCACCTTCTCCCATGAATTGAATCAAGACTTTATTAACAAATTATTATGTGATAAAAGCAGCTTCTCCCAAATATTAAGTAAAGGGGACCATCCCAGCAGGCTATACAGATGCACTCTCTGAGGCAGTGATTTTCATATGGCTATTTACTCCAGTGATACATATGCCAACTATGTCTACCCATCCTACATCTTAATGTTTATCCGTGTCCTCCCATAAATTTATCACATAGGATCCACCCATTGTGAAGGGTGGAGGCTCTCCACTTTCTTTTGATGTTGCAAGGTTGTCATTGGAACATGAGTCCTGCCCATCCATTATCTCTAGTTCTCATCTCGTAATAAGCCCATCTACTTTTTAGCTTGTTCATTTTTTTGATGACAGGAATCCTTTACTCAAATGAGTGATTCATGCAATGGAAATTAATCTTAATGGGATTAGGAAATTAAGAAATAGATTAGCTGTATTTTGTTAGAAGATGTAATTCTAATTAGTAAGAGATGAGGAATTTCAAGTCATACTTGGATGTAACTATGGTTGTTCCTTCAGACTCTTTTCCTTGTCAGATAACTTGACTAAACTCCAGTTCCATGCCCAAGAAGAATAAACTAGGGAGCAACTGAGATGAGTCGGTAGTCTTCATCCAAATTAAGGTTTAGGCCCTTAGGAAAAATCTTTCCTGGAAAGTTTGGAAGGCTATCAAAGCTCACATGAGATAACTAGGGACTTGAGGAAATAGTGTATGTGACCTCATTAGATTCAGGTCAAGTTAGTCAAGTTAGATAGGATCTCTCTCTCTGTTATTCTCTCTCTCTTTCTCTTTCTCTCTCTCTCTCTCTCTCTCTCTCTCTCTCTCTCTCTCTCTCTCTCTCTCTCTCTCTCTCTCTTTATCTCAATTCTTAGTATTCTGAATATTGCTCAAGAGGTGTTTGAAGTATAATCTGGTGAGACAGTTGAAGGAGGGAAGAACCACCATCCTACCCTTGGTTTCAGCAAAATATCTACTGTTGCATTGTGTGACACACAGTATAACAGCAAATATTTTGTTGAAAGAAACTTGCAGCGTATTGCCATGGGCAGGATACTGGACTTGAAATTAGAGACTTTTCTTCAAATCCTGGCCTTGTCATTTACCACTTATGTCATCATAAGCAAGCCATCCCTGGGCCTCAGTTTCTTTGTCTGTAAAATGAAAGAGTTGTGCTAAATGATATTTACCACTCTAAAACTATTTCTTTTATTTTTTAAAGCCTGACAACCCAGCAAGTATTAGTAAGACACTGAAACATAATCTGCTTCTGAGTGGTCATAGTCATAGGTTAGGGTCATATAAATTATTCAGAGTATAAGAAAAGCCAAAAATTATTCATCTTACTTAAGGGACAAAGGGAAAAAGAGAGATTGGAGAGACAGACAGATAGAGAGGAGAGAGAGACATATATATATATATATATGCAGAGACAGAGAGAAAGGAAAAAAAAGAGTAGAGGAGAGAGATATACTTAAGCAGCAGTAATAGCCCAAGAAGTGACCTATGGATAAGTCGTGTGGACCCCAAATCAGCCAATTAAACAACAGATATTTATTAAGAACCTACTATGTGCCAAGCACTGTGCTAGGCAGGGATTCAGGTACAAAGAAATAATCCCTGTTTGTAAGGAATTTACATTCTAATGGAGGAGACATATAAGTATATATTTATATGGTGGCATGATGGATAAAGAACTCCGCCAAGGATGGTCCCAAGCCTGGCTGAAAAAGGAGGAGGGTTGGGCGCGAGGCTAGCAACCTCACCCCGTAAAAATCTTACTTGCTATAGAAACTGCAACCTCATTAAACCAACAAAACCAATGATCACCTAGTCTGGAAGATTGCTCTCCAACAGAGTCCACAACATGTGCTGGCAAAAGCCAACAAACTCCAGGCCTACGTCAAATCTTGAACACCAGATGGCCTGAAAAGATCTCCAATACCAGACTCTGGGAAAGAACAATTCAGTGTCCCATCAGTCAGGATGCTATGAAAAAAAATATGGAACCCACCAGGGAGGAGAAAAATCGGAAGGCCAAAACAGACCTGGCAAAGATATGCCCAGTTGGTGGAAGTTGCCCAGAACAGAGTCCGTTGGCGTGAGATGCCCAGTTGGGGGAAGTTGGCCAGAACAGAGTCCGTTGGCGTGAGATGGTTGCGGCCCTATGCTCCTCTGGGAGTCAATAGGAATAATAATAATAATAATGATGATGGATAAAGTGAGAGACTTGGAGTCAAGAAGATCTGCTGTATGACCCTAGGCCAGTTATTATACCTCTCAGTTTCCTAAACTGTAAAATTCAAAGAAAAATAATGGTGTCTACCTCCCAGAGTTCTTGGGAGGATAAAACTAGATAACATATGTAAAGCACTTTGTAAAACTTAAAGAGCTATATGAATTCTAGTTATTACTGTTGTTGTTGCAGAAGATATATACAGAGAATAAATACAAATATATACAAAGTAGTTAAGGAGAGAGGGGTTCTGCAGTTAGGGAGATCAGGAAAGGCTTCATGTAGACAGACAAGGCTTCTGGCAGTATAGGTCATGGCACTACATATTTCTGATAGAATTTTACTCTGTGCTAAAGAACAGTAATGGGCTCCCCAGGCCCAGCAACACTCATACAAAGGTTTTTAGAGATTTTTGGTAAGACAACTCCTTGCTTTATAGATAAGGAAATTGAAGTCTAGTTAGATAAATGACTTGTCCAAGACCCAGAGAGGTAGCTAGCTAAGTGACAGAGAAGATTAGGTACCAACTCTTCCGACTCCTCTTTCCATTATAATACCAAGCCACCTTTAAGCAGGAACTAAACTTTCACTAGTGCCACCAAGTGACAAAGCAGAATTTTCCCCATAGATTTTGGGTGATCGTGACCTACTCATTTATATAATATGTAATAGCTGTTGAAGGCTAGATACCATTTTTGGTACTTTCAGAAAACACCTGTTTCTGATTCCATTCGTTCCTAATTGATCAGATATACTAGTTCTTGAGTTTAAGTATGGTGGTTCACTTTAAATTTCATTCAGTATTCCTCCAAATGTTTGTCATTATTCTCTAGATCATCTGGATTTTGTCAAATCTCAGAAGCACTTAAAATAAATTTTTTAAAAAACATCTTTAGACCGATTTTTATTTATACTTCAAGGTTCAAAGTCAACATATGAAGCACTTTTTGTTAAAAAGCAATTCATTTCCTTTGATTTAAAAGTTAAAAAGATTTACTTGCCTTGTACTGGCTCTAAGGATTGTTGGATTTTAAAAGTAAGAACAGGCCTTAGCCATCATCTAGGCCAGTTGCCTCCTTTCACAGGTGAGGAAGAAACCAAGGCCTGGAAAAGTCATATATCTTTCCCAAGATCACACAGCTGGGCAGAGCTAGGATTAACTTCAATTCCCTGACCCAGGGACTTCCTGCTGTACCTTAATGTAAGCATAGTTCTTTCTATGCCACTTCTTCACTTTAAAATCTTCTCCATTACTAAGGAAACCAATTACTTTACTTCAGTAAAGTATAATTATTATTCATTATATGAATGAAGAAAATGAATCCCAGAAAGTATAAGTGTCTTAACCAGGTCACATGAGTAGTGACAGATTTAGGGTTAGAGTACAGATCCTTGAAATCCTAAACCAGGGCCCCCCCTTTTTTTTGGTAAACTTTTTTTATTTTATATTTTTTCCAGATTACATGTCAATACAATTTTAATAATTATTTTCTGACATTTTTGCAATCCATGTTCTCTCCCTCATTCCCACTCCTCTCTGAGATAGCAGGTAATAATATGGATTGTACATGTGTTATCATGCAATACATATTTCTATGATTGTCGTGTTGTGAAGAAGACATATACTGCTTATACTTGAGAAAAATTTGGCTATCCACTGCCGTAGAAGAATCTGATGGAGTCTGAATGCATATTGAGGCAAAATTTTCTTCACTTCATTTCTTTCACAAATCCAGGGTTCTTGATCATCTCTCCTTCTGACATATACCCCATTCACACAATGGAGCTTAAAATTAAATTTTCACACAGATGTTCTATCTTCTCAGATTTGCCTAAGACCGCACAGTGAATTTGAAGGTTTGTAAATTTGATTTTAAAAATGAATTACAATTAGAAAAGACCATTAGGGGACAGCTAGGTGACTCAGTGGATTGAGAGCAAGGCTTAGAGATGGGAGGTCTGGTCTCAGATACCTCCCTAGCTGGGTGACCCTAGGCAAGTCACTTAACCCCTATTGCCTAGCTCTTACCACTCTTCTGCCTTAGAACTAATGCACATAATTTATTCTAAGACTGAAGGTAAGGGTTTAAAAAAAATAAAGATCATGAATTATATGGAAAAGATCATAGGTGAAAAAAAAAATATATATATATATGTGTGCAGGTGGGGAAGGAGGATAGAGTAAGAAGGAATGGGAAGCCTTAAACTGTTACCTAAGGGTAAATTGCAATTTACTTTCAAGTTGAACTATAGGTCATATACTATTATAGCACATTAATATTTCCAAAGCAAAAGTATCTGCAATAAAATAATAATCCAAACTAATAGGACTATTATTTGAAGCAGGATTCAGTTTTAGTAGCATTTTGGCATAACAAAAGAATTTGGGTTGTCTCTTAAAATAGCAGAATTTGACCTGTATCTTATTAAAGATGGCTTTTGATATCTGCTTTGTTCCCAGATAAAAAAAGGAGTTTGAGTAGAAAGAAAGATAGAAAAGTGAGAAGAATAATTCATATTCTCACTGTTCATTACTTCACGGTAGCTCTAATAATCTTAAAATTATTTTTTTAATGATGTTATATTTGAGACTGTTCCCTTGAAGTCCATTTTTGTGAACAAAAGAGTTAGCCACTGGTGACTTGATTCATCTTTTCACTTTAAATAAAATTGTCAGTAGATTCGCAGAATGGGAAGGGACCTCCAAGCCCATCCGGTGCATCTGAATGAGAATCCCTTCTCAAACATAACCAAGAAGTAGCCATCCAGCCTTTGCTTAAGTTTTTCCCTCCAGTGGCAATCCATTACAGTTTTGAATAACTCTAAATGTTAAGAAATGGTTTCTTACATGAAAACTGAAGAAATGTCTTTGCTACCTTCAAATAGAACAAGTCTACAAAGGATTGTCTTTCAGATAATAATTGCTAGCATTTTATATAACACTTTAAAGTTTACATGTTATTTCATTTTTTTTTTATTAAAACAACCCTGTGAGGTAGGTGCTGTTATTCTCCCCATTTTACAGTTGAAAAAACTGAAGTAACAGAAGTTAAGTGACTTGTCCCATGTCACCCAGCTAGTTAAGTGTCTGAGACAGGATTTCAACTCAGGTCTTTCTAGCTTCAAGTCCAATGTTCCACCTACTGTGCCAGCTTACTGCTTCAAATGTTTGAAATGGGCCTCTTCTAAGTCTTCTTGAAGTTAAATATCCCAATTTCCTTTACCTGATTCCTATATGGAATGGTCTCAAAACTAACTGTTCTGGTCACCTTCCTCTGTCTACTCTCTTCCCAAAATGTTTTGCCTTTAATTAAAAATGGTACTCCAGGGGGCACTTGGGTAGCTCAGTGGATTGAGAGCCAAGCCTAGAGATGGGAGGTCCTAGGTTCAAATCTTGTCTCAGAAACTTCCTAGCTGTGTGACCCTGGACAAGTCACTTAACCCCCACTGCCTAGCCCTTACTGCTTTTCTGCCTTAGAACCAATACATAGTATTGATTCTAAGGTAGAAGGTAAAGGTTAAAAAAAAAAAAGAATAGTACTACAGGTACTAAATATAGGGGAGTACAGTGGGACTTTCACCTTCCTCATCCTAGATACTTTGTCTCTCTTAATTTAGGATGAAAGTCCAATAGCATTTTTGAATAAAATGTCATTTTTCTGATTGCTATCCACTAAAACACCTAGATTTTTTTTTCAGATGAACTGCAAGTGAGTAGTATCAACCCTATTTTGTGCACATGAAGTTAATTTTATGAACCCAAATGTATTATTTTACATTTTTGACTTATGACATTTTATCTTGTTAATTTTAACCCAACCTTCTAGCCTGTTGATATCTGTTACATCTAGTATATCAAATGTCCCTTTCAACTTTGTGTACTATTCTAGTTTGATAAACATGCTATCCAGGACTGCCATGGATTCCTACCTATTCTTTCTCACCTCTTTGAAATCTCCTTCCCTAATATCTTGCCTTATGACTTTTCTCTCTTCTCCTCCTCCCCACATTCAAAAATGAAGTAGCCATTTCCCCATGACATTCTTCTCATTTCCACATCAACAGCAAGTTCCTCTTTGTTGGTAAGAATTAAATGCAAAATGAGATTTAGTCTGCCCTTTTGAAGAATAACATTATCCATAAGATAAGTCAGGAAATTGTTGGCCATTCTCCTTTGAGAAGAGAGAGAATTCCATTAGGAGTCTGGTTAATAGAAGCCTCTTATTATCATTGTATCGTGCTGCCAATCAGGCTTGTGATCTGTTTCCCAAGCCGCTTTTTTTGTACAGATGGTCTATAGCCATGTGGGTGAACCTTTGCCAGAGGAGGCATTCAGAGCCCTCTTTGTGGGTACACCTACCATTGCCCCAGCACAGAGTTTGCCAGAGTTCACTATTAGAAAACCAGAGGGATGTGGGGGAGTGGGTTGCTTTCCTCCCCATCTCCACACAGTTTGTAGTTTGAGCACTTGGTCTCTAAAAGGCTCACCATCACTGGTCTACAGTATACTCTGATGGCAATATTGCTACTATTTCTGCCTTCATTAATCTTTATCCAAATGATCCCCACCCCCAGTTACCATTTTCTTCCCTTCAGCTAATTCCCTCCATCCTAATTTCCTAGGTTTCTTCATGTGTTTGTTGTTACTGTTGTTGAATTGGTTCGGTCATGTTTGATTCATCTTGATCCCATTTGAGGTTTCCTTGGTAAAGATACTGAAGTGTTTTGCCAGTTTCTTCTCCATCTCATTTTACAGATAAGGAAACTGAGGCAAGCAGGGTTAAGTAACTTGCCAAGGCTCATATAACTAGTAAATGTCTGAGGCCAGATTTGAACTCAGGTCTTCCAGACCTGGTGCTCTATCATTGTATATAACTTTTTCATATATTATACTAATTATAGTTATCTCTTCTACATCACAACTTTCCCCATCACAGTTTCCATATATCATAGTGTGGCATAAAAAATTAAATGGAAGTTTTAGGGGAGTTATACAGAAGCCACAGACAACAAAGGCCAGGAAGACGACACAGAAACATTTTTTAGAAACTCAGAAATACATACTTAACTCAAAATTTACAATAAGGTACTATAGCTAACCCATAAAAGAAAAAGAAAAAAACTTTAGACTGCTTCTTTCCTACAAAGGGAAGGCCAAAAAATTTTACGTGGATTTTCCAAATTGCCATACCCACAACTCCCATGCTGTAGAAGAAATAACTATATTATGTTACTCACTGTTCCCAGTTGAGCTTCATTCATCTATACAGTTCCTTGGAAGAAAATCTGCCTGAACATATCCAGACTTATGTTCTACTCATGAATCTAATTTGCCTTCCTTCAGTAGGATTTCATTTCATCTTTCTTGTTACCCATATTTTGTGATTTTATCTGAAGCAATGAGTTAATGTTGATAATTCCTTTCTGGAATTTTTTCTCCCATATTTCTGGGTAGTTCTGCTCACAGAGCTATTTTAAGGGGCAAGTAGTAGTAAGAGTAATAAGAACTAGCATTTACACAGTGCTTTGATACTGGTAACTGCTTTACACTGAGAGAGATGGGCTCATCCAAGATCTAGCAAATGTTTTACAGAGTATCTGAACCCAGGTCTTCTTGAGCTCAGAGTTTAAGGGAAGCTAGGTGGTGCTGTGAACTCAAGCAGTAGACCTGAAGTCAAGAAGTTTCCATCCTGCATCAGATGTCTGCTTACTGTGTGACTCTTTTCAAGCCAATTAACTTCTATCTGCCTCAGCTTCCTCATCTCTAAAATGGGGATGATAATAATAGCACCCAACTCTGAGAGTTGTATGTAGATAAAATGAGATAATATTTTAAAGTGTTATATAAATGCTAGTTATTATTATTTAGAGGCAACTAAATGGCATAGTGGATAGAGTACCAGACCTGAAGTCAGAAAGACTCCTCTTCCTGAATTCAAATTTAGCCTCAGATACTTACTAGCTATGTGACCCTGGGCAAGTCACTTAACCCTGATTTGCCTCTGTTTCCTCATCAGTAAAATGAACAGAGAAAGAAGATAGCTCTATTTGCTCTAGTTTCCTCATCTGTAAAATAAGTTGGTGAAGGAAATAGCAAATCACTCCCTGTATCTTTACCAAGAAAACCCCAAATGGGGTCATGAAAAGTCGGACACAACTTGAAACACTGAATAACAACAACATTATTATTCATAACTCCAAGTGCAGTACTCTATCACACCACCTTGGTGCCCAATAATAAGATGATAACATGAATATACAATATAGTCACTAAGCACTCTGCATCTAAGTTCATGGGATCATAGATTTAGAGCTGGAAGGGACCTCTGAATCATCTAGTTCAATCCCTCATTTCAGAGATGTGGAAACGAAAGCTTAAAAAAGTTGAATGATTTGCCCAAGTCACACAGGTCATGAGTACCAGAGCAGGGATTTCAACCCAGGGCCTCTGACTCCATCCAACATTCTTTCCATTGCTTCACAAGTGCTATTATTATTGTTGCTCAGTTATTTTTTTTTTATTTTAAACCCTTAACTTCTGTGTTTTGACTTATAGGTGGAAGAGTGGTAAGGGTAGACAATGGGGGGTCAAGTGACTTGCCCAGGGTCACACAGCTGGGAAGTGTCTGAGGCCAGATTTGAACCTCCTGTCTCTAGGCCTGGCTCTCAATCCACTGAGCTACCAAGCTGCCCCCTTGCTCAGTTATTTTTAGTAGTGTCCAAATCTTCATAAGCCTATTTGGGGTCTTCTTGGCAAAGATACTACCATGATTTGCTATTGTCTTCTCTAGTTCATTTTATAGATGAGAAAACTGAGGCCAACAGAGTTATGTAGCTTTCTCAGGGTCACACAACTAATAAGTGTCTGAGTCTAGATTTGAACTCAGGAAGAAAAGTCTTTTTGACACCAGGCCTGACACTCTATCCATTGTGCCATCTAGTTGCCATTGTTATTATAGGGCCTTTTAAATGTTTGTGGCTGATTTTTCTGGGTCTACAAATTGGTCTGGCCCTTTTTAAAATTAGAATAATAGGGTTCCGGGTTAAGATGGAGGCAGAGTAAGAAGCAGCTCTTAACCTCTCCTGACCGAAACACACAAAACTCCTCAAGGGGACATAAAAACAAGTCCAGACGAACAGAGGAACCCCACATCAGGGCACAGCGTGGAAGGTACGTGGAATCGAGGCATTTCCATGCTATAAAGGGGTGAAACAGCCCTCACGAAATCGCGGGCTGAGCAACCACTCCACCCCCACCCCCTCCAAACACACCACCTATAGCGCTGAAGCCAGCTAAAAAGAAATAGAGCAAGTTTGGGGCACCCATCGAGTCATTGGCAGCTCCGGGGCCTGTTCCTGAGAGCAGCAAGACTTAGGACCCCATTAAGCCAAAAAACGCAGGCGAAATCTGAGCGCGGGAGCAGGACGCAGGGCACAGAGCGCAGGCTGAGCAGAGCACAGGCTGAAAGCGCAGGCACTGCGGAGGCATGGGTGGAGGCAGACACAGCCAGGAACTAAAGCCTAAGTGGGGAACCAGTGTGGACGGGTATACGACT
>NC_058132.1:456295149-456314061 GCF_016433145.1 Gracilinanus agilis
GACGCTACCCACATTCAGAGGAAGGACTGCAGGAGAGGAAACATATAAGAAAAACAACTGCTTGAACGCATGGGTCGGGGTGGACATGATTGAGGGTGTGGACTCAAAACTACCACACCAATGCAACTACCAACAATTTGGAAATTGGTCTTGATCAAGGACACATGACAAAACTAGTGGAAATGCGCATCGGCCATGGGTGGAGGGGTGCCGGGGGGGGGGGTTGAAGGGGAAAGGTGGAGCATGAATCATGTAACCGTGTTAAAAATGAATATTAATAAATGTTAAAAAAAAGAAAAAACTAAATAAATAAATAAAAAAATTAGAATAATAATTAAGAATCTTTTCTGTGCCTTAAAGTATGAGAGAATTCAAAACCAAGAATGATGACAATGCTATGGACATTAGATAATAGATCTTGCATAGTATCATGGGAATTCTCCATCACTTCAATCCTTTACTTCTACTTCCAAACTCCCTTTAACACCAAATTTCACTTTGACTCCACCCTTCTGTGTTTTGTCCATGTTTGAAAAGGTAAGTAAATTCTCTCACAGGTTTTACAGGTGTTTGTTTTCTGAAACCAAATGCAGTGTATTTGTTTATATGAGGGCATGTGCATATATGTGCTGACATTTTCTTTTCTTTGTTTTGAAAGATTTCTGATTTTGTGTGTTTTGTTCCGTACCATGAACTGAAGCCAACATGTGCATTGCATTTTTTTTTTCTTGGACTAATGTGAGACCACCATCATTGCTGGTGTCATGCACTATAGAAAAACACTTGGGACTATTTTCAACCAACATTTGATAAACAGACTAAGAATTATTCTCTTGCCCACTGTTTATTGGAATATGTTATGGAACATATTCATAAGTATAAAAGCTCACATTCCCATAGCATTTTATAATTTAGAAAAGACTTTGCTTTTATAACAGCTTTGTGAGGAAAATAGTACATGCATTTTTGTTTTTATTTGACAGTTCATAGATTGTGTGTTTTTCTTGTGGCCACACTTGAGAACCAAGGCATAATAAATCCAGTGATCCTAATTTCAAGCCAAGTGCCTTTATGACTTTGGCCACTCAGTAGAATAAAAGAATTATACTGTAGTCCTATATCATATTGCATAGCTAGGCGATCGATCACTGGGATCGGAATCAAGAATATTCATCTTCATGAGTTCAAATCTGATCTCAGATGCTTAACCAGCTGTGCGACCCTGGGCAAGTAACTGAACTCTTTCTCTGTTTCCTCATCTATAAAATGAGCTGAAGAATGGCAAACCACTCCATGATCTTTGCCAAGAAAACCCCAAATGGAGTCACAAAGAGTTGAGCACAACTGAAATGGCTCAACAAAGAGGGAAATAGTTTATGCCTTTTAGTTTTTATTTGTCAAAGTGAGGTCCATAGATTGTGTGCTTTGCCTGTGGCTACATGTTAAAGTCAAGACATAATAAATCCATGTCCTAACTTCAAAACAAGAGCCTTTATCATTTTGGTCACTCAGTAGAACAAAAAAATCACACCAAAGTTCTGTATTATATACTTGCTGAAAACAAACTAGATCTTGAGAAAGAATCCCTTATATCTTCTGCTTTCCAAATCCATAATGCAATATGGGTCTCTTTACCACTAGATGAAAACAAAATATTGACTTCTTTTTTATTTTATTTTTAGTTTTTTAAAAACCCTTACCTTCCGTCTTGGAGTCAATACTATGTATTGGCAGTGGTAAGGGTAGGCAATGGGGGTCAAGTGACTTGCCCAGGGTCACACAGCTGGGAAGTGGCTGAGGCCAGCTTTTAATCTAGGACCTCCCGTCTCTAGGCCTGGCTCTGAATCCACTGAGCTACCCAGCTGCCCCCCTTGACTCCTTGAAAAAACATTTTTGTGAATATTTGTGATTAGGATGTAAGGGATTGAAAACAGAGATGATTGGATATAAGGGTTCACTCCTTTCAGATTTTGATTGGCCAATGTAAAGGAAATATAAGAGGTACTTGTTATTTTTCCTTTAGGAGGTGTGAAAAAGTTCCTCAGTCAACTTGATGAAATGATAGAGTGACTAATCATTGGTTGAATATTGGCCAATCCCCTGATGGCCTCAAGAAAATTTTTAAAAGGCAAGCACTGAGGAGTTAGAACCAGCTGTGGAAGAACTCAACTTTTGAAAGGAAATTAGTCTTTGCCTCTTCCCTTGTACCTCTTTCAGAGTACAATCCGGTAGGGAGGGATTTCTTGTCTCCCTTACTAGCAACAGTATCTTATACTGTTATACTTTTATAATGGTGTAACTTGTCATGTCGGAAACACGGCCATGAGGGAAAAGTATGCTCAGAGAGTCTTGCTGTGGAGTTGAGTTGAGCTTCAGTGATAGCAAAGTCAGTTACTCAATTAGTGAACATGAAGTGCCTACTATGTGCCAAGCAAGAACTGTGCTGGAGATATAATCCAAGCAGAACAACCTGCCAATCAGAGACTTTTTACCTTGGGGAGGGTAGGGAGTATTTCAAGGACACAGAGGAGAGAAAAGTTATTGGTACCCATCAGTGTGGAAGATGTTAATTGCCTTGACCATTTGCACTCCCTACTGGTGTACCTTCTTACTCTTATGCTTTGTATGTATTTCCTCTCTTGCCACTGACACTACATATATTTGTGGGAGAGTGTGCTTCAGGTTAATGGGGAATATATTTATAGTTATCTTTTTTATGGTTCTTATTTCAATAATGCCTTTGCTTTGAGCTAATTGCATCTCCTGGCTATTAAAGGTAAAGGCAACAATGGGAGATGGCTATGGTGCTAGGAGTGTAAACCTATGGAATACCTTGAACCTGGGGGTAATTGTCTACACTCAGAGAAACCAACAGATGAATGTAAATTGAGAAAGTGGGATTCACTTGAGGTCGCTACACTACTTTTTCAAATGCTACAAGTAAAAAAAAATTATAAGGGGGAAAGGGTAGAGAGAATAATAGTGCAGAGAAACCATTCTATAAAGGCTTTGACATGCTGTTTTAACCATTGTTATCAACTGGCCACTGAAGGATTTCTGAAGGTACTATGCCCCACCATCTCTCTGTGCCACTGTCAGAGTGACTTCTCCTGAAAATAAAAAGCAAACATGTTAGAACTGAGTCTTGAGGATATTCAATTTCATTTTACTACAAAGTATATGAATAAAAGAGCTGAATTTCAATATGAAACAAACTTCAATCTGGGATGAATCTTTGAGGTAGTGTCCATGTGATAGGAGGGACAACTGGCTGCATGCCATGTGCTAGCGCATCCTGTTCATGCTGTACCCTGTGTATTTCAAATTTTTTCACAGATGGTTCTTCCATACCTCTTCAATAATGGGCTTGATCATCACCTATTCAGGATGCTCTAGAGAGGATTCCTGCACTAAGTAGATTAGAATAGTTGAAGACTGAGGTTCTTCCAACTTGGCAGTTTTTTTTTTTAGCGTATACCTGGTCATTTCCCCTACAATTTTTGTTGGTACTTGCTGTGATACATGATTTTGGTGGCCTTCCCTCTTTGAAATTTACTGATGAGGTAGCTTATAAAGAGCTTTCTGGAAACAAAGTTCTTAGTTCACTATTTTAACCCATTATTATGTTCCAGCTTGACCTCTTGTGCCTTTAAAAATGTAGAGAGAGAAAGAAAAAACAATCTTGGATTCTCTTTTTTGTCTAATTTTGTTTGTTTCATTTGTCCATCTTTAATGCCTTTAAACAAGAGAGCAAGTAAATGACTTTGTGGTATCAGGTCATTAAAAAAATTCATTAAGGTAAAATTTAAAAAACAAATTCTTTTGGAAGGCCATTTAAATCTTCCTTTTGTAGATTAAATGTCATATTTCAGTACTTTAAAAGATTCATGATTTCTTTCTTTGGGGACTCTTCCCAGTAACTAGATTACATTCTGTCAATGCATTATTAGATGGTCTTCATGAATTGCTATCATTTCAAATATTACAGTACCATAATCATTCTATTTGAAATGTGCAATAATCAAACAATATTTCCAAGTCTATGTTCTTCTCGCAGCAAATTAAGAAATCCAGGTTGGACTTTGGTCAAATCTGAAAACCATAAAGAGACCAGATTAATTCTATCTCCCCCATTTGTTATGTTGCAGTTTATTAAATCTGGAGGGTAATCTTGGAGAGTCTCTGTCTGAAATGGGAAATTCTAAGTAAATTAATATGAGTGGTGGGATGTTTTATCACATTGAACATTCCACAGTTGCTGAGAGGAAGAGGAGAATAATGTGGAATATATGGAATCAACAATTGCATTTTCATTAACTGAAGTTTAAAGTATACAAACAGCCCAAATATATATATATTTTTAACCCTTGTGCTTCAGTGTATTGTCTCATAGGTGAAAGATTGGTAAGGGTGGGCAATGGGGGTCAAGTGACTTGCCCAGGGTCACACAGCTGGGAAGTGGCTGAGGCCAGGTTTGAACCTAGGACCTCCTGTCTCTAGGCCTGACTCTCACTCCACTGAGCTACCCAGCTGCCCCCCCAAATATATTTTTAATATTATTTTGGCTTCATTTTACTGGTGACTTTTATTTCATTATCTTAAAATTAACTGCTTTTTAAAAAGTTTTGACTCATCCATTTGATGGAAAAGTCTGTATGAATAAAGTTCATGTCACTTGACTGTTGTCTGCCTCAGTTTCCTCAACTGTGAAATGGATGTATCTATCTCACAGGGCTGTTAAGAAGAGAAAATGGTAATATCTGTAAAGTACTTAGCACAGGTGTCTTATAAATGCCACCTATCATCATCAATGTGTCTCTGGTAATCAACAGTTATGTAAATTTAAATGTCACTTTGTCATGATTTGTTAAACCTGAAAAATGAGTCCTAAAGGATCTTCTCCCCCTCTGCCTACAGATCTGCATTACTTCTTTCTTGGACTTTTGCAATAACCTCCTAATTTGTCTTCTGGTTTCCAGATTATCCTTGTTCCAGTCCACACTCCACACAGTCTGTTGTCATATATTTGCTGTTTTTTTTTACACCAGATCTAAAAGATAATGTGGTTTTAAATTACAATTTTTTTCCTATATATGTGGGAGAACTCGATTCCTCTATGACAGTGATGGCAAATCTAAGGCACATGTGCCAAAGATGGCACACAGAGTGCTCTCTGAGGGTGCCTGCACTGCCATTCCCACCAAAGTTTGTTACTAGTAAGATAGTAGAGCTGCTCCCCTACCCCTCTCCACTGCACCTGACTACATTTTTTTCGTATCCCCACCCCTCTGCCCAGCAGCCCAATGGGAGTGCACAGGATCTAAGGTGGATACTTGGGCCACTCCCCTCCCCCTCTCAGCATTCCTCACTGCACCCATCCCTCCTCCCAGTAGCCCAATGGGAGCACTTTTTTCCTCCCCTCTGTGGGGTAAGGGAGGATCCAAATGGCACTCATGGTGGGGGTAGGGCCCATCACCTGGTCTCTGGGGGGCAGGGTGTGGGGCATGACACATGGTCTCTAAAAGTTTCTCTATCACTGCTCTATGACCTATCATACAACCATGTTAACTAGATACATAATAATTGTGATGCTCATTCCTTCTTTGTTTTTAAAAAACAAACCCTAACTTGCTATCTTTAGACTCAGTACTATTAGTTCCAAGGCAGAAGAGTGGTAAGGACTAGGCAATTGGGATTAAGTAACTTGCCCAGGGTCACACAGCTACGAAGTGTCTGAGGTCATATTTGAACCCAGGACTTCTCATCCCCAGGTCTGGCTCTGTAGCCTAGCTTCCGTGATACTCATTTCTTCTTGCTGTTTATTTAATTGTTCCCTATTTGGCATAATTGGGCTTTGAGTGAAAAACAAGTCTTATTTTAATGTTTCAAATGATGTTTTCTTGGAGCCTACAAATTCCACCATACAGCTAACTCGCTTGACTATAAATGGGTAAACAGAATTTTTATGTGAAAAATCTGAGAAAAATAAGGCTAAAAACATTGACTTAAAAAATATGTTAGGATAGCTACAGTGAGACAAATTTGACTCCATATCTAAACTTCAGCAGAAGTTTCCATGATGAATGTGTCTTGGAGCTGCTTGTGGTTTAAAAACAGATGTAGTTTAAAACAGTCTTTCAAACCTGCTTAGGCTGATGGATACTTTTTTGCTTCCTTGTAGATGAATTTTGTAAACTAGCACAAAATTAACAAAGTGGATTTGTCCAACCTAATTACAGTTGTACAAAGCAGACCTCCAAGTGTTTTAAACTTCAAGGTCAAACATTTAGGGGGGAAATGCTATTTTGCCACCCTCTTCAAATCAAGACTTCAAATAAGAACACAAAAGAATATACTCAAAGGAATTAGTGATGTCATAGATTTGATCTCTACAGCAGTACAAATGGTGATTCATTCTTATTGCCCATTCTGTGAGACTCTTGTTCATGTCTTCCCATGAGTTTGTCACAGGGGGTCTCCCCATGTGTCAGGATTTTACTCACTTTCTCTTGATATTGTGAGAATACCAGTGGAACACATGGGTTGTCCACCTCATCTTACCCTTGTCCATATGACAAATCCATCTGCTGATACCATGTGCTGATAGCATCCCTAGAATGAGCACCTCAGCCTTCTCTCTGTTGTCAGGTATCTCATCCCAAAACAAATGCACTGTTCTTTCTCCACTGCTCCTTTTTCTCCCTCTGTAGCAAAATAACAAAAAGTAAACCCAACATGCGAATAAACAAAATTCCCTTTTGTTGTCCTTAGCTTCCTTCAGCAAGCCTCAGTTTCTGAGTTTTATCACCCCAACAGTATTTTATAGGACCATGCCATACTTTTATATCCACCCTCTCTTACCTGGCCTTGTTTTCATATTCTGTGCAGATCTTTTTAAAATCTTTGCTGGCTAATATATTTCCTGTGTATACCTTTAAGGGGGGAAAAACCCTTTTTGCTTCCTAGTTGAAATTGTTTCCTTTGAGTCTTTAGAATTTTATTGTAGGATATTTTTGAGCAATGCTTCTATTGTATTCAATAGATTGGGGGTTTTTTTGGTTTTGTTTTTACAAGTCTTCATAATTACTATCAGTACTTTTTAATGTCTTTCTGGAAGTATCATTTGTCCCATTGAGTCACCAGCAGTGGGACAGTAGCCATCTATTTCTAAGTCTTGGGAAGCTCTCTGTTATGTCTCAGATGCATACCCTGGGAAGACAATAGAGTTCTTTGCTTGCTTGTTTGTTTGTTCACAAAATAGGTTACAAAATGGCTGCTTCCCTCCCTTTAAAGAGGGAACCAGCTACAACTATCCTCCTCTTCTTCCTTTGATCATTACTTTCATCTGATGACTTCTGTGGTTACATCATAACATTCTTTGAAGGATAAACAGTTTTTTTCCTTCTTGAGTATACAGTTGCTTCCTCTTCAGAAGGAGCCCCCAATTTGCATTTAAGTTTCAATTGCACATTCTCCTTTTCCTTCCTTTTCTCTACTCTCTACTTTTCTTCATTAAGATCACATCAAAGGTCCAAGCCTCTCCTTCTCCATTTCATCTCTTCCCACATTTTCCTCCATTAAAGCCTTGCACCTGTTTCCCTTATAGACTCATAATTCTTCCTATCATTCTGGCTTGTGGAAAGACATTCTTCAGTTTCTTTCCTTTTTTTCTCCCTCAACAAGACCAGTATGCACTTGGTACACAAATAATAGTCACTCAGTTGTGGCAGAATTTCAAACATCCCACATGTGATATAAGTCCCTGCACAGTTTTTCTTGCTCTCCATATTGGTTGAGGCTTTTAGCTTTGCTTCTTTTGATTACTTTTTGGTGTTTGTGCCTTAACTCAGTTTAATTTAAAACTTTTACATCCAATTTCATGTCTCAGTTACTTGACAAACTCACTTACCTTTCTTCAGCCAATTAATCAATCATTAAGCATTTATTAAATGCATACTATATGCCAGGTATTATACTAAGTGCTAGGGATACAAAGAAAAGACGAAATTAGTTTCTTTCCCCAAGGAATTTACATCTTCACAGCCATAATCACTTTCCCAATAGCCTTTCACCAGTCTCTAATCCTTTTCTCTAATTTGCCATAGGTAACTATATCAATTAGTGTTTTCTGTTCACGGTTCCATTTTCTTTTTTCTTATTTACCTTGATTTGCCAGCTGTCTTCTCTAGGGTCTTGCTTCAGATTCTATCCCCTAATTCACCTAGATTTTCCATGGTTTCTAAATCCTTTTATATGCTTCTTAAATATCCTCAATCCTGTTCTCTTCCCAACCAGAAATTAAATCTTGACCACTATCTAAGCCTATTGATTATATTCCTTCAAATTTTTCTCCATTTTCTTTCAAATTTTCACAGCTATATATTCAATTCTGACTTACTTCACTTATCCAACCCCAGTCTCCTCAAGTTACTCCCATGATTCCTTTTTTTCTTATTCATCACAGTTCCTTCTCTCTTCTTGAGCTCTTTTCCACCTAACCTTCTCCCACAAAAAGCCAGAAGCAGAAATTCTTTTGCCTTATGCCTTTTTGAGGCGCTTTATTTATTATGTGTTATGGCCTTCTTATAACAAAAATGCATTTCTCCATTTGTCTTTGTGAACTCATTTTCACTTGTTTATGGATTTGTAGTGTAGGCCAGTTAACAATGTTAGAATATTTGTATTAAGAAGATGGATTTTTTGTTTCTAGGAAAAGTTTGGGATCATTGAGATTTGTAATGTTCTCAAGAAAATCATCCCACTCTTTTCCTCCTATTTAATTCTGGTTTCAGATAATATGTTTATACTGTCTATCTCAAACATTTATATGCTGATGGAGATGCTCTACAGCTGAAATGTCAGACATGTGGTCCATAATATTCCCAAGTGTAGTCCTGCCAGATTAAAATGTAAATGGGAAATATTTAACAAATTTTTAAAAATTATCATTTTTTAGTTCCAGATTCTTTCCCTTTTTCAAGTTCCTTTTCTTTAAATAGGAGCTGTGGGATGGCTTTTGTGAGAAAGGGAAGCAGGATTAATAGTGAGAGAGATTTTTGCAATGGCAAAACAAAAATATCAATAAAAATATTATTTTTTAAAAAGGACGTCCACAGAGCATAGTTAGCTGGTTTTCCTAATAATTTTATATCAGTGGAAAAGTAGACATCTAGGTAAAATGTTTTATTAATCAACTTTATCTTTTTTTTATATATTTTGTCTAATCTGGCGGCTTTTTTCTTTCTTTTTTCTCTATTAAGAGCCTTTGCTGGTTCAGAATCATTCCTTTATAAACAAATCTCAAGCCATATATTTTCAAGCTGATTTTACACACCACTGTTTCTTTATGCTTTATGAGGTGATATTGCTCATAATCTTTCATCTTACCTCTCTGGAAGTTTTCACAAGTGCATTTATATTTGAAATGGGTGTCTTTGGTTTTCTTCTCTTTACATTTAACCATATAAGTCAAGTTTTCCCATCCTAAACCATTTTAGGATATTTTTGTTGCTTTTTTATGGCATTTGATTTACATAGGTTAATGTTCTATATAAAATGATTATTATTGGAGTTGATAGCCTTCCTACAGTCAGTTCTCTTTAGAAATATTCAAATCTATGAGTTTATCAATTTGTGAAGTTTATCTGATAATGCACATCAAATCCTGCCTATTCCATGCCACTCTAACTCCCACATGTTCTCTCATAAGTTTGCCACAGGGGGTCCACCCAACATACTAGGCACCTTCCCAATATTGGAAGGGTACCAGTGGAGCACTCTGCTTATCTATCTTCCCTCATTCTTGCCACATGACTATAGCCCATCTTCTTCTTTTGACACACATTTCCTGATAACATTTCCTCTTGCTCTTCTTCAGGTTTTCTTGTTGATTATGTGTTTTAGACTGTTCATGCATATGACTTACCTCTCTGTTGCCCTTTTGTGTTCCCAAAGAACTTCTTAATTTCTTTAGAGACAATAATGTTCTACAACTTCCTGCCATAGAGCACCACTAGTAAAAAGTTAGTATTAAAAAGTTGGGCCTTTGCTATGATAGGAAAGTTGGAAGGAGTAAAAATGTTCTATAATTCCTCAAAAGCAATCATGCTAAGCCTACTTCACTGTCTAACTGTACTATCAGCCTTAGATTTACACAAGCAACTTCATCAAAATACATGTTGATTTCTGAACAAGAGACATTCTTCATCCACTTTTTCTTTTGTGTATGGATGACTAGATGAACTCCTTTGAGTGATTACAAATCTCTTCCAGATGATTTTTCAGTGTTCTGGGGCATGATTCAGACTGCACAATGCCAACAACAAGAGTCTCGGGAAGACTTTATCATCCACAGGAAATCCCTCCAAGACCCAGATCCAACTCTGTTGGATTTTCTCTACCTCCCTGACAAATATCTTTGGCCAAAATATATCTTTTTGTTTCATACCTCATCTAATGATTTTTTGTTAGAGAGTCGCTGAATAAGGTTTTTTCTTTTTTTCAATTGCTAGATCTTCTGGGAGATATCTTGCTATAAAAGAACTTGAAAGGTGGTGATTTATTCTACCAGATCAAATTATTTTTCACAATCCAAAAATAACCCCATGGGGTCTTATATTCTCTACACATCTTAGTTAATTGTGAGATGGTAAATATGGAATCCATTGCAGAATATTGCTTTTGAAAGCCTATTTGTTTCTTCAATAATCTCATCAAAGATGTCCTCAATTTGCAAAAAAAAAAGATTCATAGAATTTTTTATAGAAGAGTAGGCATTTAACATTATAATTAATGATTTCTCTTGATCGCTTTCTTTTAATATTAAAAAGGTACAACATTTTTCATACTTTTAATATCTTGTTGTTCAGTTTTATCCAACTCTTCTTGACCCTATTTGAGTTTTTCTTTGCAAAGATACTAGAGTGGTTTGGTATTTCTTTCTCCAGCTCATTTTTGCAGATAAGGAAACTGAGGATAAAAGAGTTGGCCAAAGTCACACAGCTTGTAAGTGTCTGAGGCCATCTTAGAAATCAGAAAATGGAGTCTCTGATTCCAGGCCCAACACTCTATTCATTGAGCCACCTAATTGCCTCTTTAATATCTTCCTTTCCTTCAAATACATTGTACTGTATGTCAGTCCTTCAGGGTTTCATAATTGTTAAGTTGCCTCTAGAATGACTCTCCTCTATGATGCTTGGTCCAATTCATCTGCGTTCCCCATCTTTGTTCTCTTCAGTCTCATCTCCGTATCTTCTATAAACATATCTAGGACTAATGGAAAACAGTGTTGCTGACTTAGTTTCTATCATATATTTCATTGTATTCTGGACAACCAAAGTACTGTATTCTGAAGCATGGCAGTTACATGTTTCCTGGAAGTTAATTCACTCAGCTTTTTGTGTCTTTGGTTGTCAGTTCTGTCACATTTCCAGTGGCTGACTTCTTCAGAAAAAAAGAAGTTTAAAAATTGCACGTGTATTTAAAATGCCTAAACACCATCAATAATGAGTAGCATGTTACTTTAGTAGTCAACCATAGTCCATATTGTTGGCTTGTTTTGGCTGCTCCTTAAAGGTCTTTTTCTCTCCCCTCCCCCCCCAAAGGTGTCTTACTTGCTAGAAGGAGGCAGTTCGGCTCATGAAGATTTCTGTGGAAATAGCGGTAAAATGGACCCTGGTGATTTGCAGGTATGGCAAAGGGAAAAGAATTATTACCAGTTTCATGCTGACCTATTAAATCATCTGCCAGTTTAAGGGCTATATTCAATAAAACAAATTTCTTAGTGCTGCTTAGTTTTTATTTCTTACATTAGGAAAATATTACATCTAAAAATTCCAACCACAACTTGGTTGATAAAGTTGATATAGTACTACGTCCATACAGTGTTCTTGGGGATTCTTTTAATGTTTTATTTGAATGACATAAATGTTTTGATTTTTAAAAAAACACATGAAGTTTTGAGTCAGCTAGGTGACTCAGTGAATTAAGAGCTAGAAAATCCTGGGTTCAAATGTGGCCTCAGACATTTCCTATCTGTTTGACTCTGGGCAAATCACTTAACTCCAATTGAGTAACCCTTACTGCTCTACTGCCTTAGAACCAATATTTAGTAATGATTCTGAGATGGAAGGTAAGGATTTTTTAAAAAGCATGAAATTTTCTGTGTGGCCCTGGGCAAGTCACTTAACCCCCATTGCCTACCCTTACCACTCTTCTGCCTTGGAGCCCATACACAGTATTGACTCCAAGACGGAAGGTAAGGGTTTTAAAAAAAAAAAAAAAAAAAAAAAAAAGCATGAAATTTTAAAGATGAGTGCATTACCTTCCATCTCTCCACCACTACCCTTGCTCCTGTATCCCAAGAGAAAACATTATGGCCAAACTCTAGCATTTCTCCCAAAAAGACAATATTTATCCTAAAGTCTAGAAAAGAAACTATCTATGATTTTAGAGTACATCAATAGAAGTAATCTGTTCAGATCAAGGGATATAATAGTCCCAATAAACTCCACAGTGGTCAGCATGCTCCTAGAATATTGTGTTTGGTTCTGGGCACTACATTTTAGTAGGGGCATGTCAGAGGATGTACAAAAGAAGGTGGCCAGGCTGGTAAAAATCACAGGACCATAGACTCATAGATTTAGAAATGGAAGGAGCTTTGCATGCCACATAGTCTACTGCCTCCCCTTCAGTTTATAATTGAAGAAACTGAGGTCCAAGCAAAATAAGTGACTTACCTAAGGCTACATAGTTGAAAAGTAGCAGAGCCAGTATTTGTCTTCTGGTCTTTTCCAAGTTGAGGTCCAACACTCTTCCTGCCACACCATGGGCACCATGTCATATGAAGAATAGTTGAGATATTGAAGAAAGAGAAGACTTAGAGAGGACATGATTGGCTTATTCAAATAGTTGCAGCACTATCTGCTAAAAGGCAAAAAGATTAAATCTATTTTGTCTTGTCTCAGAAGGGAGAACAAATGTTCAGGTAGAAAGTGGATGAATATCTATCAAGGATATAGACAGAATCCTGGCATTATGGAGGAGGCTGGATTTGATGACCTCCTAGAGCCCAAGAGTCATGAGTCCATGATTCTGTCACCTAGTGTATTTCAATTCTTTGTGATTTTATCAATGTTATATATTAGATTTTTAGTCTGTTTCAACTAAAGCAATCAAAATGATTTAATGTTTTAAAAAATTGAATTTTAAATCCTTTTCTATTTTTTTTATTGTGTGATAAAGTGCCATTCTAGGTGGTTTGGCGATTTTTTCTCATTGTTTCCTCTATAATTTTGCTTATAGTGGATGACTGCTGGCCGTGGGATCCTGCATGCAGAAATGCCTTGCTCTGAGGAAATTGTTCATGGTCTACAACTCTGGGTCAATTTGAGGAGTTCAGAAAAGATGGTAGAACCCCACTATCAAAATCTGAAGGGTAAAGACATTCCCAAACCCCACAAGAATGGTGTGACAATCGCTGTTATCTCAGGAGAAGCCCTGGGAGTCAAGGTAAAGTGTGTTTTTGAAATGTGAAGTCAATTTTATGTTTTCAAGACTATACCTGTCTATGCTGTATTAATCATACGAGAGTTGGTTTAATTCAGTGGTGTCAAACTGAAATAAAAAGATAATAATAGGACAGGAGGAATATTACACTGGTATTCATGAAATGCCAAAAGATTGAGAGCAAGGCTTCTAGTTAGTTACTTCACTGGGAAAACTCCTCGTTATAGTCTATTCATTATGAATAAATCTGAAGAAAAGTCATATAGGATGAGAAAACATGGATGGGTTGCGATCTCCACTGGTGAGAAATATTAATATTGATGAGATCAAGAATTCTCATAAGCATATACACATACAGATCTTTAAATTATACTTCACCCATATCCGAAAACAAATCTCATATTTGTGGCAAATTTCTGTTTCCATGATAAAGATTTTATTTATAAGATATGTAAGAAACTGAGTCAAATTAGTAATAATAAAAGCCATTGTTCAGAGGAAGAAATCAAAACTATTAATAATAATAAGCCATATTAAAAATGCCTTGTCATTAATAACTAAAGAAATACAAATTAAAATAATTCTGAAATCCTCCCTTAATTCCATCAGATTGGCTAAATTGACAAATAAAGGGAGAAATGCTTGAGAGGCCTTGGGGAAACAAATACATTGTCAGAGTTGATGGCACTACTAACCATTCTGGAAAGCAATTTTGAACTATTAAAAATTTTGAGCTGAATTTTTTACTAGTTTTAAAGCTATTAAACTTTGTATTACTTTGACTTAATGACACTGCAATGAGCTCTATTCACCAAAGAGAGCAAAGAAAAAAGGAAAAGGACTCATGTGTGCAAAAATATGTTTAGCAGCCTTTTTTGTGATGGCAGAGAATTGGAAAGTGAGAGAACATCCTTCAATTGTAGAATAGCTAAACAAGTCATGGCATATGAATGTGATGAATACTAGTGCTATAAGAAATGAAGGATGATTCCAGAAAAATCTGAGACAACATGTATGAACTGATACAAAGTGGAATGAGAACAATTTTTGCAATTACATTAATACTTTAAATATAATCAGCTTTGAAAAACTTTGCAACTTTGGTCAGTACAGTGACCAACCACAGTTCCAAAAAACTCATCATAAAACTTGTTATCTACCTTAAGATAAGAAGCTGATGGATTCAGTGAAAATTGAATCATGTTTTCTTTTCTTAATTTTCTTTCTTTCTTTTCTTAAATACAATAATTTTTATTAACTTTAAATATTTGTAATAGACTTTTTGTCTCTTCATTGGGAGAAAAAGAATTTGGAAAGAAAATAAAATGAAATTTTGTTTTAAAAAAAAACCCAACAAATTCAGTGACATTGAGACAGTGGAATACCACTACCAATAATAAATAAGGATGAGATTCCTACAGAAGGCAGCAATGGGACATATGGTGGGTGTCAGCAGGATGCAGCATATAACCAGTGAGGAACTCTGAAGAGTAATAGGAGTAAAGGAGGTTATCAGCCTGCTGACAAGAAGATGGGCTACATCTCATGACTAGTGAAAGGGACACCAGGTGCCTAGCCAGAGGGTTACATTGGTATTCTTGACTTGTTGGAAGATAGGTCTCCAGTATGTTGAGGTGACATCCTATGGTAAATGTTTTTTAAACCCTTACCTTTTTTCTTGGAGTCAATACCGTGTATTGGCTCTAAGGCAGAAGAGTGGTAAGGGCTAGGCAATGGGGGTTAAGTGACTTGCCCAGGGTCACACAGCTACGAAGTTTCTGAGGCCAGATTGAACCTAGGATCTCCTGTCTATAGGCCTGGCTCTCAATTCACTGAGCTACCCAGCTGCCCCCTCTGTGGTTAATTTTGAGGAGGATATGGATGGAAATATATAGAATGAGAAGACATAGATTGGTTGATTGGGATTTGCATCCCTGGAGGGAATTCCTGAATTGATAAACTCATATATATTTGACTGAGTTTACTAGGGGATATTATTTAGTGACCATAATTCTAATGGCTAGAGATCTTTTCCTAAAGTCTTTTTTTTTTCAACTTTAGGTGACTGTTCAAATAGTTTAAAGTTAATTCATTTACTGAATTCTAGTCATGTTTGAGCAGTTAAATGGCTCAGTGGATATAGTGCTGGGTCTTTAGTCAGGAAGATCTGAGTTCATATCTATCCTTGGACACTTTTATTAACTGTGTAACCCTAGGTATACCACTTAACCCTCTTTGCCTCAGTTTTTTCATCTGTAAAATGAACTAGAGAAGTAAATGGCAAACCACTCCAAGATTTTTGTCCAAAAAAAAAAAAACCCAAATGGGGCCATGAAGAGAAGGGAATGACTGAAAAAAACCACTGAATAAAGTCATAGTTGACATTGTCCCCAAATCTGCATTTATAAGAGACCCTTACAGTTGAGTCTGAAGCCTACTATTGAGATCCATTCTTGTCTGTGTATTCTCTCTGTTGAAACAGTACCTAGCCCTTAGTACCTTAGTAGATGGTTCTTATAATCTCCAACAACTGAAAAAGTCAGTCACTGGTTTTCTGGTTAAGATGGCGGCTGAGTAAAAAGCAGCTTCTTAACCTCTCCTAACCGAAACATATAGTTCTCCTCAAGGGGACATGAAAACAAATCCAGAGAAACAAAGGGACTCCACAACAGGGCACAGTATTGAAGGTATGTGGAATTGGGACATTTCCATGCTATAAGGGGGTGAAACAGCTCTCACACCCCTCACCCCACATCACCTACAGTGCCAAAGCCAGTGCATAAGAGCTAGAGCAAGCTTGGGGCACCCATTAAGTCCTTGGCAGCTACCTGGGGTCACCAGGGCCTGTTCCTGAGAGCAGCAAGACTTAAGACCCCAAGAGGCTAAAGAACGTGCAGACTCTGAACACAGACCCGGAGCGCAGGCACAAGCGCAGGCTCTTGCATCCATGGATCCTGAGAGCAGGAGTGGACTTGGATCCTGAGCCCAGGAGTGGACTCGGATCCTGAGCACAGGAGTGGACCTTGAGTAAGGACCCAGTGCAGAGGGGTGCACGACTGTGGAAACAGTGCCCTGAAACTCTTAAAGGAGCCTCAGACAGAGGAACAAACAAGGGGGCCACCAGGAGGCTTGACCCTGAGAACAACAAGATCTGAGACTTCAGGAACCTAGAGAGTGCAAACAGACTCTGGTTGTGAGGAAAAACCTGAGAGGGTGCAGGGCTAACAATGGCAAACCAGAGATAAGAACCCCAAAAGAGAAAGATCATCAAGAAGAAATCTGTAACACTGGACAACTTTTACACGGAGAAGTCCAGACAGCAGAGCAAACAGCAGAGGAGAACAAACAAGTAATCACATCCAAACCTTCCCAAAATAATGAAAACTGGTCACAAGCTATTGAAGAGTTCAAATCTGAGATGATGAGAAAGATGGAAGAGATCTGGCGAGAAAATAACAGTTTAAAAGGCAGAATTTCGCAATTGGAAAGTAGGCAAGTTAACTGAAGACCAGAAATGACCAGATTGAAAAGGAAAACCAAAAGATTATGAACGAAAACCAGTCCCTAAAGGCTAGAATTGAGCAATTAGAAGCTAATGATCTCTCAAGACAGCAAGAACAAATAAAACAAAGTCAAAAGACTGATAAAATAGAAGGAAACATGAAATATCTCAATGAGAAATTGACAGATCAAGAAAACAGAGGTAGAAGAGATAATCTGAGAATCATTGGTCTTCTTGAAAAAGCAAAATTAATAGAAATTTGGACTGCATACTAAAAGAAATTATTCAGCAAAATTGTCCTGAAGTTCTACAACAAGAGGGCAATATAGACATTGAAAGGATCCATAGATCACCCTCTACACTAGACCCTAAAAAGACAACCCCCAGGAATATAATAGCCAAATTGAAGAGCTTCCAAGTAAAAGAAAAAAAATTTTACAAGAAGCCAGAAGGAGACAATACAAATATCAAGGAGCACCAATCAGGATCACACAGGATCTGGCAGCCTCCACACTAAAAGATCGCAAAGCTTGGAATATGATATTCAGAAAGGCAAGAGAACTGGGTCTACAACCACGAATCACCAACCCATCAAAAGTAACTATATACTTCCAGGGGAAAGTTTGGCCATTCAACAAGATAGAAGATTTCCAAGTATTTGCACAGAAAAGACCAGGACTCAATGGAAAGTTTGATATCCAGCCACAAAAATCAAGAGAAACATAAAAAGGTAAATAAGAAACAGAGGGGAAAGAAAGAAAACTCATATTTTTTAAATTTGCCTCTTTAAGGGCTTCAATAAGATCTAATTATTTGTATTCCTTATGTGGATAAATGTTATGTATAATTCTCTGTAGTGAACTTTATTCACTATTATAGTATTCACTATTATAGTAATCAGAAGAATTATACATAGGGAAAGGTTGGAATACTAAATGGTCTAAGATGATATAGGGGGGTGGGAAAGAGGGGGGTGAATAGTAGAGGACACCAAGAGAAACTTGAATGAATGAGAAAAATAGGATAATCTATCACACACGAAGAGGGCATGGGAAGGGGAAGGGATGAATACTATTGTAAGAAGGAGAGGAAGAGAGCATTAAGAGGTACTATTTAAACCTTACTCTCAGTATAATTAAGCCTGAGAAGGAAGAGTAGCTATATTATCCATTGGGATATAAAACTCTATCTAACCCTACTGAGAAAGTCAGAAGGGATAAACCAAAGGGGAGCAGGGGAGTGGGGAGGTCAAAAAAGGGAGAGGAGAAGAAGGGGGAGGGAATTCATTAGGCCTTAAAAATAAAAAGAGGGGACTAATAAGGGAGGGGGTAGAAAGGGAAGTTAATCAAGGGAGGGGACAAGGCTTACTGGCTTAAAGGAAACCACTGGTTTAAAAGGAAATAGTTTAAGAAGAAGGGGTAGGAATAGGGGAGAATACAAAAATGTCAGCAAATGCACAGCTGATAATTATAACGCTGAATGTGAATGGGATGAACTCGACCATAAAATGGAAGCGAATAGCAGAGTGGATTAGAAACCAAAATCCCACCATATGTTGTCTACAAGAAACACAGAAGAGGCGGGTGGACATACACAAGTTTAAGGTTCAGGATTTGAGCAAAATCTTTTGGGCATCAAATGAGAAAAAGAAGGCAGGAGTGGCTATTGTGATTTCTGACAAAGCCAAAGTAAAAATAGATATGATTAAAAAAGACAGGGAAGGTAATTACATCCTGATAAAAGGCAGTATAGACAATGAGGAAATAACATTGCTCAATATGTATGCACCAAATGGCATAGCATCCAAATTTGTAAAGGAGAAACTGGCAGAGCTCAAGAAGGAAATAGATAGTAAAAACATACTAGTGGGAGATCTAAATATTCCTCTTTCAGATCTAGATAAA
>NC_058132.1:456314461-456327926 GCF_016433145.1 Gracilinanus agilis
ATCCTTGAGTGCATATATTAACAAATTAAGGAGAGCAGAGACTAATGAATTGGGCATGCAACTCAAAAAATTAGAAAGTGAGCAAATTAAAAACCCTCAGATAAAAACTAAATTAGAAATACTAAAAACCAAGGGAGAAATTAATAAAATCGAAAGTAAAAGAACTATTGAATTAATAAATAAGACTAGAAGCTGGTATTTTGAAAAAACAGATAAAATAGACAAAGTACTGGTCAATCTAATTTAAAAAAGGAAAGAAGAAAACCAAATTGACAGTATCAAAGATGAAAAGGGAGACCTCACCTCTAAAGAAGGGGAAATTAAGGCAATCATTAAAAACTATTTTGCCCAATTATATGGCAGTAAATATAGCAATCTGGGAGATATGGATAAATATTTACGAAAATATAAATTGCCTAGATTAACAGCAGAAGAAATAGAATACCTAAATAATCCCATATCAGAAATAGAAATTGAACGAGCCATTAAAGAACTCCCTAAGAAAAAATCGCCAGGACCTGATGGATTCACAAGTGAATTCTATCAGACATTCAAAGAGCAACTAATCCCAATACTATACAAATTATTTGATATAATAAGCAAAGAAGGAGTCCTACCAAATTCTTTTTATGACACAAATATGGTACTGATTCCAAAGCCAGGGAGATCAAAAACAGAGAAAGAAAACTATAGACCAATCTCCCTAATGAACATAGATGCAAAAATCTTAAATAGAATACTAGCAAAGAGACTCTAGCAAATAATCAAGAGGATCATCCACCATGATCAGGTGGGATTTATACCAGGAATGCAAGGATGGTTCAACATTAGAAAAAAATTAACCATATCAACAATCTAACAAACAAAAATCACATGATTATTTCAATAGATGCTGAAAAAGCCTTTGACAAAATACAGCACCCATTCCTGTTGAAAACCCTGGAAAGTATAGGAATAGAAGGACCTTTCCTAAAAATAATAAAGAGTATATACCTAAAATCATCAACAAGTATCATATGCAATGGGGATAAATTAGAAGCCTTCCCAATAAGATCAGGAGTGAAACAAGGATGCCCATTATCACCTCTATTATTCAACATAGTACTAGAAACACTAGCAGTAGCAATTAGAGAAGAAAAAGAAATCAAAGGTATCAATAGGCAATGAGGAGACTAAGCTATCACTCTTTGCAGATGATATGATGGTCTACTTAAAAAATCCTAGAGAATCAACTAAGAAGCTTGTAGAAATAATCAACAACTTTAGCAAAGTTGCAGGATACAAAATAAATGCACATAAATCATCAGCATTTCTATACATTTTCAATACATTAGAGCAGCAAGAGGTAGAAAGAGAAAAACCTTTTAAAATCACCTAAACAATATAAAATACTTAGGAATCTATCTACCAAAACAAACATAGGAATTATATGAAAACAACTACAAAATACTTTCCAAATAAATAAAATGGGTAGGACGAGCTAACATAATAAAAATGAACATTCTACCGAAATTAATTTACCTATTTAGCACCAAACCTATCAAACTACCAAAAAACGTTTTTACTGAATTAGGAAAAACTATAGAAAAGTTCATTTGGAATAACAAAAGATCAAGAATATCAAGGGAAATAATGAAAAAAAATGTGAAGGAAGGGGGCCTAGCAGTACCTGATATTAAACTGTACTATAAAGCAGTGGTCATCCAAACGGTATGGTACTGGCTAAAAGACAGAAGGGAGGATCAGTGGAATAGACTTGGGGTAAGTGACATCAGCAAGACAGTGTATGATAAACCCAAAGAGCCCAACTTTTGGGACATGAATCCACTATTTGTCAAAAACTGCTGGGAAATTTGGAGGGCAATATGGCAGAGATTGGGTTTAGATCAACATCTCACACCCTATACCAGGATAAATTCAGAATGGGTGAACGACTTGAATATAGAGAGGGAAACTATAAATAAGTTAAGTGAACACAGAATAGTATACTTGTCAGATCTCTGGGAAAGGAAAGATTTTAAAACCAAGCAAGAGCTAGAGAAAATTACAAAATGTAAAATAAATGGTTTTGATTATATTAAACTAAAAAAGCTTTTGTACAAACAAAAACAATGCAGCCAGGATCAGAAGGGAAACAACAAATTGGGAAAAAATCTTTATAACAAAAAACTCTGACAGGGGTCTAATTACTCAAATATACAAGGAGTTAAATCAACTTTATAAAGCATCAAGCCATTCCCCAATTGATAAATTGGCAAGAGGCACGAATAGGCAATTTTCAGATAAAGAAATCAAAAGTATCAATAAGCACATGAGAAAATGTTCTAAATCTCTAATAATTAGAGAGATGCAAATCAAAACAACTCTGAGGTATCACCTCACACCTAGAAGATTGGCTAAAATGAAAGAAGGGGAGAGTAATGAATGCTGGAGGGGATGTGGCAAAATTGGGACATTGATACATTGCTGGTGGAGTTGTGAGCTGATCCAACCATTCTGGCTGGCAATTTGAAGCTATGCTCAAAGGGCTATAAAAGAATGCCTGCCCTTTGATCTAGCCATTCCATTGTTGGGATTGTACCCCAAAGAGATCATAGATAAAAAGACTTGTACAAAAATATTTATAGCCGTGCTTTTTGTGGTGGCAAAAAACTGGAAAAGGAGGGTATGTCCTTCAATTGGGGAATGGCTGAACAAATTGTGGTATATGTTGGTGAGGGAATACTACTGTGCTCAAAGGAATAATAAACTGGAGGAATTCCATGTGAACTGGAAAGACCTCCAGGAATTGATGCAGAGCGAAAGGAGCAGAGCCAGAAGAACATTGTACACAGAGACCAATACACTGTGGTAAAATAGAAAGTAATGGACTTCTTTACTAGCAGCAGTGCAATGACACAGGACAGCTCTGAGGGATTTATGGAAAAGAACACTACCCACATTCAGAGGAAGAACTGCAGGAGCGGAAACACAGAAGAAAAGCAGTTGCTTGAACACATGGGTTGAAGCAGACATGATTGGGGATATTGATTTGAAATTTCCACACCAATGCAATGATCAACAATTTGTAAATAGGTCTTGATCAATGACACATTAAAACCAGGGGAAATGCGCATTGGCCAGGGGTAGGGGGAGGAGTGAAGGGGAAAGGAGGAGCATGAATCATGTAACCATGTTAACTTTACTTAAAAATGAATATTAATAAATGTTTAAAAAAAAGAAAAATCAGTCACCTAGTGACCAACTTTCCACTATAGACTTGTTCAACCCATGTTCCATGATCTTTAAAAAAATTAATAACTAGATTTCAATATACTTGGTTTCCTTTGCAAGGCTATATATTTTATTTTTCCACACATAAAGAGATTAATCCTATTAGATAGATTAGGCTTCAATAGATTGCAAGAGAAGACTATGATACTGAAAGGGTTAAGAATTCCTATTCTGGTGAATATCCCCTGTGTACTAGTCAAGTTGATCTTTAAATAGCATTCAAAGGTTGGCAGGACTCATTAGATCTTACACTCTACTAAGAAAGTCTTTGAGAACTCAGGGTTATTCCCTATGGTACCAGGAGGCACTGGAGTAACACTTCTGTTGAACTTTGTGACTTAAATTTAGAGTTAACTGTTCTTCCTCTAAAGGGCAGTCTTCATCTCCAAAGGAGTTTAGCAAAGGTTCCAAATAGTTGGCTCAAATACAAATTGCTTTAGATTCTGTAAAGCCCGTGTTCAGATTTATCTTGTAAGTTAATCTACTAACATGTGTAGGTTTATGAAGCCAGACTCTCATTTTAAAATCACTGAAATGACACTTGCCTGCCATTCTGAAAGTAATGGCAACCTTTAGAATGCCCATGAGCACATTCTTACTGGCTTTTTTCCTATACAAAATGGCTGTGCTTAAATTTTCCAATGTTGCTTGCCAACCAAGAAACTTACAGGGAGATACATTTTGTTAAACACAATGGAATAGGATATTAATAGTATTTCAACTACCTTTAGTCTGGCAAAGGCTACAGGTTTATGACTCTTTTAGGGAAAATATCTTTCAAGGTTAACTATAATACAATAATAATATAGCAATTACAAAGGAGAGTTACCCGGCAAATATGAGAAATTTGAGAATGGAGATATCGTTTTCACTTGAAGGGTATTAGAGAAGACTTCCTAGACCTTGAAGAAATTTTAAGAGGGAGATAAGGAAGGAAGGAGCAAAGGCATAAATGGAAATGGCAGAAAACAGGGAGAGAATAAGGGTGTAGTCTAGTTTGACTATATAGAGTATATGAATGGGAGCAGTATGAGGTAAGACTGGACAGGTAGGTTGGACCTAAATTATGAAGGGCCAAAACTAGATGCCAAAACAAGGACTTTATACCTTACTTGACAGGAAATAGATTTCTAAATGGTAATATGACCAGGCTAATGCATTAGGGAGGTTACAACTAAAGAACTATAAAACATAGACTGGAAAGATTATTTACCAGAGGCAGAAAGATGAGTTAGGAGACATTTAGAACAATCCCATGTGAAAAGCAAAGAAAATCCAAATTACAATAGTTGCTCTAGATTTGAGAGGAAGGAATCAAGTCAATAAGCATTTTAATAAATGAAGGGTTAGAGGAACAAATACAAGCCCTCAAAGAGCTTACTTTTTTTTATCCTTTACCTTCTGTAGATACAAGGTGTCAGTTCCAAGGAAGAAGAGCAATAAGGGCTAGGCAACTGGAGTTAAGTGACTTACCCAAGGTCACACAACTAGGAAGTATCTGAGGCCAGGTTTAAACCTAGAACCTCTTCTCTCCAGATCTGGCACTCTCTCTACTGAGCTACCCTAGCTTCCCCACAAAACTTACATTCTAAGGGGGGAATATTGCATATAAAGGGAAGAGGGAAAAATACCTACTTGAGAGGTATAGTACAGAAAGTCCAAAGAATCAAGGAGTATAGTAAAAAGGTTTCTATGTCATGGTAGACATGGCCTAGAGAGTTTGGAGTGCATCCTGGAGAGGAATGAATATGTGACTGGCCTGAGTATCTTCCTTACAGAGGAGATTCTGGGAGGAACCAGACAATCAGAGGAGGAGGCCACAGGGGCAAAGGATATTTCCAGCATGGAATGAACTTCCAGAGTGAAAAGGTTTCTGTGGCAAGGTGGAGGAAATTGAGTAAGTCAGGAGTAGAATCTGGAATGGGATCATTGCAAGGAATGGAGTAGGTGTATGAATGATAGAAACTTGGCAACTGATTCCATGCAGTAATGGGGAAAGGAAGAGTAAAAACTTACTCTAAGATGATGAACCTGTGTCTCTCTCCCAAGGACAGACTTTGGAGGGGACAGAGATGAAAGTTGCACTGGATGAGCAGGCACTGGTTATGATATCACATTGGGAAATTTCCAAATCAATGAGATCACAGATCATTTGTTTAAGCATACTCATAGTTAACTAAGAACATCGGTATAGATTAGGACCCTATCATAATCCTAATTACCAGATCTTCTCCAAAACTCATTTTAGCATCACTGGGAGGCTGATGATATAAACCAAAGAAATATAGGTATGAAAGAACAGATTTTGATGATATCAACATGTGACATGTTGAGTTTGGGGAACCAATCAAACATCTGTGTGGAAATAGCTATCAGACGTTTGGGTAATTAGAACTGTAGGTCTGGGGGATTGTTGGGTCCTAATAATTTGATGAGCTATTTGCTTCTTAGGACAACTTCTCTTATATAATGGAACTAAATTTCTACTAAGTTTTTTGTAAGAAATTCTAAACTTTTATAACATGGAGTTTTATACATTGGACATCAATTCTCTTCTCTCCTCATTACAGTTCTCAATCTCATCACTATATGAATATAGGATTCAGGAAAGGTCTGAGTCTCGAGAAATGAGCTTATTCCTTTCCAATGGACTTGTTAAGAACAATTTCTCAAATTAAAGGGAAGGGCAGAAGGGAATAAGCATTTATTAAATACCTAGTATGTATTAAACATTATGCTAAGGGTGTTATAAATATGATACCATTTGATACCATTTGATTCTCACAACTTGGAGAAATAGATGCTATTATTATCCTCATTTTACAGTTGAGGAAACTGAGGCATGCAGAATTTCATTGATTTATCTAAGGTCCCATGATTAGTGTCTGAGGCCATATTTTAACTCAAGTTTTTCTGAGTCTAGACCTATTAAAGAAAACATATGGTATTGGTCCAGATATGCCCAACAGGAACAGCTGTTTGTTGCCTTTGAGATTTTTGTCTGCAAGCTCATGGCTCTGGCTTGAGCAGGAATGGGAAGTATTCTCCTGATAGCAGTGAATCTGAGTGTTGGTGCACTTCTGACATGGGAAGCTGTATGCAGCAGACACCAGCTGTGGTTGAAAACATGTCAATGCCAAACAATGCTTGCATTCCAGAAATGTATCTTATCTTTAGAAGCTCTATTTTTGTCATTTCTTACTGGAAGGCAAGGATTTCTGAAATGGTTGAATGCCCCTATCAGAAATGGAAGATTATCAGGTCTTTGAAATGTATGCTTTCGCACTTAGACTTTCTTTTCTGTAGGCATCCTTTGTGGATGGCAAATATAACCCCAATATCATCTTTAAGGAACTCAAGATGTTTTAACTATTAAGTGTTATAATCTTGTGTTTCCTTCTGATAGTATTCCCCCCACCCCTATTCTCTGTTAGTTTCTGTACAAACCTAAACTACTTAACAGATACAACTAACACCATTTTACTGATCCAAAATGTAGGATGTATATCATCTTTGCAAAATGTTTAGACAAAAAAAGAGGGAGCATGCTCTGCTGGCATCTTCACTAAGAAAAGTTACTTGGCTTCAAAGGAGTTTCCACTGAATTTCACTTTTGAAGAGGTAACAAACAGTCTGAGAGAACAGTGAAGCTTTATTCAGTCTCTGTGAGTCTAATATTCTCTTTAAGGACATTTTAGTAGAATCTGTTGTGACTTTAAGTCATCCTGTCCCACTGACTCATTTGTCTGCAGTTTTTCAGGTGCACTCAGCACCTTGAAACAATTGCATCTGGCCCAGGAAACCTTTTATGGAATGGACTGGCTGTATTTTTGGTCCACACTTGATATCTCCAGATCATTATACATAGGACTGATTTTATGCATGTGATGTTAATGGATGCCCACATGCTGATTTGATGGATACCAAAAAGGGTTCACCTGTTTTCAAATATTTTCCCATTCTGGTATGTTGCTGTGTTTAAAATTCCAACCGTTAGTCACCTCTGTTCCTCATACATTATACCCTGTCTCCTGAATTTGAACATTTTCATTAGTTAACCCTGTGCCTGGAGCACTTTCCCTGCTCATCTCTGCTTTCTATTTTCTCTGACTCCTTAACCATTTCCTTTTCTAGATCATTTGACAGATGAGGAAACTGAGACAAATAGGGTTAAGTGACTTGCCCAGGGTCACACAGCCAGGAAGAGTCTGCAGCTGGATTTGAACTCCAGTCTTTCTTTACTCCAAATTCATAGTTCTATTGGCTATGCCACTCAGCTACCAAAACACAATAGAACACACATAATGTTAATATGTGGTGTGGGGATACTTATATATGGCTTAGTGGCCCCCATTTTTATTTGAGTTTGCCACCACTGGGCTAGAGCATGTAACATTTGATAGCTTGTCTCTTTTTATATTATCTATGTCTAATCCATCCTAAAAGGTCCATTTTAAGTCTAAAATCCTTTTTACCACTGAGCACCACTCCCTTTCCCCACGCACTTCTCCTAACTTATGACAGGACACACTATCTGTATCACTTCTTTGTTGCTGTATCAAATGCTACTTTATAAACTTCCTTATTCCTTGATATAGATACTTGAAATCAGAAGTTATGTTTTATCTTTTTTTTTATCCTTGGTGCCTAGTCTAGAACTTCATACTAAATTACAACAAAACAACAAATAAAACAGAGACATACAACACATCTACACTTATATAGCACTCCACAGTTTACAAAGCACTTGACTTAGACCTTATTCAAGCTTCACAACAACCTTGGGAAATGGGTTGTACAAGAATTATAGTTCCCATCATATGGGGAAGTAAGTAGACCCAAGAAAGTGATTGTCCAGGGTGATACAGTTAACAAGTGGGAGAGTTAAGATTTAAATTTAGACTTCTGACTGAAGTGGTTGGGGGTACTATGTTAGGGGTGAAGTGGAATGGGAACTGAATACATGGGATCTGATTAAGGACACAGAGCATCTAGGGGTGTTAGATACAAATGGAAAGAAGAGGGACAATGAATAATAGAGGCACTCTGAGAACAAATGACCTCCTTAAGAAATTTACCAAGGGCTTCTGGATACAGGGCAATTAGATGGCACAGTAGTTACAATGCTAAACCTGGAATCAGGAAAGTTTATCATGAGTTCAAATCTGGCCTCAGATACTAGCTATGTGATGCTGGGCAGGTCACTTAACCTTTGATTGCCTGAATCCATTGGAGAAGGAAGTGACAAACCACTCCAGTGTCTTTGCCAAGAAAACCCCAAATGGTATCATGAACAGTTTGACATGCCTAGAAAACAACTGAACAAGTTCTAGATATGTCTTTTGTAAAGTCCTATACTAATTATAAAGAAATTGAGGTGAGGAAGAGATATTGGAGAGAGTGTGGAATGAGGAGAGCTAGCCCCTCTGGTATGCTGGGTGTTATAAAGCAGTATAATGTCATCCAGAAGTTGTGGTCACTTCCCTAGCCCCTTGATACTATCTTTCTCCCCCCTTAAGTAACCCCTACTTTCTGATTTAAATGGTATTTCTCTTTCTAACTCTTGTTTCTGTAATGTGTTGGAAATATATAGAAATAATGATGATTTATGTGCGTTTATTTTGTATCCTGAAACTTTGCTAAAGTTGTTGATTATTTCCACTAGCTTTTTAGTTGATTCTCTAGGATTTTTTAAGTAGACCATTATATCATCTCCTCATTGCCTATTTTAATACCTTCAATTTCTTTTTCTTCTCTAATTGCTACTGCTAGTGTTTCCAGTACAATGTTAAATAATAGAGGTGATAGTGGGCATCCTTGTTTCACTCCTGATCTTATCGGGAAGGCTTCTAATTTGTCCCCATTGCAGATGATGCTTGTTGATGGTTTAAGATATATACTGTTTATTATTTTTAGGAAAGGCCCTTCTTTTCCTATACTTTCTAGTGTTTTCAATAGGAATGGATGTTGTATTTTGTCAAAGACTTTTTCTACATCTATTGAGATAATCATGTGATAGAATAGATAGTAAGCATTGGTTCTAAGGCAAAAGAGTGGGAAGGGCTAGGGAGGTCAAGTGACTTACCCAAAGTCACATAGTTAGGAAATGTCTTAAGTCTGATTTGAACCTAGGACCTCCTATCCTCTAGGCCTGGCTCTCAATTCAATGAGCCCCCTAGCTGCCCCATCCTTAATACTGTCCTGATCTAAGTTTCATACATGGCAAGCTGATCCTCTGGAGACTGCCCCTCAGGGACCACTGAAAGTGAGATAGTAATCACTGTCGATTCATAATCCAAAATTTGTAAAACATTTCTTAATTAGAAGTGTTAAAAACATTGTGTTCATGTGGATATGACTCATTTTCTCAGGCTTGTTTATTTTAACTAGGAGCACAGAAGGGAAATTAATATGGCAACTTCAAATAACCTGTTTCAGAGCTACACTATTACTGGCATGCCTAGCTAACACTTCATTTAGAAGTAGGAATTTTCAAATAAACAGTCATGCGAGACCTGAGCAACCCTGTTGTACAAAAAGTTGATCTTGCCCAAGGCAACCCTCTCATCTCAGGAATGACATTCTCCTTGCACAGAGAAAAGAGTGCCAGATGTTTTTATGTGTTTTTATGCCTTCAAGATGTAACCAGTGACCTGTTCACCTAGGAAGCACATTCCAACAACATCAAACTGGGACTCCTCTGCAAGATCAGGAAAAGATTTATGTGGAGACAGCACCTTATAGGTACACCTATATGGCAGAAGTCACATCCTGTGTCATTCTGAGGTTCTTGGCCCCAGTCATCATGACTGTAGAGAAAGGAAACTTAAAGTAGGAGTGTAATTAAAATTATACATAAAACAGAGGCAGCTAGGTGACTCAGTGGATTAAGAGTTCAAATTCTGTTCTATGTTCAAATATGGCTTCAGACACTTCCTAGCTGTGTGACCCTGTGCAAGCCACTTAACTCACATTGCCCAGCTCTTACTGCTCTTCTGCCTTGGAACCAATACACAATGCTGATTCTAAGACTGAAGGTAAGTGTTTAAAATAATGGTAATAATACATAAAGTACATATCCCTGTTGGTGAACACACGATGGACTATTGGAGTAGGAGTTGGGTCTCATACTATAAAAATTCATATCACATTTTGTATGTCTGTGTATTTATGTGTATATGTGTGTGTTGACCAGACCTATGATTTATTTAGTGTAAGCATTCCCATAAACTTCATTTACTAGAACTTAACAACTACTTGTACCAATTACTTGTACCATATATGTTCACATATATACACATATATAGATGTGCGGATATACTTATGTTTACACATGTGGATGCATGCAGATACACATATACACATGCATATGTGTATGTGTGCTGTCCAGAAGTCATTTTCACTGTGGAGGGTAACTGGAATGGCAAGCACTTCCTCTCCTCCTACACACTCCTGCGGGGAAAAGGTAGAGTTGATTGTCCCTCACCACATTTGTCTCTGTCCACATTTATTTCTGGACTTTTCAGTGTATGACCTTTCCTTGAGATCTCCACTTCTACTCCTTCTTCCTTTTCTCACTAGGAAATGGAATGGGGAGAAAACTGAAAGGCTAGTAGGGCAGAGTGGCTTGTCTGCCTGGAGGAAATGAAGTTCACTCATGAGAGTTTTAGACAAGGGTAAAGTTTCTGGTTTTAGGTAGTTTCCTTCCTCTGAGAAATTAGAAAGCTGGAAAATACATATTCTAAGAAAGATTCATAAAGGTGTGAGATCCCAAGCAATCCCCTGATTTCCGAGCCAATAGTGCACTCTCCCAGCTAGTTGAATCTGATGCAATTATTGCCTTCTCTCCTTTGTGGTAATGACTTTACAACAAAGATATTAATTTTGAACATAATAAAAATTATCTTAGCTTTAGTTAGAATCATAATTATAAACCACCAGTTAGCAAATGTAAAAGATCAAAGAAACGTTTAGTGGTAATCAGTATTGACTCTTCATGAGCAACAATAAAACCAAAAGCGAAGATATAGGTCAGACACCATTGCTCCAGTGGCTTCTCTAAATAGACATGGCCCTATTCTAAATCCTCTCAGTCAGCCAAATAAATCACAAGATGACCAAGACCAGAACTCTAGCAGCTAAAGACTGAGAGTTGACCCCAGGAAAACAATCTCCATCTGTTGCTGCTGCCATAGCTGTTCTCTTTCCTTCCTGATTCACTGCCTCCAACTCTTACCTCAGTGGAAAATTCTCCTTCCATTTCTGATCCTGCAGTAGATTTAATTCTTCTGAAGGAAAAAGAAATATAACTCCCAGGGTCATTAGTGACTTAATCCCCTGTACAAGATAGCCCGTCCCAGCTTTAACAGAATGATTATGATAGATGTGTTTCTATGTGTCTAGCCACACATGTACATATATGTACACATGTTTATGTATGTGTATATAAGAGTGTGTGTGTCGGAGAGAAAGAGAGAGAGAAATAGAGAGAGATAGAGAGATAGATAGATAGATAGATAGAGAGAGAGAGAGAGAGAGAGAGAGAGAGAATATGTGAGAGTGAGAAAGTGAGAGAGTGTGTGAGAGTATAATGGGCACCTAGGTGGTGGAATGGATAGAGCATCTAGCCTGGAGACAGGCTAGATTTTTTTTTGTGTGTGTTAGCTGTGTGACTCTGAACAAGACACTTAATCCTATTTGTCTCAGTTTCTTCCTATGTAAAAATAAGCTAGAGAAGGAAATGACAAACTATCCCAGTAACTTTGCCAAGAAAATGCCAAATGGAATCATGAAGAGTGGGACATGACTAAACAACAAAATATAAAAAATACATATATTTGTAGATAGATAAAGATGATGATGGCTGTATAGACAGACAGGATGGATGGATAGGAAGACAGATAGATAGACAGACAGACAGATAGATAGATAGATAGATAGATAGATAGATAGATAGATAGATTTCGATGGATTATGTGCCTTTGGGAGAAGCTATTAATAACATTAATAATAGTGACAGTAACAACAGATAATCTTTAAGTAGCTAGGGTTTGCAAAACCCTTTACATTGATCATCTTATTTGAGCCTCAGTGAGTATAGGTATTATCTTCAGTTTACAGGTGAAGAAATTGATATCAGAGTATAAGTGATTTGTCAAGGTGACACACACAGTCTGTGAACTCCTTGAAAATAGTGACTGTCAGAGACAGCTGGGTAGCTCAGGGGATTGAGAGCCAGACTTAGAGCTGGGAGGTCCTAGGTTCAAATTGGACCTCAGACATTTTCTAGCTGTGTGACCCTGAGCAAGTCATTTAACCCCCATTGCCTAGCCCTTACAATTCTTCTCTCTTAGAACCAATACACAGTATTGATTCTAAGGTGGAAGGTAAGGGTTTTTTTAAAAAGGAAGAAAGAAAACAGGGACTGTCTTTTGCCTTTCTTGGTATTCCCAGAGCACAGTCCCTAGAACATGATGTTCAATTGTTCAGTAGTGTGTGACACATCATGACCCTGTGGACCATATTGTCCATGGAATTATCTTGGAAAAGGTACTTAAGTGATTTTTTTTAATGCTTACCTTTTATCTTAGTATTAATTCTAAGACAAAAGAGCAGCAAAGGTTAGGCAATCAGGATTAAATGACTTACCTAGGGATACAACTAGGAAGTGTCTGAAGCAAGATTTGAACTGAAATCCTCCTGAAGCAAGTCCTGGTGCTTTATCCATTGTGCTACTTAGCTGCCACAGATACTGAAGTGGATTTAATCCCATGGATTAAAGGAAACAGAAGTTTGCTTTGACTTGCCCAGGGTCACACAGCTAGTAAATGTCTGAAGCCAATTTTGAATTTAGGCTTCCCAACTCTGAGTCCAACATTTTATTTACTGAGCCATCTAGTGACACATAATAGGTGCTTAATAAATGTTCCTGACTAATCAATGTGCACAGCTAATGCATTTAAGAGATGATATTTAAACTCAATTTTCTCATGATTCTAAGGTTAAAGATTCTTTCTAATACCACTCTGGGACTTTATCATTTTCCTTTTACCTTGTTTTAACCTTTTGCATGGATTCGTGTCTCCTCTGTTGACTTCATTTGAAGCTTTCTTCACACAACATCCTCATTACGGTATTCTTTGTCCAGATTCCCTACACTCTCAACAGAACCAATCTTTGCTTATCTCTCCTC
>NC_058132.1:456328300-456363677 GCF_016433145.1 Gracilinanus agilis
AAATACTTTTAGTGCTTGAAGGTAACTATTTAAAGCTGGCTTATGAATTTTCCCAGAGTTAGATACTGATTTAATATATATTTTAAATATATGTGTGTATGCATATAAATATACACCATATGCATGTGCACATACTATTATGTGTATGTGTACACACACACACAGACACATTATACTATATCACAAAAGAGAAGATTTCAGCTAGGATTCCTTGTAAATACCATTCAATATTTTCCCTGAATAAATCAGACAAAGCCAAAACAGTCAAATTGAATAAGGTTAGAAAATAGGTAGTAGTCAAATTCAGGATTTTGAATCCACTGCCCTGTGATATCCAAGTTAGTTATTGAAGATCAGTGAAGAAAGAAATAAACGGACATTAGAAAAAAATCCCAGGGAATAAGAACTCAGAAAAAGTCCTTTAAAAAATCAGCAACAATTTTAAATAATTATCCTAGCACCTCACACATAACATTTACTGATTAAGGCCTTAGGAGATGGAATGATAATTAGGTGGTATAAATGGATTAACTGCTTTTATTCTTTTATCATCAGCATGGTGGCCTCTTGGAGCCAAACTCCTTGCCTTATTTATCTTGGCCCCTTTAGCCTTTCCTCTATCGGTTTTTGTCCTCTATCTCACATCTATTCTTTTCCTTCTATTTTGGTTTTGGCCTCCATTCCTTCTTTTCTAAGAACAGCATAGCATAGTGAATAGATATCATTGGCATTATTTGTTTTCCAAGATCTGAGACCCAAAGATGTGAGTAAATTGCATGATGTTAATGATTTTAAAAGTACATGAGTGTTCTTTATTCATGGAGAACTAAAACAGAGTCAGGCTAAATGCCTTTTGTGGAGATCCTAGATAAACTTTTATTAACAATGAATGGTAGCAAGGGGCCTTTATTTATTATCTCAAAACTCCGAACAGTTATATGCCAGAATCATTTAAAGCAACCATGATGATTTAGCTTGAAGAGGAGATTAAAGGGGAACATTATCATTTTTGTTGTTTTGTTGTTAAGTCATTTGTGACTGTATTGGGGTTTTTTTTTGACAAAGATACTAGGGCCGTTTGGCATTTCCTTCTTCAGCTTATTTTCACAAGAGAGGAAACTGAGGCAAACAGGATTAAATGACTTGCCCGTACTAGCACACAGCTAGTAATTGGGGCCAGATTTGAACTCAGGAAGATGAATCTTCCTGACTCCAGGCCTGACATTCTATTCATTGTGCTACCTAATTGCTCAGCTCTGCCACATGGAGAGAGGTTTTCAAGTATTGTTCCTTCCTGAAAAGCTAGAGGAAGGAAGACGCTATGGGTTCATCTGAAGTACTTTCCATTAAGGAAGGAAAGATGAGGAATCTCTGTTAAATCAGCATATGGATGCATTTCCATACCTTTAAGGGATTAAGATTTATTCCGTTAAGATAGAAATATCATTCAGGAAGAGTAATGGATCTTACTGATAGTTTTTACTTAAGAATTTTTATTATTTTTATTAGGTGGGAATCTGGATGCTCTGAGACTGTGGGAAGGAGTAGTTCCATGAATTGAGGGGGAGAAGCTTTGATTTCAGGTTGACCGTCTCTTGACATACATAGTTATAATTTTCTCCTTGATAATTTTTGATTCTTTATATCTTATCTGGAAGAAGTTAAGATATTTGAAATTATCACCTTTATTCACTAGTTTAAGGTGATCTCAAAACTTTCCATCTCTTTCTGATCCAAATCTCATGACCATTTCCTCAATCTTCATCCTTTTTGACATTTCTCTAGCTTTTGACATGATTGATCTCTCTTTTCTCCTAGGTACTTTTTCCCCTCTAGATTTTCATAATGCTTTTCTATCCTGATTCTTTTTCTATGTCGCTGATTAGTCCTTCTCAGTATACTTTGCTGAATCTTCCTCCAGGATGTGACCACTCACTATAGTTATATTCCAAAGTACATCCTGGGGCCTTATCTCTACCTTCTGTGTTATTTCAGTAATCTCATCAACTCTTATGGATTCAGTTATCTCTTTGTAGGTGATTCTCAGAACCATTTATCCACCCTGACCTTCTTCCTGGCCTCCAGACTCACATCATGATCTCAAAGTAGATGTCCTACAGAAATATTAAACTCAACATGACCAAAATGGAAACAATTTTTTCCTTCCCAACATTCCCCTCTTTACAATTTTTCTATTAGAACACTGTAATCCTCTGAATCATCCAGAATGGTAACTTTAGTGTCATCCTCAGCTCCTTTCTCTCACATTCACCCCAAATATCCAATCTGTTGCCAAATCTTGTTCTCACCTTCACGTGTTCCCTTCTTTCCACTCATATAACCTGCTATTGCAGGCCCTGGTACACTCAATGCCGCAGTAGCCTTCTAATTGGTCTCCTTGCCTGAAATCTCTCCCCACTCCCTCTATCCTCCACTTAGCTAACTAAGAGATCTTTCTAAAGCATTGGCTTAACCATGTCACCTTTTCTTAAACTTCAATGACTTCCTATTTTCAAGATCAAATAGAGAAATCCTCTTTTTGCCTGTTAAAGTGCTTTACAACTTTACCCTTTTCTATTTTTCCAGTATTCTAAAAGTAAGATCCAGCAATACTGACCTTCTTCCTGTTTCTTACACATGACCTTTCATTTCCTGACTCCCTGACTTTTCTAAAATTAATTAATTAATTTCTTTGTTTATTACATTTTTTTGGATACCTTCCATCCCTGGAATGGGCTCCCTTATCTTTTAAATACTTTTACCTTCTCTATTAGAATTGATACAAAGTATTAGTACCAAGGCAGAAGAGTGGTAAGGGCTAGATAATTGGGGTTAAGTGACTTGTCGAGGGTCACACAGAGAGGAAGTATCTGACACAAGGTTTGAACCCAGAACCTTCTATCTCCAGACCTAGTTCTCTATCTACTGAACCACCAAGCTACAACTTCCTTTAATACCTTCATCTGGTTTCCATAGCTTCTTTCAAGTGTCTCTTCAAATCCTACCTCGTACAACAGACTCTTCCCAATCCTACCCATTGTTAATGCCTGCTCTCTGAGATTGTCTCCAGTTTACACTGAATATATCTTGTGTGGACATAGCTGTTTCCATGTTGTCTCTCCCATGTCAGCTTCTTGAGGGACATATTTGTTTCTTTCTGTGTATTCTCAGGTCATAGCACAATGCCTAGCACATGATAAGTGCTTAATAAATGCTTGTTGACTGACCAAAACAATGACATCTAAACAAGAGCCACATTGTAGAGAATTTCAAATACAAAATTGGGATAAGGAACTTATATTTTATTTAAAGGTAGAAGGGAGCCATTGAAGGCTTTTCAGTTGGAGAGATAACATGGTGATTTTTGTGTTCCAGAAATATCAGCTAGGTAGTTTGTGGATGATATATTAGACAAAGGACAGATTGGAAGTAATGAGACCAATTAAGACATCATTGGAGGAATCCAGGTGAGAGGTAATAAACTAAAATGGAGGAAAATGGATAGATGCAAGAAATGTTCTGGAGGTAGAGTTAATTTAGCAAAGAAGAGTCAAAGATCACTTTATTTAACAAAGAAGGGTCTAACATGAATGACTAGAAGAATTGTGGTGCCATAAATAGAAATGGGAACATTTGGAAAAAGAATAAGTTTCCAGGGGAAATGAGAGTTTCATTTTGTATATGTTGACTTTGATATGTACTTATAGGACATCCAGGTGGGGATGACCAATAGGCAGTTGATAATGCAGGAATTAAATTCAAGGGATACTGGATTGGGATCATGTATCTTCTGGAGTTAGCAACATAGGGATGATAATTAAACCTGTTTTAGCTGAGATTCACCAAGGGACAGAGTATAGAGAAAGAATACGGAAGTTAAAATAGAGCCTTAGCAGACACACTTACCCAGACAAGAGGAAGATTTGCAAAGGAGACTAAGAAGGAATGGGTCAGACAGGTAGGAGGAGGACCAAGAGAAAGTCATGTCACAGAAGCCATCCAGGAAGAGGCAGAGGTTGACATCAGAAACTACAAAAAGGTCAAGAATGGTGAAGACTGAAAAATATCTTAGGTGTTCTGAGCATGCACCAAACTCCCAATATATCTTGACAGCATTGGATCCAGATCTATGTTTCTGTGAGCCTCCTTGCTCCCAATATAACTACAAGAGTTCTTTGTATTTCCTTAGCTTTTAAACCCTTAATTCCCAAACGCAGGCTAATTTCTCCTCTTCTACAGGAGGTCCTATAGTACACCCCCATAATTATTTTACTTTATCCTAAACTGAAGTTCATAAATTCAAATATAATTCTCAGGCACTATCTTCTTAGCTGATTTTCTTTTATTCATTGTTAGAATGGCTTTGAAAACTTAATAAAGAAGCATTGTATCAAACCAAATTTCATTTTATCTTGCATATGAAGATTAATATTTGCGCTAGCGCAAATATCAGCAGAGTGCTAATGGTTTTTTCCTATGGGATCTTATCTTTACTAAATAATTTCCCACACAATAGCTACATTCATTTTCCCACAAAAATCTCTTTAAAGATTATAATAAATATGATCAGATGGAGCTAGTGGAGATTTAAAATGATCCAGTTGGCAATTAGGTACATTTAAGGCAATGGAATAACAAATTAGCTGATTTAGACTTGGACTAATTATGTAATTGTGAGTTAATGGATGGTCAGAAGGCTTAATGGTATGTTTTAGACCTTTCATTATTTATTATACAGCTGCTAGCCTTTGTGTGGTTGCAGATGTATTATTTTGCGTAGAGGAGGGGCACTTGCCATTTATTTGGCAGAAATATTCCTGAAACATATGTAGTACATCTTCAGCAAAGACACTAACTCAGCCAGTGAAGTAATTAGATTAGTTTCACAATTAGCTTTTCTCTCATTCTGTTTGTGGGCTGGTAGTCCAGATTCACTTGTTTTCAATTCCCTCACTGTTTCTTAATCCCTCTTAAAATAACAGCAAACATTTATATAATACTTCAGGGTTTACAAAGTATTTTTTAATATTATCTCATTCAGTGCTCCCCCACATTTCAATGAGTTGGACACTATAGCTGTCATTACTGGCATTTTATGGGAAAGAAAAATAAGTTACACAAGTTAAATGACTCAGTCATAGAAGAAAGAAAATAAGCATTTATTAAGCTCTTTCTCTATGCTAGACACTGTGCTGAGCATTCTATAGATGGTCATCTATGATACTCACAACAACTCAGTGTTATTATTATCCCTATTTTATAGTTGAGGAAACCGAGGCAGCAGAGGTTTCATAAGTTGTCTAATAAGAGTCTGAGGCTGACTTTGAACTCAAGACTTCCTGACTCTAAGCCCAGCTCCTTACCCACTGTACCACCTTGGTGCCTGATAGTCACATATCTGGTGAAATGTGAATTAGGGTGATATTTGAGCCTATTTTTCTTTTGTCACCAAAGCCATTCCCTTATGCCTTACTGCTTAGCATATGCCACCCCCTTCCTCTAGTTCTTCCCCCGAGAAAGTTTAAAAATAGGGATAATACATGATAAGTGTTTGGCTAGGTGGCATAATAAATAGAGTGCCAAGTCTGAAGTAAGAAAGACTTGTCTTCCTGAGTTCAAATCCAGCCTCAGATATTGACTAGCTTTAGGATCCTGGGCAAGTCATTTTAACCCTGTTTGACTCAGTTTACTCATATGTAAAAAGAACTGGAGAAGAAAATGGCAAAGAGCTCCAGTACTCTGCCAAGAAAACCCCAAATGGGGTCTCAAGAGTCAGACGCTGCTGAAACGACTGAACAAAAGCAAATGATAATTACTTAATAAAGCAGCTATGTGTAAAATGCATATCACAAATATGGAGTAAACACAGTCGTCTAAGATATCACAAAGTAACTGGCCTATAAGGTTTAACATTTCCAATTTTTATATGCTTTGTCAGGTTAAATAGAAATTTACAATGTTTTCTATCATTTTCTAGCTTTTCTCACATATTAAATCACTATCACTCTGCCAAAGAGTTGCCTGCCTTCTCTTTGAAATTGAAATATAAGATGTATCCTTCCCACACTTATATTTGGCACCAAGGACGAAAACTAATCTCTTCCCCTTCTTATCATGTTTATTTTAAATATTCAAAGTTTTAGCAGTTGATGGTCCATTATTAGAAAGGGAAGGAACAGTATCTATCTATGGTAAAGGATACTTGACGATTTCATAAATGCTAGTAGGAATGACCACTTAGAGAAATTTTAAAGTTACTTTAAAATATCAATGAAGTTGTGCAGTTGGGTGGCTAGATGGATAGAGAGCCAGGCCTAGAGATGAGAGGTCCTGAATTCAAATGTGACCTAAGATATCTCCTGGTTCTGTGATCCTAGGCAAGTCACTTGACCCCATTGCCTAGCCCTTACTCTATGTTGCCTTGGAATCATTTTTTTTTTTTTTTTTTTTTTTTTATCCTGGGACTCCATTCTAGGAGCATAGGGCCACAACCAGTAGGCAATGGGTCCCACAGTCGCTCAGGGTCACCCAGCTGGGAAGTGTCTGAGCCCGGATTTGAACCTAGGACCTTTCATCTCTAGGCCTGGCTCTCAATCCACTGAGCTAGCCCAGCTGCCCCTACTTTAGGTTGCAGTTTCTTTAGCAGATGTAGTTTTCTTTTTTACAGGGTGGGGCTGCTAGCCCCACGCCCAACCCTCCTCCTTTTTCATCCAGCCTAGGGACCATCCTTGGCCCAGGAGTGGTAAGGGTGGGCAATAGGGGTCAAGTGACTTGCCCAAGGTCACACAGCTGGAAGTGTCCAAGGCCGGACTTGAACCTAGGACCTCCAGTCTCTAGGCCTGGCTCTCAATCCACTGAGCCACCCAGCTGCCCCCACCCAGACAGAAGGTAAGGATTTTTTTAAAAAAGCAATAAAGTAGAGTAGCTGGGTAACTGAGTGGTTTTAGAGCCAGGCTTGGAAACAGGAGGTTGAAGGTTCAGATCTGGCCTCAGACACTTCCTGACTGTGTAACCTTGGGCAAGTCACTTGACCCTTATTGCCTAGCCCTTATTGTTCTTCTGCCTTGTAACCAATATGTAGTATTTATTCTAAGACAGAAGGTAAGGGTTTAAAAAAAATTAGTGAAGTAGGGTGGCTAGTTGGCTCAGTGGATAAAGAGCCAGGCCTAGAGATGAGAGGTACTGAGTTCAAATCTGGCCTCTGGGCAAATCATTTAACCCCAGTTGTCTAGCTCTTACCACTCTTCTGCCTTGGAACCAACACTTAGTATCACTTCTAAGAGAGGAGAGAAAGATTTTTTTAATCAATTAAGTATCTAGAATTGAGATTTAGTCATTTTGGTGGGGAAGGGACCTCTTTACTTCATTTCCCCTCAAACCTTGTGATTATTAACATGGACAATAGTGGGTGGTGTATGCTCCAAGACTCTTGAGTAGAGCAGGGGAACATACTAGACAACTATTTTACCCCTCCCTGCCTTCCAATAATAATTCTAGCAAACTGTGGAAAGGAAGAAGCTGCAGATGATATCAGGGATTGATGTGGAAGTCTGAGAGGTAAGACTTTAAGAGTTGCTGGTAGAACCAGTTTTACTATTTGAGAAACTTTGAGCTAATAAAGAGCCAGAAAGAGCTCATCTGTAGAATGTTTTTTTAAAATAGTGCCTCCTGACCTTATAGGACTCTTGAGTCATCCTTGGGTGCTGTTTAGGGCTTTTGCTTTTACTGAGGCTTTCAGAAAGGCAACTCCATATAAACTATGTTGAAGTCTTCTAAGAGATGTTAGAAAGACATATATCCTGGTTATAGGTATTGGGGTCAGGGAATGAGATATCTGTTTTATCTCATTTATTCCTGTTCTTTTTTGTAATTTGTTCTTATTTCTGTTGACTCTAGGAAAATGATATAAAAACAGAATTACAAAGGGTAGACTGTACCCCTATGGAACCAAAATTTAGAGGGTTCAAAAAATAGAACACATGTGCCTCTTTAGTAGTATAGAAACTAAATTTAGAATCCCTGTATTAAAACTAGAAAAAACAATTGGTTAAGTTGCCAGAATCACTTCTACAATGAATCTTCCTTCTCTTTAATTGTATTGGTCTTATTCCCTTATATCTTCTTCATATAATGACTATGAGGACCATTTTGTATTGTTTACCCCAAGCCCCCAAATTACTAATTACTGTTCTTAGGGGAGGCTTATTCTAGGCCAACAAGTCAACATAAGGATAAGAGAGATCATCTCAAGTCTGGACTTTTGTAGTAGACTTCTGATTGGTTTCTCTACCCCAAGTGTCCCCCCTCTTCAGTTCATCCTCCATTTGGCTTGTGTTCTTAATGCACAAGTCTGGTCATGTCAACCCACTATTCATTAAAATCCAGTGGCTCCTCATCATGCCCAGGATCAAATTTAAAGTCCTGTTTGGATTTTCAAAGCCTTTTATAACTTGGACTCCTCCTCATTTACTGCCTTTTGTGTAATCTATAATCTAGTGACACTAGCCTCTTTACTATTCTACTCACCCTGACACTCGATGACCTGATTCTAGGCACTTTCACTGCCTTGTCCCCCATGCTGGGAATTCTCTTTGTTATCTCCATCTCTTGACTTCTTTAGTTTCCTTAAAATTCCACCTTTTCCAAGAAGGCTTTTCCAATCCCCCCTTGATGCTAATGCCTTCCCTCTTTTAATTATCTCCATTTCATCCTATGTATATCTTATGTGTATGTTGTTTCGCCTGTTATACTGGGAATTCCTTGAAAGGAGGGACTATCTTTCACCTTTCATTGTATCCTAACACTTAGCACAGTGCCTGGCACATAGGAGACTAAATACATGTTCATTGTTGCCTGACTAAGGGAGATCTTTGAGGAATATACTCAGAAATGAAAAGGTATATCATAATGCAACCTGAGTAGAATTTATTTTTACTGAGAATATACAATTCTTTGTAAAAAGAATTAACTTTTGCCTTATAAAAAGAATTAACAATTTTACAATGGGGTACCTAGGTGGCTCAGTGGATAGAAAGCCAGACCTAGAGATAGGAGGTCCTGGGTTCAAATCTGGATCCAGACATTTCTGAGCCATGGGAAAACAGGGCAAATCACAACCTCTAGTTGCCTCGTTCTTACCACTCTTCTGCCTTGGAACAGATACTTAAAAGACATGAGGTAAGGATTTTTAAAATTTTATATATGTTATATGCAACATAGTTTTTTGGTCCTTTTTTCATTGTTGTAGTGTTACCCCTTAGCTGAGTCACACAATAATAAAACCCATAATGTTGACATTCTCAGTGAATCAAAAGAACTATTTTCATATTTGTTATGGTATACACAAGGAATTCTTTAATCTCTCCCTACCTGACCATTCCCTAAACCTAAGGATCTAGGAACTGCTTCAGACATTATTTCCAAAATCTCTTAGGACTTTCTTTGAGGTCTGGTATCTGATACCATAGTTACCTACCATAACTCACTAAGCAATGGGTCATAGCATTTCTGAATGCGAGGGTGGGTCCTAAAGAGAACAAAATCAAAATTGACCTTTAATAATCCTGACAAGATTTCTAAAAGCCTATGAATCTCTATGATGAAAGCCATTATTATAGTTTTGACATGTGAAGCTGGCTTCAAGTCACTTAATGTCCAGGAAGTGTAGTTATTATTATAAAAGCATAAACATTCAGAATGTTAAGAAGGGAGTTCTTATCCATTGAAAGAGAAGAAGAAACAATGACAAAGAGAAGGAATTTTCCTTTGCTGCACTCATAACCAAACTCCCTATTCCATTCCTTGGGGTCAGCCTCGAGGCCACAGGGTTTCCATGTGGTAGTGATTTCTGTTCTTAATTAGGATCACATTTACAAATAAAACTGGAGGAAGGAAGCAAACATGTCAAGGGTATCAAATGAAAGCCCGGGGGAGTAGGAAATCTTTTTTGAAGGAAATAAGGTAAAGGTAATTGTCAATTCTGAACTAATCCATTTTATAACCTCCATTGGATGTGGTCCTCATTTTGTCATACTGAGAGCCATTACAGTTTTATTCTTAAGACATTTGGAGAAAGAGTGATAAGGTTTTTTCCCCCATCTGGAGGCACTCCTGTTGGCTAAAAGGCAGACAAAATTTCCTCTCAAACTCTTTTGTGAAGTAATTCATTGCTCTGCTACTAAAGGGTTCAACTTTATGAAACCTGAAACATCCTGAGAAGCTAGAAGTGAGAGGGAAAGGGATTAAATGAAATAGGAAGGTCAGGAAAGATGACTGATGTATTGAGGAAGCAAAAAGAAGAGTTGAAGGGACAGAGTTGGAATAAATGTAAAGTAAAAAAGATTGCTTCTTTGCCCCTTGTGGTCCCAAATATATCACCCTGTTCTTGTTTCTGTACAACTCTAGCCTAAAAAGTCAAATGGAAATTTTTTAAATTGAAGGCCAGGGGAATGGCTCTGACTCTGCCTTATCTCTAGCTTTCCCTCAAAATAATAGAATCCCCAGAGGCCCAGAAATGGAAGAGACCTCAGAGAGGTCATTTAATCTAATCCATTTCCCTACATTATCCATATCCCATTATATGGATCTAGTGGCTGTCAAGGCTTTTTTCTTTTTTCAGAGGCTTCTAGTTAGAGGGGATTCCTGCCTCCAAAGGCAAACCATTTCTGTTCTTGAATAAACATAATTGTTAAAAAGTTTTCCCTTGCATTTACCCTAAATCTATCTCTGTGCAATCTCTACCTATTAGTTTCTCCCTTTTATAGACAAACGGAAACTATCTCACCCTTCTTCCTCATAATAACCTTTTAAATATTTGATAAGAACCATCATATGCTTCCCAAAGCTTGCTCTTCTCCAATTTAAGCATTTCTAGCTCCGTTAGTTAATTCTTACCTGGCATGATCTTTTGGTCTTTTGCCATCCTGATTGCTTTTCTTAGAACTCTTTCCAGTTGATCAATGGCTACCCTACGACTTTGTACCTAGAATGCCTTTTTTTCTTCTTCAGTTCAACTACAACTAACATTTACAGAGTACATTGTCTGCAAGATTCTTTACATAAATTATCTTATTTGATCCTCACAACAACCTTATAAGGTATATGCTATTATATCACCATTTTACAGACAGGTTTACCTGTCATCCCACAGGAAGGATCTGAGACAGTATTCTAACTCAAATCTTCTTGTCTAATGTTCTATTTATTATGTGCCTACTAGTTTTACCTTATGTCCTAGCCTCACTTTCCTCATATTTAAATTGAGAAAATTAGAAATGTGATTCTAATTATGATCCTAATTGGAAGATTATGTGCTAGCTAGATTCTGGTAGAGCTACAATGATGGAAAATTAGTTTTTTCTCTTCCTTCCCTTGCTTTCCCTTCTCTTCCTTCCTCTTTTTTTCATTCTCTCTATTCCTATCCCCTCTTATCTTACCACCAATCCCCCACTGAAAAATATAATAAATAAAACAAAGTCCTTGTAGCAAATATGCATAATTAAGCAAAATAAATTCCTACATTGCATATGTTCATAAATATATATCTTATTCTTCATCTTGAGTCCATCACCTCTCTGTTAGAAGATGAGTGCTCTGTCATCATAGTTGGTCATTGCTTTGATCAGAGTTCCTAAATCTTTCAAAGTTGTTTTCCTTTTATAATGTTCTTAATATTGTATAAATTATTCTCCCGATTCTGCTCACTTCACACAGTGTCAGCTTATGTACCAGTCTTCTCTTGTTTCTTTGAAACTGTTCATTTCATCATTTCTTAAAATGCAATAACTTTCTACTTCACTTATGAATTTATATGTCATCATTTAGCTATTCTTCAATAGATGAGCACCTTCTTGGTTTTTAATTCTTTGCTACTGCAAAATTACAGTATTCTATTATGCTGTACTGTGAGAACTAAATAGCACCATGTTAAAAATTGAACAAAAAAAGCCTGGACTATCACAGTAGATGTCTGATTTCTCCCCTCTTTAGTTCATCCTCCACTGAGAATTTATGATCAGCTTTTATAATGCTAATAACACTAGAACTTGCTATTATGTACCTACAAAGATTGTTATAAAGGCAGCATGTTTAAAATACTGTTACATGGGCACAATCAAATGTAATGGACTTCTCTACTAGTAGCAATGCAATGATACAGGACAATTCTGAGGGACTTCTAAGAAAGAATGTTATCCACACCTAGAGGAAGAACTGTGGGAGTAGAAACACAGAAAAAAAATATTTCCTTGATCACATGGTCAGATGAGGATATGATTCGGGGATGTAGACTCTAAATGATCACTCTATTGCAAATATTAATAATATGAAATAGGTCTTGATCAATGATACATGTAAAACTTAGTTGAATTGCTATGGAAAGGTGGAGGGAGAAGATGAGGGGAAAGAATATGAATTGTGTAACTACTTATTTTTAATAAATAAAATAAAATACTATAACATGTAAAATCTATGTCAGATGGCTTGCCATCTTGGGGCATGGGTGAGGGCAGCAAGATAAGAAGGGAGGGAAGGTCAGAAGAAGGAAAATAATTCAGAACTCGAAACTAAAAAATGAATGTTAAAAAATTTCTTTTTACATGTAGTAGGGGGAAAATAAAATATAATTTAAAAATAAATAAATGAAACACTGTATTAATATGATGGATTATCACAATCATTATCACTATTGATACCACACTGGAGGTAGTAATGTATAAAATCCATAGTCCTGTATTTTGCCAGGGGGAGAGAGGTTTCTTATACAAAGTAAGTATCCAACATTTTTGTGAATAATACCTTTGATTTTCTGAAGATAATTTAAAATTTTTTCCTTGAGCAATCTTAAGCGCTTCCTCAAGCAATGGTTAGGATTCCTAGGGAAAGGGGATCATCAGGAGATTAGACAGAAAATTAAATAAAAGTGCATCTTACTTTCCTTGTGTGCTGACCTTGATGGTCATTTGTGATTTGAGTTCTGCAGATTTATTGCTAATTTAAGCTCCACATGCTTTTGCCATCAGTGGGTTTTCTGGTTTCATTTATGCAGCCACACAGGGATATTCTTTTCTGTTCTTTGAAAGTTTATAGAGGGAACTTGAATGATTGTAAACCATGTGAAAGCCACCTACCAGGCAATTTCAAAGCCCATTGCTTTAACACATCCAATATTGAAAGAAAAGGGGAAATTATTTGACACACAGAATTATTTGTAACCCTCTATGCTTAACTCTCACCATTCCCAGCATACTTGAACACATGCACTCTTTAAAACAATTTCTTCTCATTATGAACTTCACAAACATCGGTAAACATGAAACCTTTTTTTTAAAAAACCTAGAAAATTATATATGAAATCATGAATCTTTATTACATACAGCTGCTTGGAGGTTTTTTAAAGTATGTAATAGATTTAGACTATTAGCTCCAAAGCTGCCTTACTTGACTGTGACTCTCTTGGAATGTCATCTCTTCTTTTCTAAACAATTTTAAAATGTTTCACCAAGGCTCTTTTTTTGAGTATCACTGTGACAATCCTTCATCTCCGCTCCTAACTGTCCTCACTCCCTAATAAAACCCTGAATTATAACACATAAGCATAGTCCCATTAGTCCCATTTACACTAAAATCCCTTCTTTGGGGCCACTTCCTACTCTGTAGAAGGTCAGTTGACCCCTTCTCCTGAAGCAGAATGAGTGTTTCCTCTAAGCACCAAAATCCTTGTGGATTATATCCACATATTTATCTACATTTATACAATATTTCTCTTTCCCCATAAATGTCTTTTTTTAAAAAAATCTTTACCTTGTTTTGGAATTGATACTACAAATTGGTTCTAAAGCAGAAGAACAGTAAGGGCTAGGCAACAGGGATTAAGTAGCTTGCCAAGGGTCATACAGCTAGGAAGTGTCTATGACCACATTTGAACTCAGGACATCCTGTCTCCAGGCCTGGCTTTCTATCCACTGAACCACCTAGCTGCCCCCATTCCCTATGACCATGTTCTTCAGTGGGATCCCCTCCCACTGATGAAATAAGATTTCTTTTTTTCTTTCTCCCTCTGTTTCTGTACCCTTCCTGAGAATCCACAGGATTTATTTTCCCTTCATTTCAACCTTTGACTTGATTAGGGTACATCATTTATTTCCCTCTGTCTTTTTCCCTCCCTTTTCCCTTTCTGCCCTCCCAATCTACAATTTGATCCTACTAAAAACACTATTGGGCAAAAGTATGGTGGTGTGAGTTTTCATCTATGATGCTTCAGGTTTGTTTCTCCAATGTCACTTCTATTTAACTTCCTCTTTCACACTTATATTCTTGAAGACTTAAAAAAAGAAGTCTCTTAATGGTCTCTCATAATTTTGTCATCATTGTAATTGTTGTTCACCCGAGAGGTGTACTTTCTTCTTTTAGTGGTTTCTTTTAGTGCCTGACCCTGCCACCCCTTAATTTATTTTGTTGTCTATGCTTGCCTTGTATTTGCTTTGCTGTCTTTGTTTATATTTCTTGTGTTTCTGCCTGGGGATATTGCGAAGCAAACAATTTGCTGAAGTTTGGTTTTCTTTGAAGGGCTGATTCCAATACCTCTTTTTTATTCAACATCCATATATGTGTGTGTGTGTGTGTGTGTGTGTGTGTGTGTGTGTGTGTGTGTGTGTGTGTATGTATATATAAATTAACCCTTACCTTCCGCGTTGAAGTCAATACTATGTATTGGCTCCAAGGCAGAAGAATGGTAAGAGCTAGGCAATGTGGGTTAAGTGACTTGCCCAGGGTCACACAGCTGGGAAGTGTCTGAGGCCAGATTTGAACCTAGGACCTCCCGTCTCTAGGTCTGGCTCTCAATCCACTGAGCTACCCAGCTACCCCCCAACATCCATATATTTTCAGTAATGGTCAGATTCAGTTTTTCAGAGTATGTCACCTTGGATTGCATCTTTGAGTGCCTTAGCTTTTTAGAACAGATTATTTCATTCCCTCCTGTGGTTTCTGTTGAGTGTATAATAGTCTCGTGTTATTCAAATTTCCTTTCCTTTATATTTGAAGGTCTATTCTCCTGGTTGCTTGCAAAATTTATTGTTTGTCATTAGAATTCATCTCATTTGTGCTTATGATTGTTACTTCTTGTATTTCTCTTTTATTCTCTTGTGCATTTTATTCTTTGTGGCACTTGTCTACTTATTTACTGAGAAGAAACTAGTAAAAAAGAAAGAATTTGGTTTAATACTAGTAATTTATAATTGAAGTAGTCTACTCCCTCTCTTCTGACTCTATGTTTTCCAACATGGTCCAGGCTTCATATGTGGGTTCTTACACCTTCTTTCTTTCCTTTTATAACTTGTATTAAGATTCACCCTTCAAAAGTGAAGTTTGATTTCTTTTATCTATTCCCTCCCTGACCCATTCCCTGACTGAGTTTAATGTTTTCCTGTGCCAAAACGTGGGTATGGATGTGTTTGTGGATGTGTGTATTTCATCTTCTTTTGGTTCCCATATGAATGTAAACATGGGGTAGCCCCTCCTTCTACAACATCCTCTAGTGTGTGGGCAAGATGAAGTACTGCACCTGGTGGGAATGATGAGGCCACTGCCAGGGGCTCTCACGTTAAATGGAGGATCCCAGAGGAGCTCTCCAATGTCTACTCTCTGCCTTCTCCATTTAGAAGGAGGTAGGCGCCTCAAGGGCAAGGGGTACTGAGGAGGTGTGAGTTTCAGAGGTGATATAATCTTGCAGGAAGTTGAGTTTTCTGGAGACCCAAAAGACTAAGAGAGCAGCCAACTGGGAAAAAAAATAAGAGACAAGTTAAGTTTTGATCAGTAAATGTTTGTTGTATTTAATCCACAGCCAATCATTCTAGATAACAGTGTACTGGATAATTCATTTTATTAAATTATTACTTGCATCCAAGCCACTAACAAAAGAATAAAAAATTGTACCCTAAAACAGGCAGAGTTCTAGCTTTTTGAGCTCTAATTTATTGACACAGATCTTCACAGTTTTATACTGACAGAGACACACACAAGTTCTAGGTGACCTTTTGATGTATTTTTATTAGCTTTTGAACCCAAAAGACCCTTTTGGTATTCTTATAGCTTTCCAACTAAATGAACTGTTTAAGAGAATAATTATGGCAAGGTGGGCCCCAGGATGATGAGGAAATTCAAAGGGGTGGGGAAAAGTTGGTAATTTCCAGATGTTAAAATGAATAGATGATTAGGTCTACAGTTCAGACAAAGGAAGAGTTATTTAGCTCCTGTTGGAATGAACTTTGTTTTGTGTCTCTCTCATTGTACTTAAGATATTCCATCTTGTATTTCATTTACTTTATTTATTTCATGTACATTATTATTTAATTATGGTTATTATGAAATGAATTTTATCACTGGTGTGGTGATACATGTTTCACAAAATATTCTTCACGCAACTGAGTAAAGATCAAGAAAGCAAATATTTGAAATGTAAGGATAACAAACAAATTTGTGAATTGAGATTCTCTTGATGTATCTGTTATGATTAGTGATCTTTTGTTAGCTTAACTAAGCATTTATACCCTAAGAACAGGTGTCACTATGTTAAAATGTTGATTAACTTTGGCATTTGTAAAATTAAAATACATTTGAAAAAATATATATTTTTTTTTAATTTCCTCTTCATAATACACAAATAAAGTCAGGAAAAGAATCTGCGAAAGTCAGACTAAGAAGGTTTTCAGCATCTAAATATGTATGCATTCCATTCTTTGAAAAAGGGAGAAAAACCCTGGGCCTGAGGTCAAATTAGTAGATGCCAAAAGAAAAACATATACATATTTTAGCTACAGGGTTGTTCTGGACAACTTGTAAAAGTGCAGTAATTAAGAAGAGTTGCTTTGGGATTTTTGTTTTTAAATATTTTTCAGTTGGAATTCATTCAAATTTTGAAATTAAAAAAATGGCACAAATAGGGGGCAGCCGGGTGGCTCAGTGGATTGAGAGCCAGGCCTAGAGATGGGAGGTCCTAGGTTCAAATCTGGCCTCAGACACTTCCCAGCTGTGTGACCCTGAGCAAGTCACTTGACCCCCATTGCCTAGCCCTTACCACTCTTCTGCCTTGGAGCCAATATACAGTATTGACTCTGAGACAGAAAGTAAGGGTTTTAAAAAAAATGGCACAATCTTTTAGTCTGTGTAGATTTATTTTCACACACACACACACACACACACACACACACACACACACACACATTCTTATTTCATTGTTCTGTTGACATATACTTTTAAGAAAATGGTTCATGGCTATTTTGATTGAAGTTTTTTGGAAATTTGTTGTGTTTTTGAAAAACAAATTAATATTTTTGAAAATAAATTTAATTAAATAATATTTACATCCTCTTAGAAGGAGGCAAAAAAGGATTTATTATCTACCACAATAAATTAAATTCAGGAAATTTTTAGGGTTCTAGATTCAAAACTAGGAGGGAACTAACTTCTTTATTTTAGAAATGTAGAAACTGAGACCCATAGATTTGCCTAAATGACTTATCCAAGATCACACAGATAGTGCCAATTTAAAAAAAATTTGTCAAATTCCTATTATGTTGAAGGCACTGTGCTGAGTCCTAAGGATATAAAAAATAAAAATGAAACAGCCTTAATGAGATTGAAGGCAATAAAGTTAAATGATTTTTTAGCTTATTTTTAAAATCTGTTATTATAGAATTACTGTGGCTACTAATTTGATGCATTAGGCAATATTCCTAGGATGGTAGAAAAAGTCTATTCATATAACCAATGTCTAAATTACCTGATATATATAATTATGCATACCCTAATTAATTTTTTATGAAAACTATACTATCATAAAAAAAATACTAACCCTTATACCTTTCTCTAGTCCAAGATTTATACTCGAACACCTACCTTATATTTGGACTTCATATTGGACCAAGGAGCCAAGCATTCCCAGCCTATTCCTGAGGGTAAGCAGTATCTTCATTGTCATATTATAATAGACTCATAGATCTAGAAATGGAAAGGACCTCAGAAATTATATACTTCAAATCTCTTATTTTACAGATGATAAACCTGAAACCCAGAAAGGATAAGTAATTTGTCTAAGGTCACACAGATAGTAGTAAATGGCAAAACTGGGATTTGAACTCATGTCTTATGAATCAAAGTTCAACATGCTTTCCATTGTATTTTCCTTCAAAGTTGGCTGGTTCTGAGCCTGGAAAAAGTTCATCAAGCATTTTGCTGCTCTGTGTATGAACAGGTGTAAGACCTTTGAAATTAAGAAAAAAACATGAGAGAACCTGTAAATTTTCTCAGAAACTAGGCTTGGTCCTACTTAATAAATGTTTCTGTCACCAGAAATCCCATTCAAGAAATGCAGGGAAGAACTGAGTGTGAGATGTTGATCTAAACCTATTCTCTCCCATATTGTTTTCCAAATTTCCCAGCAGTTTTTGTCAAATAGTGGATTTTTGTCCCAAAAGTTGGGCTCTTTGGGTTTATCATACACTGTCTTGCTGATGTCACTTACCCCAAGTCTATTCCACTGATCCTCCCTTTTGTCTTTTAGCCACTATCATATTGTTTTGATGACTGCTGCTTTATAGTATAGTTTAATATCTAGTACTGCTAGGCCCCCTTCCTTCACATTTTTTTCATTATTTCCCTTGATATTCTTGATCTTTTGTTATTCCAAATGAAATTTGTTATAGTTTTTCCTAATTCAGTTAAAAAGATTTTTGGTAGTTTGTTAGGTATGGCACTAAATAGGTAAATTAATTTGGGTAGAATGGTCATTTTTATTATGTTAGCTTGTCCTACCCATGAGCAATCAATATTTTTCCAATTGTTTAGATCTAGTTTTAATTGTTTGGAAAATGTTTTGTAGTTGTTTTTGTATAATTCCTGTGTTTGTTTTGGTAGATAGATTCCTAAGAATTTTATATTGTCTAGGGTGATTTTAAATGGTGTTTCTTTCTACCTTTTGCTGCTGTGATGTGTTGGAAATATGTAGAAATGCTGATGATTCATGTGCATTTATTTTGTATCCTGCAACTTTGCTAAAGTTGTTGATTATTTCTACAAGCTTCTTAGTTGATTCTCTAGGATTTTTTAAGTAGACCATCATATCATCTGCAAAGAGCGATAGCTTAGTCTCCTCATTGCCTATTTTGATACCTTCGATTTCTTTTTCTTCTCTAATTGCTACTGCTAGTGTTTCTAGTACTATGTTAAATAATAGAGGTGATAATGGGCATCCTTGTTTCACACCTGATCTTATTGGAAATGTTTCTAATTTATCCCCATTGCATATGATGCTTGTTGATGGTTTTAGGTATATACTGTTTATTATTTTTAGGAAAGGTCCTTCTATTGGTCTTCTAATTCTAAAGAATGAATAAAAAGTCTGGCACCTTCTTTTGTTCCCCATTGCCAAGTAAACCTGTTACTAAAAAGTTTTGGTGGTAGTAAAGAATTAGAAATTGAGGAGTTACTCATTAATTGGGAGAATAGCTAAATAAGAGGTGAAATGATTATGATGGAATACAGTTATGCTATAAAAAATGACAAGCAGAATGATTTTAGAAAAATATGGAAAGATTTACATGAACTGATAGAAAGTGAAGAAAGAAGAACCAGAACTTTGTACACAATGACAGCAATATTTTTTGATGAACAACTGTGAATGACCTTGTTATTTTCAACAATGCAATATTGATCCAAGACTTTGCCAGAGACTCATTATGAAAAATGCCATCTGCCCTTAGAGAAAGAATTGATGAATTCAGACTGAAACATACTATATTTCACTTTTTTCTATTTTTTTAAATTTGTAATCACTTCCACAAAATAATTAATATGGAAAAACGTTTTACATGATTGTATGTATAAAATCGATATCAGATTACTTACTATCTCAGGAAGGGGGAAAGTGAGAGGGGAAGGAAGGAAAGAATCTGGAACTCCAACTTTAAAAATGAATGTCAAAAAATTGTTTTTACATGCAATTGGAGGAAAATAAAAATATTAAAAATAAAATTTTTAAAAGTTTTAGCAACAGGGACTATTACTGACATCCAAATAATTCAACCTAAGGAAAATTATTTCCCTTTTCCTGTGTGACTTATGTATATTTTAAAATGCTGTCAGTCTGTCAATAAACATCTATTAGTCAGCAGGTAACACAGTGGATAGAATACCAGGCCTGGAGTCGGAAAGACTCAACTTTGTGCGTTCAAATCTGGCCTCAGACACTTACTGATACTAGGCAAATCATTCAGTCTTGTTTTCTTCAGTTTTCTTATCTGTAAAAATGAGTTGGAGAAGGAAATAGCCAACCATTCCAGTAGATTTGACAAGAAGACTCTAAATGGAACTGTATAGAGTTGGACATTATAGAACAACAACAACTATTGTGCCAGGCTCTGTGCTAATTTTTAGAATGAAAGGTGGAAGACAGTTGCTGCTCTCAAGGAGCTCACAACCTAATGGCAGAGACAATGGGTAAACAACTATGTACAAATAAACTATATACAGAATAAAATGAAAATAATCTACAAAGGAAAGGCACTAGAATTAAGGGAGATTAGGAAATGCTTCCTATAAAAGGGATTTTAGCTAAGACTTTCCACCTGTTGCTTAGTAACATAGCCTATAGGGCACTTCTACTCCTAGATAACTGATGTCTCTTCATTTTTAGATAAGAAACGTTCTTTTTTAAATTTTTTATCATTATTGATAGAATTTATCTACGAGTGTCCCATACCTCTCCAATCCTCCTCACACCAAAAAAGCATCATCTGGGAGACAGATGTGTTCATATAAATTATGTCTTACATATTTTCACCTTTCAGTTCACTCTGGAGGTAAGATTCAAAATTTATTCTTCAAGAATCAAATCTGTAGTTGTGTAAGATGTTCTCTTGGTTCTATTTATTTTGATGTTTGTTTTCCCATTTAGTTCTTTCAAGGTTTTATTAAAATTATTCTGCTCAGCATTTTTATGCCACAGTAGTATTCCATCACAAGTATATACCACAATTTGTTTAGCCATTTCCAAATTGATGAGCATCCTCTCAGTTTCCAATTCTTTGCCACCACAGAGAGCTGCTACAAATATTTTGGAACATAAAGGTTCTTTTTTCTTTTTCCCTTTTATCCTTTTTTCCTTTTTAGAGGTTCCAAAAGATTATTTTTTTACTACCAAGATTAAGGCCAGGAAGAGGATTGGAATAAAGATTTAATTATTCTTAGAGCTAGGGTTCTTAACCTGGGCTTAATGAATTTTTTATTTTAGCACTTTGATAACCATATACCATGATAATTGGTTTCTTTTGCAATCGTATGAATTTTATTTTATGCACTTAAAAACATTTTTTTGCTATAGGCTAATCTATATACCATACTGCCAGAGGGGGAATGACAAAAAAAGGTTAAAAGCCCTTGTTCTAAAGTCTTATAAAAAAGGTAAAGGCAGGTAGATAGGAAGATATGAGGAAACTACTTTATTTGTCTATATCAGTTCGGAAAATGTCATTCCCTTTTTCATCCAGTTCTTAAGATACTTATGTACTAGAGAAATCTAGGTGGCTCAGCAGATAGAGAACCAGATGTAGAGATAGGAGATCTGGGTACAAATGTGGCCTCATACTCTTCCAAGCTGTGTGACCCTGGGCATATAACTTACTCCCAGTTGTTTAGCTCTTACCACTCTTTTGCCTTGGAAATGATAGCAAATATCAATTCTAAGACAGAAGGTAAGGATTTAAAAAAATTCTTGAGGTACATGCATTTCAGGTGTGAGATTGTCTACAACCTCTCTTCTTTCTGTTACCTCTCTTTCAATAATATAATAGATGACAACAAATTTGTGAATTAAGCAAACATACAAATTTCTTAGTTAATAAAAATTACAGTTTATAAATGTTCAAATAGAGTTTTGAAAGCTGTAATTAACTATCACTTTTTTTAAAAAATAGAGTCAAATCCCATTGAACTATGGATAAGGGAAGAATTTATGTTAAGAGAGAGAACAGTATGGGAAGTAAAATGGATAATTTTGATTACCTTAAATTAAAAAAGATTTTGCATAAGCAAATCCCATTTCAACAGACTCCATGGACTTCCCACATTTTGTTGTTTCAGATGATTCTTGGGACAAGCGGTCCCTAAAGCTTGGAAAGTATTTTGATATAAAGAAATGCGGTTATAGTGGTATTCTGATTCGCACATCTCTGAGCTGTGTCTAACTTTGTGTGCCAGCTTATTTAACACAAGGCACGATTATGTGGCTACCTAAATAATAGAATAGAATGCTTCCACTACATTCCATGCTATGGTTGAAAATACATTCTTTTAAGAGCCCAATAGATGAAGCATCTTCCCTTGGGAGATTTTCCTATAAATTCTTTACCCTTTTGTGTCAGGAAACAACCTTCATGATTCAGCCTAAATTTTATCTAAATTCTTTCCCATAAATAGTATTGGAATCAGTTTTTACTATCTCCCTGTTTCCTTCAGGCGAGGCACATTTGTGTTCAGTTGTGCTAATCTTGCAAAAAGCAGGTTTTGTACAAAGATCTTTGGAATGCAGTAGATTTTGGGCATTGAATCTTACTGTGCATCACTTATGAAGAATCTCATTTGTACAATCTCTGACATTTAACAGATTCTTTCATATTTGCCACACATTTTTCATTTGTTAGCTGTTAGCTTTAAAAAAAAGTGAGTAGCTGGTGTTTCCTTTGACTCTTTTCATTACTTGGATAACAATCTAATTTTTCTTGCTGAAAACTGATAAATTTATTAATTGCCAATAATAAAGAAAGAAATAATCTCTGTTTCTAGGAAAGTTTCCATTTGCTAAACTGGTCTTTCCTAGAAATACATGTTCCCTCTAGTTCTGAGACTTCTCCTTAAGTATCCCTCCATCTACTGTCTGATTGGTTCAAAGTTTGTCTGCACAGCAGTTGTTTTCTTCAGAAGGAGCATTGTTTTCCTCAGACTTTGGAAAAGGTCTCTAAGATAAGCCAGTCAGGAAAGCTGATAAAATGTTCAAGTGATTTCAACTTTGTATTTCCATGTGAATGCATAACAAATATGCAGAAACTCTGAGACTGGGGTGTGGAGGAAGACTATTTTTATGGATATCTGCAACTCTAGTTAAATAAGGAGAGAGTCTGAATGAACTCACTGTCATATTTCAGCCATGTCCAACTCTTCATGCCCTACTGGACCATGCTGTGCATGGAGTTTTCTTGGCAAATATACTGGAGTGGTTTGCCATTTCCTCCTCTACTAGATTGAGGCAAGCCCAGGGTCACACAGCTAGTAAATCTCTGAGGCTGAATTTGACTACAGGTCTTTCTGATTCCAGGCCCAACACTTAATCTCCTGAGCCATCTAGGTGCCTCTTGAATATACTATACATAATGCATAAACAAGCTCTTCTCAAAGCTCTCCCAAGTGCACTTCAATCTGTGACTTATATTTCTTTGGAGATTTTATTTCTCTCTTCACCTTGAATAAAAAAAATCTTAAATACAAGTGTTGCAAACTAAATGGTGGAGTGGTTTTCAGAAGAATACTTAGAAAGGATGGGGAGAGAAAAACAGAGAAAGGGAAAGAAAAAGAAAAGAAATTCTTATGTATTTAATTAGCATCTTTAAGTCAAACTCAATTCATTTGACTATATATTTTTAAACTTTGAATATTAAATCACAGATCCTTTCTTGAACAGGATGTGTGTTTCTATATATATAGAAACACACACATATATGTACACATATATATGTATATATCCATTTGTCTTCAGAATGGTGGCAAAACCAACCTGAGAGTTGACATAATCCAGAGAGACATTCTGTGGAATAAATATAAACATTCCTGGTTTCAATTTGAGGGCTGTAGATGCATGTTAGGACAATTAAGTCTTTCCTTAACATGCCAAAATGTAATTGTTTTTAAACAGCACATAATCAGAATACATGAATTTCATCTGTGACCTGAACAGCAGAATTTAAAGCTCAGGGATTTCACATTCTTGCCCTCGCTAGGAAAAACAAAGACCAACTCCCTAGTTTCAGTACAAAAAGCCCACAAGGCTACTGAAAATAGTTTGGAGGTGACATGGCTTTAAAAATGCCTAAGTAAACTTGGCTGGTTTAGAAACTGAATGAATCAGAAACCTAGATTAAATCTTCATAACAAACAGGTTTCTAAAAGTAAGAGGGATGTATTTGGTACAAAATGTATTTGGTAAAATCTGTGATTTATTAAAGTACATTTTTTCTGTTAATATGAAAAAGTGAAATGTTTAGTGAACCACTAAAGAATTCTCTTAATTTGAAATGTACTAAAGTTTATCATATACACACATGAATGTATATTTCTTTTTTTTAATTTTTGATTTTTAATTTTTTAAATATTTTTCCGTATTTCCATATTTCATTTTCTTTCCCTCCACTCCCACCTCCCAGATCCAATAATCATTTCCACTGGGTTATACAAATGTTATCACTTATAAATATTTCCATATTCATTTTTGGAATAGAGCAATATTTTAAAACCCAAAACCCAAATCACATATCCATATAAACAGATGATAAGTCATTTGTTTTTCTTCTGTTTCTTCTCCCGCAGTTCTTTCTCTCAATGTGGATAGCATTCTTCCTCATAAGTCCCTTGGGATTGTCTTGTATTAGCAAAGTCCATTACGTTGTATTATTCTTCAATGTTTCACTTTCAATGTACAATGTTCTCTTGGTTCTGCTCATTTCACTCTGTATCATTTCCTGGAGGTTGATCCAGTTCACATGAAATTCTTCCAGTTCATTATTCCTTTCAGCACAATAGTATTTCATCACCATCAGATACCACAATTTATTTAGCCATTCTCCAATCAAGGGCCACTCCCTCATTTTCCAATTTTTTTGCCACCACAAAGAGCACGATTATGAATATTTTTGTATAAACATATTTTCTTATTATCTCTTCAGGATACAAACTCAGCTGTGGTAGGGCTGGATTAAAGGGCAGGCAGTATTTTAAAGCCCTTTGCGTATAGTTCCAAATTGCCTTCCAAAATGGTTGGATCAGTTCACAACTCCACTAGCAATGCATTAGTGTCCCAATTTTGCCACATCCCCTCCAACACATTTATTATTTTCCTTTACTATTATATTGGCCAATCCACTAGGTGTGAGGTGATACCTCAGCATTGTTTTGATTTGCATTTCTCTAATTATGAGAGATTTAGAGCACTTTTTCATGTGTCTCTGTGAATGTATATTTCTGATTACACATTCCTTTCTCTTTCATATCCAAATGATTTCCCTCTCATGTTGATTACACCTCTGCTGCATCTCTCAAACTATCCTCTCATTCTATTCCTACTGCCACCCTTACAGCCTAGGACCAAAATACCAAAAGAACCATGTAGATTATTATTCTAGCCTCCTAATAGGTCTTTATGCCTTCTCCCTCTCCCTTTTTTAAATTCATCCTCACAACACAACCAAAATTCTCTTTCTGCCTTTAGGTTTCATATGCCTATAGACACACATGTCATTTATGGCTATCTTCAGGCCACATTCTTCCCTCGTGGAGAATTTAGGGAGCTCGGGTATTGAAATCCATGTAGGTTGTGCTGTACAAAAATCTGACTAGATTTGTCAGATGCGGATAATATAATGGCATTTTAGGATTGTGTAATCATCCAAAAAACTCTCTTTAAAACCACCTTTTATAGAACCTAGGTGGTCAGTATTAGTATTGTTGCATGGTAGGGAACAGAGGGTTTAGAACAGTTATCCCTCACAGCTGTACCAGATCCCCTATTATTGACTAGAGTTGTAAACTGAATTTTTATGTTTATATGCGTGCATATATACATATATACATATGCATATGTATGTATCTATACACTCATGTACATATGCATATATTTATATTTAGTGTGTTTCAATAGTGCCTTTTGTTATTATCTCTAGAGCAGTTGATTCAGGGAAAGAAACCAAAAACTCATTCCTTTCTCCAAAATGAATCTCTTTTGTGTCAGGGCTACATTGATAAATATTTAAGAACCGACTCTGAAAATGCAAAACTTACTTTTAAATTAAATCTGTATCTTTCACATTTTCTCTATTAATTTACATCTAGACAATCAACCAAAAAAAAAAAATCAAGCTTCAATCTGAAATCTGTGAAGTATAAATATTCTTAACAGTCAGTTCTTGGGAGCCAATTCAAAGTGGTTCTCACACATCCCCTGCTTGTACCAAAGCAAAACAATTAAACTGAAACATCTATTGTACCTGTTATATCTAATAATGTATAAAGATTTTTTCCAGGAATCCTTACCTCTATGATATGAAGTAACACAAAAATATAATCACAGAAACTGCCTTCCAGAAATTTACATTCTACTGAGGGATATGATCTGTTTATAGATAACAATACAAGGATGAAAAGGAAAAAAAGGCAGAGGAGATATCAAAGTGCTCTAGAGATGCTTGGAAAAGGAAGAATATTAACAAAAAACTCAGAGAACCTCTAAAGGAGACTCCAAAAAAGCAAATGATGATGATTGTACCTGATTTGAACCCTATAGGAAGATTAGGTTCTGAAGGAACTGGCCAATCAAAAGATGGGGCTGCAGGAACAGAGTGAACTTACAGGGTGAGAAGCCTGGAGAAAGTCTCAACACACCAAACTGTAGGATTGATTCAGATTGGTAATGATTGGTAATGGAGTCAGTACAAAGTATCAAGCTGGCTATCCTAGCAAGGGGGAGGTGTGAGAGTCAATAGAATTCTTTCTCCTACCCCTCCTGAGGCAGTTGAAGCAGAAGGAGTAACAGTTTTAACTGAATCCACTTTAGATCAAGAAATGGAGGCTGTTTAGGCTTGGCTAATCCAGGACTAAATTGGTAGACAGATAGGCAATAATCCCACTGATATTAGCAACTCCCACTGTTGGAAGATTATTCCCCAAAACCTGAGATAGACACAAGGTTCAGGGTGTCTTCTATTACTATAGACTTGTTATCTGGATAACAGCTGTTCCTGTGCTTGCCTGGATGAAGGTTTTGCCTAGGTAATGTATGATATTGGTTGGTATAACCCTAGTATAACTTCACACAGACTCTCAAACTTAACAAGGGAAGGGATTTATTAATTTCAGGAAAACAGAGAAAGGAGGGGTAAATTTTAGGGTTGAGGGTGAGGTAAGCTACCTAATAACTTCAGGACACTTGTTGGATGCACATTCTCCAGAGGGGAATGTGTTTTATATAACTTAACTTTTATCTCCCTCACAAACTAACTTTTCTCTTAATCTAATGTTATTAAGTTTAAGGTGGTGACAGTAATCTTGATTGAAGATCTATTTAGATTAGAGATAAGTTTAGATATTGCATGTGAGGTATTTTTCTCAGTGCACACAGCCTGGTTAAGTCTTTATGGAGTAAACAGCAAAGTAATCTCCCTGCTCCCTGAGGTCAGAGATGAGCTAACAAAAAGAGTAATCCTACCCTTCTTCCCAGGCTCCCTTGAACCCAAAAAAGGGCGAATTGCCAGCTGGGTGTCCTGACTTGTATACCCACATTCTTAACTGCCCCCTCTCCTGGAGTTCTGGGGGGTCCTGTGGAATTCTATGAGGCAGTTTCACCCCACTTAAGATCAAGGATGTTACACCCAGAACTGACAGTCAAGACTGTAGCCCAGAGAGGAAACAGTCTAACAGAAAAGTCCATTAAGAACTCATTGTATGTAAGGCAATATGCTAGGTACTAGGGCTCCAAAGTCAAAAATGAAACCATTTCTGCCTTCAGGGAGTTTATGTTGACAAGTTATCTGATGAGTTGCAAAGCTTCAGTGTTGGTTTTGAAAGAGGATATTACATATATTACAAACATACAAAATTTCTGATGCCAATAATCTATTCCTTCTTTCACAGTTTTCTTCTAGACCTCTTCTTTTTCCTCTTCATAATCATAATATCTACTGAGTAGAGTATGCAAGGCTTTTTGTAAACATTTAAAAGATGTGCTCCTTGTCTTCCATAAGCTGACATTTCAAGCAGCTAACATTGTGGGATTTAGAACCACAGTGTATATCTGTCAGTGGTTTTCTGTTAACCTTCAGTGAAATATAGGTTTAGTATTACCTATGTAGACTGAACCGCAGTTGATGGTACTTACATAGATTGCAAATTTTTGTTGTAGCTGTTTCAAACATGGGCTTTTTAGCTGGGAGACAGCATTCTGAGGTTGCATCCTCGTGGTTTATAAATGGGCTACATTATGTGAGCTCCTCAATGTACTGGATTCATTCTGTGCATTATTATTCTATAAAACTTAGTTTTAAAGGGAGTTTTTTTTAGGACTACTAATACTACACAGTCCTAATCTATCATTTTATTATTAGTGTCTGACCAAATTCCATAAAATATGAACTCTCCCAGTTAGAAACATTTGAGAAATGGGTTGTGTCTTTCAGAGATCGTAGAGATAGATGCACAGCATATTGGCATCTGTCTTGCAACTTCAGGTTTGTGTTGTTTTTTTTTCTAATTGCCCATTTAGGACAGAAGGCAGGCATTGTGTCACTGTTTTAGCAAGTTTATATAGCTTATGGTGTATGAGCAAGTCATGTTTTGTTTTGTTTTGTCTAGTATTTTAATTTGGAATCTTACCCTACAATTTCCCTGAAAGATGTGGGACATTGTTGTTCAATTGATCAGTTGAGTCTGACTCTCCATGTTCCATTGGACCATACCATCCATGAGGCTTTCTTGGCAAAGATACTGAAGTAGTTTACCATTTCCTTTTCCAATGTATTAAAGTAAATAGGGATTAAGTGATTTGCCCAGGGCGTCTGAGCATGAATTTGAACTCAGATCTTCCTGACTCCTGATCCAGAGCTCTATTCACCTGTACCACCTTGCTGCCCCTAAAATATAACATAGATGATATGCAGCCTTCAGAGTTCTGTTTCTATTGGAATTTGACACTACTGCCTAAGAGGTTGTGTTAACTATATTATTGATTTGTATAGCTGCCATATGGACATACCCCAATCTGAGATCCTTGGAGTTTTTTTCTTTATATTTTGGATATCTTTTCCAATAATAAGTTAATAATAATGCATTTGCTATAGGATCATAGATTTTCAGAGCTTGAAAGAACTTTGGAAGTCTAGCCCATTCATTTTACAAATGAAGAAACTGCTGCCAAGAGAGGTTAAGAATGTTGCTAGGGCTATGCAGCTAGTAAGTGATGCAGCCAGGGCAAAAACCTAGATCTCCTCATTCAGAGTTTTCAGTAAGAAGACAAAGCTATTTGATCACTCATACAAGTCAATGTGATGACATTCTAGGGTACAAGAACTGGACCTGTGATTTCATTATTAGAGGGAACTCCCAGATGAAGAAACTCCCTCTACTAATACAGTTGGCTCTTTGCCTAAAACACTAAAATATTAAATGACTTGTCTAGGGTCACACAGTCAGAATATATGAAGGGCAAGATCTTTCTGAAACTTGCTTTTAATACACCATCCCTCAATGTCTCCCATCTGTATTCCATACAAAATAAAAAGAGGAAAAGAGAAAAAGAAAGTAAGGGTGGTTAAATCTGAGGTAAGTTGGGGAGATAAGGAACAAACATTTAAGATAGGGAGTAAAAGCAAAATAAACCAGAAGGAACCGAAAAGTGAGCAGGTGAGCTCTGATGGTGCAATGCTTAACCACAGTGGAAGTGTCCTTGGGTTCTCAAAGGCTGTGTCAATGGGATACTAGCTTTGCCCCCCAAACTGGAAAAACTTCAAGAATGGGACCAATGAAAGAGTGAATCTGGTTTTTTTTAAGGATCAGCCTAGCAGAGTAAAAGAAATTCATTACCAGAAGGTTAGCCACCAACTGCATTTCTTAAACTGTTAAAGTGAGGAAGGATTGATTAGGCTCTGTTTTCCATGCCTAAAAGATACATAGGTACCTACACATATGCCTCCTCCCTCCATTCAACACTTAGCTCAAATCCCACCCTCTACAGAAGACCTTTCCTCTTCCCCTACCTGTTAGTGCTTTTCATTCTGAGATTTCTTTACATCTTGTCTGTATATGGTTATTTGCATGTTGCCTTCCCCTTTTGAATGTGAGAGCCTTGGGCCAGGGGTCTATTTTTACCTTTTTTTGTGGCTTCAAGGCATAGCCCAGTTTCTGGATCATAGTAAGCATTTAGTAAATACTTCCTGACTTGAATAGCACATGCTATTATTCTATTTAAAAAAAAAAAAACAGTGTATCTTTCAGGGTATAATTTTGAATCAGGAAGACCTGGATTCAAATCCTTACCTCAGACCCAAGCTTTGTAACTATGTAATTTTTTAAATTATAATATTTTTGCTTTTCCATAGTACATGTCAATATAATTTTTAATATTCATTTTCCGATATTTTGCAATCCATGTTCCCTCCCTCTTATACCTCACTCCTTTCCAAGAAGGCAGATGCTATAATATAAGTTGTACATATATTATCATATAATATATATTTCCATGTTCATCATGTTGTGATGAAAAGACACATTTTGCTTTCACTAGAAAAAAATTCATGAAGGAAATAAAGTAAAGAATATTATGTTTCAATTTGCACTAGGACTCTTACTATTTTTTTCTATGCTGTAGATTTCCATTTTTGTCATGAGTCCCTTGGAGTTGTCCTAGATCCTTGCCTTGTTGATAATGGTGAAGTCATTCACAGTTGATCATCATATATTATTGTTGTTACTGTGTACAATATTTTCCTAGTTCCACTCACTTCACTTTGCATCACTTCATAGAAGTATTTCCAAGTTTTTTTTGTGATTATCTCATTTGTCATTTTTTATTAAAAAAAAAAGTATTCCATTACAATCATATGCCACAACTCACTCAGCCATTCCCCAGTTGATGTACATCCCTTCAGTTTCTAGTTCCTTGCCACCACAAAAAGCTGCTAGAAATATTCAGATAGGTTCTTTTCCCCTATCTGTAATATCTTTGGAATATAGACCTAGTACTGATATCCTGGATCAATGGGTATGTACTTTGGGATAACTAAGTTATTTAATGTCTTCACCTTAGTTTTCTTATTTGTAAAATGAGAAAATTTAATTTGATTATTTCTAAGGCCTCTTCTATCTTTAATTTTATGATCCTATGAATTAATCATTCAAGTATCTAAGTGCCTGGGACAGCTAGGTGGTATAAGTAGCTAGATAAAGCACCAAAACTGGAGTCAGGAAGTCTCATTTTCTTGAATTCATATCTGGTCTCAAGCACTTACTAGCTGTGTGACCCTGGGCAAGTCTTTTAACTCTGCCTCAATTCTTCATCTGTAAAATGAGCTGGAGAAGGAAATGAGAAACTACTCCAGTATCTCTGCCAAGAAAGCCCCAAATGAAGTCACTATGAGTCAGACATAATTGAAAACAACTAAATAGTGTCTAAATGATTATTATGTGCTAGGCACTGATCTAGGTTTTAAGGATACAGACAAAAAAAAAAGACTTTGTTCTTTGGAAAGACTATAAGTACTTTAATAAATATCAACAAGCTAAATACAAGATATTAGGGCAGTGGGGAGGTAGAAGTAGGTAGCAAATGTCCTTAAGAGTGAATGAGAGAGGGGCAGCTGGGTAGTTCAGTGGATGGAGAGCCAGGCCTAGAGACGGGAGATCCTAGGTTCAAATCTGGCCTCAGACACTTCCCAGCTGTATGACCCTGGGCAAGTCACTTGACCCCCATTGCCTACCCTTGCCACTCTTCTGCCTTGGAGCCAATACACAGTATTGACTCCAAGATGGAAGGTAAGGGTTTAAAAAAAAAAAAAGAGTGAATGAGAGGGGACAGCTAGGTGGCTCAGTGGATTGAGAGCCAGGTCCAGAGATGGAAGGTGTACGGTTCAAATTATTGATTCTAAGACAGAAAGTAAGGGTTAAAAAACTTTTTTTTTTTGAGTGAATGAGAGAGGAAAAGAAATTGAAGGAATCAGAATGGGAAAAGAGATAATAATCTCTGTTTTCTGACATGCTAGTATAGGTGTAAAATCCTAGAGATTCATCTAAAAAGTTAGTTGAAACTATTAACAATTTTAGCAAGGTAGCAGGATATAAAATAAACTCACAGAAATCATCAGCATTTTCATATATTACTAACAAAGTCCTGCAAGAAGAGATAGAAAGAGATATCCATTTAAAATAACCACAGATGGAATAAAACACCTGGGAGCATACCTGCCAAAACAAACCCAAGAACTACATGAACATAATTATAAAACACTCTTTACTCAAAAAAATCAGATCTGAGAAATATTCATTGTTCATGGATGGGAAAAGCTAATATAATTAAAATGACAATCCTACCTAAACTTATCTACTTATTCAATGCCATCCCAATTAAATTACAAAAAATTATTTTATTGAGCTAGAAAAAAATAACAAAAATTCATTTGGAAGAACAAAAAGATCAAGAATATTGAAAGAATATTAATAGTAAAAGTATAAAGGAAGGAAGGAAGTATAACAGTAACCGATTTTAAATTGTATTATAAAACAGTAATCATCAAAATTATCTGGAATTAGCAAAGAAATGGAAAGGTAGATCAATGGTACAGAACAGTCATACAACAAACAGCAGTAAAAGATTAATATAACTTTGTATTTAACAAAAGCATAGATTCAGTTTTTATGGATAACAAATCATTATTTGATAAAAATTGTTGGAACAACTGGAAAGTAGTTTGGCAGAAACTAGGTATAGTCCAATATCTTACACCATTAGCTAAGATAAGATCAAAATGGATACATGTTCTAGACATAAACATAGATATCATAAGTAAATTAGAACAGGGAACATACTGCCTATCAGATATATGGATAGGAGAGGAATTTATGAGACAACAAGAGATAAAGAGCATTGTGAAATGTAAAATGTTGCCAACATTAGAAGGAAAGCAGAAAATCACAGGGGAAATTTTTCATAGACAATCTCTTGAATCTCATTATCTAAATTTTTTGAAATTTGAACTTTGTCAAATGTATAAGAATAACAGCCATGCCCTAACTGATAAATGGGCAAAAGATATGAAAAGACAGTTTTCAGATGAAGAAATCAAAACTATATATAGGTATATGAAAAAAAGCTCTAGTCTAAATCATTACTGATTAGAGAAATGCAAAACAAAACAATTCTGAGTTATCATCTCATACCCATCAGATTGGCTAAAATGACAAAAGGGCAAAATGACAAATGTTGAAGGGCATGTGAAAAAATGGGGACACTAAAATACTATTGCTGGAGCTATGAACTAATCCAAACATTTTTGATAGCAATTTGGAATTATACTTAGAAAGTAATAAAACTATGTAGATAGACCCTTAGACCCAGAAAGGTCATTGCTATGTCTGTTTACCAAGGAGATCAGGGAAAAGGGAAAAGAACATATATATTGCAAAATATTTATAGCAGCAATCTATATGGTGTAAAAGAACTGGAAATTGAGTGGATGCCCATCAATCAGGAAATGGCTAAACAAATTGTGGTATATGAGTGTGATAGAATACTACTGCCATATAAGAAGCGATAAGCAGGCTAATTTTTTAAAAACTTGAAAAGAACTGCATGTTGTAATGAACAGTGATATGAGTAGAACCAAGAAAACATTATATACAACTCCAATATTAATGCTAGAAGAATAAATTGTGAATGTTACCTCCTGAGACTGAACTGAAAGGTGAAAACATGAAAGACTTTATTTGTATGAATATGTCAATCTCCTGGCTGATACCTTCTGTGATGTGAGTAATATGGAGAGGTGCTGGGACATTTGTGAATAAATGTTATTAATTAAAAAATGTAAATGAGAAGTAATTCATGATTCCATCATGAACACTTGAAAACTCTAAGTAATTTAAGGCATATGTAAAAAAATTTCTCACTTCTAGTATCATTAACACTTTAGGAGTTTAAGTATTAACTTTTTTTTTTAACATTTATTAATATTCATTTTTAACATGGTTACATGATTCATGCTCCACCTTTCCCCTTCAAACCCCCCCCCCCCACCCCCCCCACCCATGGCCCANCCCCCCCCCCCCCCCACCCTTGGCCGATGCGCGTTTCCACTAGTTTTGTCATGTGTCCTTGAACAAGACCAATTTCCAAGTTGTTGGTAGTTGCATTGGTGTGGTCATTTCGAGTCTACACCCTCAGTCATGTCCACCCCGACCCATGCGTTCAAGCAGTTGTTTTTCTTATATGTTTCCTCTCCTGCAGTCCTTCCTCTCAATGTGGGTAGCTTTCTTTACCATAAATCCCTCAGAATTGTCCTGGGTCATTGTATTGCTGCTGGAACAGAGGTCCATTACATTCAATTTTACCACAGTATATCAGTCTCTGTGTATAGAGTTCTTCTGGCTCTGCTCCTTTCGCTCTGCATCAGTTCCCGGAGGTCTCTCCAGTTCGCCTGGAACTTCTCCAGTTTATTATTCCTTTTAGCACAATAGTATTCCATCACCCGCATATACCACAGTTTGTTCAGCCATTCCCCAATTGAAGGACATACCCTCCTTTTCCAATTTGTTGCCACCACAAAAAGCGCAGCTATGAATATTTTCGTACAAGTCTGTTTATCTATTATCTCTTTGGGGTACAAACCCAACAATGGTATGGCTGGGTCAAAGGGCAGGCATTCTTTTATAGCCCTTTGAGCGTGATTCCAAATTGCCAGCCAGAATGGCTGGATCAGTTCACAGCTCCACCAGCAATGCATTAATGTCCCAATTTTGCCACATCCCCTCCAACATTCATTACTCTCCCCTTCTTTCATTTTAGCCAATCTGCTAGGTGTGAGGTGATACCTCAGAGTTGTTTTGATTTGCATTTCTCTAATTATTAGAGATTTGGAACACTTTCTCATGTGCTTGTTGATACTTTTGATTTCTTTACCTGAAAATTGCCTATTCATGTCTCTTGCCCATTTATCAATTGGGGAATGGCTTGATGTTTTATACAATTGCTTTAACTCCTTGTATATTTGAGTGATTAGACCCCTGTCAGAGTTTTTCGTTATAAAGATTTTTTCCCAATTTGTTGTTTCCCTTCTGATTTTGACTATATTGTTTTTGTTTGTACAAAAACTTTTTAGTTTAAAATAGTCAAAGCCATTTAATTTACATTTTGTAATTTTCTCTAGCTCTTGCTTGGTTTTAAAATCTTTCGTTTTCCAGAGATCTGACAAGAATACTATTCTGTGTTCACTTAACTTATTTATAGTTTCCCTCTTTATATTCAAGTCATTCACCCATTCTGAATTTACCTTGGTGTAGGGTGTGAGATGTTGATCTAAAC
>NC_058132.1:456368659-456369221 GCF_016433145.1 Gracilinanus agilis
TTTGGTAGGATGTCTCATCATTGTCATTTTCTTCAATGAAATTGTTGATTGTTTCTATGATTCCTTCTTTGACAAATTGGTTTTGAAGAATCATATTATTTAATTTCCAATTAGTTTTTGATTTTCCTGTCCAAGTGCCCTCACTAATTATTATTTTTATTGCATTATGATCTGAGAAGGTTACATTTATTATTTCTGCTCTTTTGCATTTGTTTGCAATGATTCTATGCCCTATAACATGGTCAATCTTTGTGAATGTGCCATGTGCAGCTGAGAAGAAGGTGTATTCCTTTTTGTCCCTATTTATTTTCCTCCACATATCAATTAGATCTAATTTTTCTAGGACTTCATTCACCTCTCTTACCTCTTTCTTATTTATTTTTTGGTTTGATTTATCTAGATCTGAAAGAGGAATATTTAGATCTCCCACTAGTATGGTTTTACTATCTATTTCCTTCTTGAGCTCTGCCAGTTTCTCCTTTATGAATTTGGGTGCTATGCCACTTGGTGCATACATATTGAGCAGTGTTATTTCCTCATTGTTTATACTGCCTTTAATCAG
>NC_058132.1:456369311-456391869 GCF_016433145.1 Gracilinanus agilis
CCCTATCCCTTATCCCCTCCCTTGATTGACTTCCCTTTCTACCCCCTCCCTTATTTCCACCCCTCCTTTTTGTTTTTAAAGGTCTTATGAATTCCCTCCCCCTTCTCCCCTCCCTTTTTTTGTTCTCCCCACTCCCCTGCTCCCCTTGATTTATCCCTTCTAACTTTCTCAGAAGGGTAAGATAAGAGTTTTATTTCCCAATGGATAGTATAGCTACTCTTCCCTCTCCGGGTTGATTACACTGAGAGTAAGGTTTGATTATTACCTCTTAATGCTCTCTTCCTCTCCTTCTTATAATAGTATTTGTCCCCTCTCTCTCCCATGCCCTCTTTGTGTGTAATAGAATATTCTATTTTCTTATTCACTCAAGTTTCTCTTGGTGTCCCCTGCTATTCTCCCCCTCTTTCCCATCCCCCATGCCATCTTAGATTATTTAGTGTTCCACCCTCACCCTGTTAATTATTCTTCTGATTACTATAATAGTGAATATTATAATAGTGAATAGAGTTCACTACAGAGAATTAAACATAACATTTCTCTACAAAGGAATACAGATAATTAGATCTCACTGAGGCCCTTAAAAGGCAAATTTAAAAATTATAAGTTTTCTTTCTTTCCCCTCTGTATCTTATTTACCTTTTCATGTTTCTCTTGATTTTTGTGGTTGGATATCAAACTTCCCATTTAGCCCCGGTCTTTTCTGTGCAAATACCTGGAATTCTTCAATTTTGTTGAATGCCCATACTTTCCCTTGGAAATATATAGTCAATTTTGATGGGTAGTTGATCCGTGGTTGCAGGCCCAGCTCTCTTGCCTTTCTGAATATCGTATTCCACGCCTTACGGTCTTTTAGTGTTGAGGCTGCCAGATCCTGTGTGATCCTGATTGTTGCTCCTTGATATTTGAATTGTTTCTTTCTGGCTTCTTGTAAGATTTTTTCTTTTGCTTGGAAACTCTTGAATTTTGCAATGATATTTCTTGGTGTTTTCCTTTCTGGATCGAATGTCGCAGGTGTTCTATGAATTCTTTCAATGTCTATATTGCCCTCTTGTTGTAGGACTTCAGGGCAATTTTGCTGAATTATTTCTGTTAGTATAGAGTCCAGGTTTTTATTAATTTCTGGTTTTTCTGGAAGACCAATTATTCTCAAATTGTCTCTTCTAGACCGGTTTTCTTGGTCTGTCACTCTCTCATTGAGATATTTCATGTTTCCTTCTATTTTTTCAGTCTTTTGGCTTTGTTTCATTTGTTCTTGTTGTCTTGAGAGATCATTAGTTTCTACTTGCTCAATTCTAGCCTTTAGGGATTGATTTTCGGCTATAATTTTTTGGTTTTCGGCCATAATCTTCTGGTAAACGGCCATAATCTTTTGGTTTTCGGCCATAATCTTCTTGTTTTCGGCCATAATCTTCTGGTATTCCTTTTCAATCTGGTCATTTCTTGTGTTCAATTTGCTTATCAGTTCATTTGGTTTCTGAGCCTCGCTTTCCAGTTGCAAGATTCTACCTTTTAAACTGTTATTTTCTTGCCAGATCTCTTCCATTTTCCTCAAAATCTCAGATTTGAACTCTTCCATGGCTTGTGAGGAGTTTTCCTTATTTGGGGAGGGTCTGGATGGTTGTTTGTTCTCCTCCTCTGTTTGCTCGGTTGTCTGGATTTTCTCTGTGTAAAAGCTGTCGAGTGTTAGAGACTTCTTTTTTTTGTTATTATTCTTTATCTTCTGAATTTCCTGTAACTGATTAGCCATCATTAGCCCAGCAGCTTCTCAGGTTTATCCTCGCGCTCAGTCCTGAGGTCTGAGTTCTAGTTTTTTCCAACGTCAAGCCCCCTGGTGGATTCCCTTGCTTGATCCTCTGCAGGAGGTTTCTTTACAAGTCTCAGGGCGCTGCTTCCACAGTCGTATACCCGTCTGCACTGGTTCCCCACTTAGGCTTTAGTTCCTGGCTGTGTCCGCCTCCACCCACGCCCACGCCTCTGCTCAGCTGGCACCCACGCCTCTGCTCAGCCGGCTCTCTGCTCCCAGGGTCCACTCTCTGCTCCTGCGCTCAGATTTCGCGTGCGTTCTTGACTTAATGGGGTCCTAAGTCTTGCTGCTCTCAGGAACAGGTCCCGGAGCTGCCGATGACTCGATGGGTGCCCCAAACTTGCTCTATTTCTTTTTAGCTGGCTTCAGAGGTATAGATTTTGTGTGTGGAGGGGATGGGGGTGGGGCGGTTGCTCAGCCCGCGATTGAGTGAGTGAGAGCCCTTTTTAGCCTGGAAATGTCTCGATTCCACGTACCTTCCACGCTGTGCCCTGTTGTGGGGTTCCTCCGTTCGTCTGGACTTGTTTTTATGTCCCCTTGAGGAGTTTTGTGTGTTTCGGTCAGGAGAGGTTAAGAGCTGCTTCTTACTCTGCCGCCATCTTAACCCGGAAGCTAAGTATTAACTGTTTTAATAGGCTTAAAAAAGATCAAAGCTAGAATAAAAGAATGTAATCAGTATGATGGAACTACTGTATTTTAAGAGAAATAACGTCATTATTGTTATAGTTAAAATTGTAATGTGTATATGTATATATATGGGCCAGCTACATTTTAACATGACAGTCAGTTGTCTGTTTTCTCATTTTGCTCAAAATTAAGTTTCTAGTGTATTAAAAATATTATTTTTGAACTTGAAGTATCTGCCCTTTGAATTAGATATCTAAGCAAACATCTTATCTGAATGTTTTTTTTCCTTCATTCTTAATTTATTTCTTTCAAAATTATGTAACTGACCTTTCAGTCCTGATGGTTCCATTTCAGGTTGGACAACCTTCATTTACACATTGTCTGGCAATGTGTATATTGGTGAGTATATTTTTGTTTATTTCTCAGTTTCTTCTTAACTACTATATTGGAAAGGTGAATTCAATTTCCTAAAATTGCTTGTTTGGAAAGTAAGACAAGCTAAAACCCCAGGCTTTTAGAGTTTGTTCTGAGTGCAACTGGAAATGGCCTTATGGAGCAACTTTATTATTAGGTATCCACAACAAAATTCATTTATTACAGCAATCTGAAAAACAGACAAGTTTGGAAATTGTATTATCATGCACACACATTAAAGTAGCATACCTCTATGTGAGAGAAGCAAAATGCAATTTGTTTTTCCGAAGCAGTTTTGATTCCCAGAATCATATAATACTTCTTAGAGACAGAAAGAGAAAACATTTTATGGAGTTGTTTCCACAGACTCATCACTTCAACAGAAACAACTAATATACTCAAATGGAAGGGAATAAGAAAAAATACATAAACTTTAGCAATAAAGATACAAACTCTCACACAGATTGTAAAAAAAAAAAAAAAGCAAGTGAGAATATAGACAATTTAGGATTAAATGAGGTGATGGGAGATGGAGAATAAAATCAACAAATGAAACCTAAACTCGTTTTACTTGATAGTTTCAGACTTGTTTCCTGCTAGACTTTTTCTTTATCAGAGCAGCTAATTTTAAAAAAGTGTTATTCAATAAATAAGTGACACATACTTTGAGCTATTTTTCCAAATACATAGGATTTCCCAGAGTCATCCTCACTCTTCTGTCATCCCTCCCCTATAATCAAAAGTACATACATGTAAAAACTCTGATAATGTTACAGTCATTGTATTTGCCCAGACTATTTCCTTTCCCCACCTTTCACCCTGTCTGTTCCAATCTGTACAATAATGTGGATCAGATCCCTTTTTTCTCTGCAAAGTTAGCTGGCCTGTAGGGAGATCAAACTCAAAACCAGCCTCATAAGAGTCCATGTTGTCTCTGTCCCAGCTGCCTAGTCAGTGAAAAGAGATAGAACTCTAGTTATTTTCTCTTTGCTTGCTCCCTCTATCTTGGAGGGCCCAATGAGAAGTGAAATAGCAAGCAACAGACAACTGGAGAGGAAATGAGAGGCACAAGGAGTACCTTATATTCTGAAAAAGAGGTAGAGGGGGAAAAACGCTTATTAAAATTTTCTTTCTTCTTAAACTTTCTAATAAGCCTACTAATAGGAATATTTTAAAGGGCATCAATAAGTAAACATTTATTAAATGCCTACTGTGTACCAGATGCTACACTAAGTGCTGGTGTTACAAGAAAAGCAAAAGACAATCTTTGCTCACAGTATAACTGGAGAGACAAATGCAAACAACTATTTGTAAACAAGATATGTACAAGATAAATGAGAGACTAAAATTATAACACCAAAGAGAATGAAAGAATTACCATAAGAGAAGTATGAAGAAAATATTATGAAATTTTAGAGGAGGAGGAGATCATTTTGGCAAAGAAGTTCAGGGAAGGCTTCATAGAATTAATGGTATTTTGGTGGATATTGGATTTGGAGTCAAGAAATTGCGTTCAAATTCTATTTCTGACAGATAACTGCTATATAACTGGGAAATTCACTTCATTCTCCAAACTTTAACTCTCTAAGAGCATAGAGTCATAAATTGAGAGCATAAAATGGACAGAAGGTCATCTAGTCTTACCTATTAAGTCATAGTTAGTTGTCAAAATCTGCATTGGTATTGAAATTATTGCAGTGACTGAATCTTGAATCTTTGATGTATTGATCTAAAACTTATATTACCTGCTTCCCAAGGCTATTAAGAGAAATGAAAATACAAAAAAATTTAAAGAAGTTAATGAAAGATATGAAATTAAAATTTGAGCAATTATTGTACCTCAAAGGAATAGGTTGGATTTTTTTTTTAAACTAACTCTCTTTTCTTAGAGGCCAGGTCCTACTCTGATCAGCAGGGTTTTTTGGCCTATTCTATTTCCTACATGGACTGGTTCCTACCCTGAGAGGTTGTAAGTTGTTCAATAAGTGGAAGCACCAGGATGAGAAGAAGAGGATTACAGAGAGAGGGTATGTCATAGACGAAAGGCAGACTGGGAAACATAGTATGTATTCAAGGAGAGTGAATAGTTCATTATGTAGAAGACAAAAGACTATGGAAGGACATTAGAGTCAAGTAGAAAGACTCTAAGATATCCTAAAGAATATTTAGTAGTTTATAGTTCACCCACTAGAAGAACCCAGATTTCTCATTCTTAATAACATCAAGTTTATTGTTTGGTTCTTAAAAAACATTGCCTGTGACAGATATTAGAAAGGCTTTAAAATTCCAACTAGCTTTCAATGGTTGTGTAACAAAAAACTAATAGTATCATCCAAGTAGCATCAAAAATATATATTGAGCATCTATAGATTCAGTGCTGTTTTCCATAGAACAAAGCAGAAGAGGCCTCTGCCTTCTAGAAGTTTGCCAGACAAATATATAAACAAGAAGCTGATAACACCTGACTGTGTATTAAAATATGTTGTGTGAAGAGAGTACTATATGAGTGCCAAGAAGATAAAGAAAAAATAATAAATTAGAAATTAAACACTGAGAAAGAGATACACAATAGCGAATTACACCCTGCAAGTACAGTATTCAATTAGAAACAGAATTTAAGGTTGCTTTGCCCTTTCACAAATGCTTAGACAGCCAAATCCAAAAATATTTGCAATTAAATTGTTTTCAGTTGGATTTTTTTCCTTAACTGTACAGTAAGATTTAGCATTCTTGGCAAAGGCTAGCAATGGAAACTATTTATTATCTGATCTGGCTCTGTTTGTAATTGAAAGTTGTCAGAAAAAATAAAATATTCTTCTTTTCTGACTTATTTTAGACTTAGGAGGTTACTAGATTGACGAAAAATTAAGTGACCTGTGAACAAAGATTTTTATCAGCTTTGCTGCTGGAGTATGACTTTGCCTTAAACGTTTCATTTTAAAATATGGAAACCAAAAGAATCTTTCAAAATAAGGCAGGGGGAACCAGAATGTCATTCATTCTCATAGCTTCTATGTAAAAATCTATATTAATGTCTATTTCATATGGCCTTTCTAATAACAATTCTAGTAAGCCCTTTTGGGTAAAGCAAAGAGGGGAGATGGAAGAAGCTACTCCATATAAAGTCTGGGTTAGGGTTATCTGGCCAATTTGATTGCCTCAAAAAAGCAATAAAAAACAAGCAAGGTGGTTTGATAGAGAGCATAGTTTTCACATTTAGCTGTGTTTATTATTTTTAGAGCCATCTTCCTAACAGACACTTCATCCTTTCTTCAGTTGTTTTTTAGTCATGTCTGACTCTTTGTGACCACGTTCGGAGTTTTCTTGGTAAAGGTCTGCCATTTTACAGATGAGGAAACTGAGGCCAAAAGGGCTAAGTAATTTGTCCAGGTTATACAACTAGTAAGTATCTGACGTTGGATTTGAACTCCAGTCTTCCTTGATACCAGGCTTGATTCTCTGTCCACTGCACCACTTAGCTGCCTTCATCCTAAAAGTAATCAAAATTTTTTTACAAACTGTTTTGGCCTCTATACATTCCTGAGTCACATAGTAGATAGTTGTGCCTGACTTGAAATTGGGAAGATCAGATTTCAAATTCTACCTCAGATACCAGTTAGTTATATGACCACTGGCAAGTCCTTTTACCTCTTTTAGAGTCAGTTTCCTTACTTGTGAAAAGGAGATAATAATAGGACCTACTTCAAATGAGATAATAAAGCACTCAGCCTGGCACATAATAAGTGCTATATAAACGTGAACCATTATTATTAACCTTACAGAGTTGATCCAAGAATCAAATGAGATAACATAAGGTCCTTTACAGACCTTTGAGTGTTACATAAATGACACTTATTATTATTGCTTTTGTTATATAGAAAATATATCTTGTATATTATCATATATAGAAATATTATAATTGTATCTAGTTCTATATAATATGTACATGTATGGAAATTATATAATAAGTATTATAAAATAGATTATGACATATATAATATTATAGAAACAATTCCAGGATCACAAGCCAGTCCACAGGTTATCCACGATACATTACCTATAGTAAAAATTCATAATATGGTCATAGAATTTGGAGTGAGGAAGAACTGTAGAAACCATTTGATCTGATACCCTCATTTCAAATGGATATTCTACTTCAGCCAAATAAATATCTTTACTTTGCTCCAATATAGCATGCTTGGTCTTATCTCTGTGCATTTATGTCCAGACCACAGTAGAACACAACAACTGCCCCAGCACCAAGTTAGCCTGTGTGCCTGAGGCTCCCCAAGAAGCCCAAAGCTATCATTCAAGCCATAGCACTGAGGTAACCCTTGGCAAAGCCTCAGAAAGAGTGAAGGACAGCTATGTCCTGGGAAGTTCTTTCCCAAGGAGCACCAGCACCACAAAAGACCTGAAACCAGTATTCTTGTCAGAGCCAGTGGTAAAGAGAGGGCCAGGCAGCTAGTGGTTTCATTGGAAGCCCAGAGCAATTTATTATTTTGGGTTAGAACCTGTCAGGAGATGAAGGCAACATCTGGTTGGGGGTTGTGCAAAGAAGAGGCAAAGAAGGACTGAGGCTAAACCCTTGTTGGGCCACCAGGAAATAGACCCAGATGCCAGGGAATCTGGCAATGTATGTTCTAGTCACCCAATCCAGAAGAAAACCACTAGCAACTTCTAGACTGTAGAGGGAAAAAGACCAAGGAGTGTCTGCTCAAGGCATCCATGAGTATAAATGGGAAGAACATCTGGCCATAGTTCAAAGTCTCAGTTGAGAAACTTAAGAGGGAAAATGAATAAACAGAATAACATACAATAAAGAAATAATAAGGTTCAAAAGAAGCCTATGAGATAAAACCAGAAGAAGGAAGTACTTCTACATTGAGTACAGAGAAAAAGCCTTGCTAAAGAACCCTAGGAGTTGCTAGAAGACATAAAGCAAGAGTATTTTTTTAAAAGATAAAGTTAATTTACAAGTGAAATTAGAGCTCTTGAGGAAAAGCTAAATGGAAGAAGAAAGAGCTTGGCATGCAAGATGAAGATCTTTACTCCAAATAGTAGAATCCTTGAAAAACAGAATGGAAAGGGAGCTTGATGACTCAGTAGATAGAGAGAGCCAGGTTTGAAGTAGGGAGTACCCAGATTCAAATATAGCCTCAGACACTTCCTAGCTTTTTTGACCCTTGGCAAATCCTTTAACCCCAATTGCCTGTCCCTTATAGCAATTCTGTTTTAGAACAGATACTTAGCATCAATTCTAAGATGGAAGGTAAGGATTTAGAAACACACACACACACACACACACACAGAGAGAAAATGGCATAAATAGCACTCAGTGATTCCATGAGAACAAAATAACATTGGAACTAAGTAAAAATATTGAAAAAAAAATGAAGAAATTTTAAGATTTTTATCATGTAAATAATACATCTAAAAAATAGGTTGGGAAGGAATAGTTTAAGAATCATCAACTCCCTAAAAATGATGGCCATATAAAAAATAATCTGAAATTTTTGAGAAATTATAAAAGAAGGCTTCCCAGATCAATTAGAATCAAAAGGCAAAATGAAAATATGAATCATACAATGTCCACCCCACCAGTTGAAAAAAGCCTCATGTTAAAACACCTCCAACTGTCAAAACCAAAATCTACAGTTTCCAGTAACAGGAATAATATTCAACATAGCCAGAAAGAAAAAGTTCATCTACCAGAGAACCATAGTCAGATTCACTCAACATTATGATGCAATTACTTTAAATAAGAGAAATTCTTGGTATATTATATTCCAAAAGGAAAAAGAAATGTTACCCTGGAAAACTGAGTATATAATTTGAAAAAATACAGTGATTTATGGTTTTTTTTAAAATCCACTAAAATGTATAGGAATAATTGGGTCCTTCAAGTATGTATATAAAAGTTAGAGATTGTATGATTTGAAATAGAGAAATATAAGAGGCTTTTTCAATTAGATCATGGTATTCAAATAGTCCAGTATCACCATTATTATTTGTTATGATTCTGGAAATAACAGCTTTAGCAATTAAAGAAAAAGAAATTGAGTAAATAAGCCCAGGCAAAGAAGAAATAAAATCTGGTTTAATATGTAGCTTCTCTTCCCAATAAGGTTCCAAGTTCTAGGAGAGAAGAGACTTTACTAACTGTGTGTGTGTATTTTCTATAGTGCTGAACATATAGCAAGATGCTTAATAAGTAGTTGAATTTCACTGCCTGTGGCTTTCAAGACATCTTTGCATTTTCCTAAGTGTTTTTTTATATCTTACATGTTGCATTTCACATGGAGTAACTGGAGGGAGGACCTGGGTTCAAATATAGCCTCAAACTATGGAGTAACTGGACTCCCAGTAGCTTTTAGAGCAAAAGTCAAAACTAGAATATGGGAATTACCAAGCCATGAATAAAAAAAATGCAAACAAATATAACATATGACCTTGCCATTTGTTTTGTTTTGGATATCAGCCAACCAAAAATTAAAAGTCACAAAAAGATGTTCAAGCAAATAAAAAGGAAAAGATCCATAATTTTTTTGAAAATAAAAGATAAATTTAAATCATTGTAATATCTGTAATAATATTGTAATTATAATAAATTATATATGTAGTATATAGAATTAAGATAATGTATAATCATAAAATTAATATGGTACATAATTATCATTAAATTTAACATTTATTTCCTTAAGGACCTGATGGTGAACAACAAAAAGTTGAACCTCATCATTCTGCAGTATTGGGGGATGGTGACAGCGTCCAGGTAGAAAACAAGGTAACTTCATAATAATCAACTTTATTTTTTAAAAATATTCCTTTTGGCTACTTCCCAGAAATTGGTCTATATCCTTAACTAAATCTCACCTGTTATATTAGTTTTTAAACTCTTCCTTAGAGGAAAAAAAAAAGATTGTATCATAATCAAATGAATCAGTTTTGAAATTTTCAGTGCTTTACTTCTGTCTCTTATCAGTAAGAACCTTAATTTTCTAGGTTTTTCTAAGATAAGCCAATTACTACCCTTTGCTCAGGAAATCAAAAACTGAAATACTCTTTTAAATTTAAAAAATGAAATACCATTTACCATAATGTTAAATTTTTTTTTTACTGTAAGTGTAGCAAAGGTTTCATTTTATTATTTTTCTAGATTATTTTGCATCAAGAGCTAAGAGCTAAAAAACCCTTAGAAGTAGCTGAGCTCCTGTTGTTCTTATTGTTTATGACTTCTCATTCTTATGGGGAGTTCTTTGAAGGCATCATGAATTCAAAATCTGGGCCTGGAGTCAGGAAAACTATCTTTGTGAGTTCAAATCTAGTATAAGACACTTATTAACTCTGTGACTCTAGGCAAGTCACTTAACCCTGTTTGCCTCAGTTTCTTCATCTGTAAAATGAGCTGGAGAAGGAAATGTCAAACTGCTCCAATATCTTTGCCAAGAAAACTCAAAATGGGTTCATTGAAGAGTTGGACAGGACTGAAATAATTGGATGAGTAACTTAATAGCCTACTAAGCAACAATAACTGAGACAAGTGTCCTCAAAAATAAAATGGCTTGCAAAACTAAGATCTCAGATTGCTTGGTAAGATTAATGTTTATAGGGAAAGAATGAAAAGTCTACAAGCTTTTAATAGTTCAAATAAAGAAATTTGTAAGGAGGAGATCTGACTTAAATCAGTTGCTTAGATCCTTGAAGTATAAATTTCAAGCTAGGAAGCATTTTTATGGTTACTTATCTTAGCTATGATTAATATCTTTGCTATGATAATATCTTAATATAAATTCTAGCTTCAGCCATCCAGAATGTTGCCACAAGCTTGGAAGTAAACAAAAATGCTTCTGATTAACAAAGAAAATTATTTTCCTAAATCTTATATACTTTACTTTGTGAGAGAGGCAAGAACAACACTGATCTGAGATTTTATATAAAATTAAGTTTACTGGTTTAATGAGCTTGACTAATTTTCTGGAAACCTTCCATTCTTTTTAAGTCTTCCTAACTCCAAATTCAAATGTTCTGTATATTATAAAACTGACAAAGGCATAGAAGATATTGCAAAGCACACAGTTTTTAGACTGCCTATAAACATTAACTTAACTATTGATAATCTAATTATGTGATTCCTGTCCACTCATATATATGTATACATATATAAATATCTATAACATCATATATGACATTTATATATATTCATATATTAAGTATTTGTATAAATATATATATATATATATATTCACTCTTGAAATTCTTGCTATAAACTAGAAGTAAAAAGGAAGTTACAGATAAATAGAAGGGTGACTCAAATTATTTTTTTTTTTGTTTTACCCTTAACTTCTGTGTATTGACTTATAGGTGGAAGAGTGGTAAGGGTGGGCAATGGGGGTCAAGTGACTTGCCCAGGGTCACACAGCTGGGAAGTGTCTGAGGCCGGATTTGAAGCTAGGACCTTCCGTCTCTAGGCCTGACTCTCAATCCACTGAGCTACCCAGCTGCCCCTCAAATTATTTTTTGAGAGAGACAAATACTATAATGGATTTGGAAGAAATAGTTTTATAATGCATCCAATGTAGCAAGAGATACTTTAAAGGACACTATATGATCTCATTATGCTGTTCTCATGTCAAGTATTTGTAATAAGACCATAATTTTATTTATTCGTTACCATTGATTAATAAGGATAAGATAATTCTACAAATAAGTCAATAAGACCTCAGATTTAACCAAAGAACTTTTAACACTCGATGACTTCATTGCAAATATGGGTATAGGCATAGGAAAGGACAGAAAGATATAAATTGGAAATGTAATTAAGGAATAAGAAATAAGAGGCTGTGGGACCTAACCTAGATGCTCAATGGACTGAGATACAGACAGATCTCAGAATCTAGGAGTTCCTGGGTTAAAATGTAACTTCGCATACTTCCTAAATGTGTGACTCTGGACAAGTCACTTAATCTCAGTTACCTAGTCCTTACCATTCCTCTACCTTGGAACCAATACACAGTATTGATTCAAAGATGGAAGAGAAAGAAAGAGAAGAAATGAGAGGCTGATGCTTATAGAATATACAGAAGCATATTCATGCCTTTATTTTTTAAGTAGAGAGTCAGAAAGAAGTTGGACATGGCAAACACCAAATAACATCATAACAAATGAAACTGATTTTATTTTGCCAGGAAATGATTGGTTGCTACTGTAAGAGGTCAATTCTCATTCGATAATCTGTGTATTATCAGGCCACCTACGTTTAGAGCAGAGTTCAAAATCAATACCAAATTGCACTAATTAGTTTCTAGTTCTATACATGAAAGTAAGATATATAATATTATAAACTGTTTATTATTTTATTGAAAACAAAGCATAGAAACCTGAGAAAAGACCCCAAATAAACATATGAATGAAGATTAATCAAAAAGATGTTTCTAAATTCATTCCATTGCCTTACTTGCTTGTAATTTGTTTTCTTTGTTAGTCTGAGCTCTGAATCCACACATTCATTAAATGGAAATAGAACAGTTACTCAATAAAATGTTTGTTTCTTCTTAATACATTAATTTAAAAGCTTATTGCTAAATTACCAACAAGCATGGCCCCTAAAGAAAAGATATAAGACATTTCCACATACTCCTTTATAGAAGGTTGAAGTCAACAAGTGTAGAATATTGTATATGTTTTCAGTTGTTTTCAATGTATTGATTTGTTTTTTCCCCTTCTTCCTATTATTTTATTTTTTAAAAGAAATATTCTTTGTTGTATAAAATGGCTCTCAGTGAGAGGATGGAGGGGAAGAATGTAGAGAGAAATTTAGGCAATATTTTTAATTACAAAAGAGTGATATTTCATTTTTTAAAAAATACATAATTTATAAACTTATCATAACTTAAATAAAAGTCTAGTTCTAGATAAATAGTATAACCTTTATATTCCAAGTAAGGAAAATATTTTGATAAATAGTTTTCAGATATTTAAATGGGGATCTGATGATTGATGAACAAGAAACACCCTTTCCTAAATAATAAATTGCATACTTGTAAACTATGCAGTGTTTTGGGGGGCATGTGACAAATGAAGCTAGTTTTAAATTATAGTAGAAAAAAGGTAAGGTAATTTGTCTGAGTTCCTGTCATGCAAAATAATCTTTTTTCATTAAGCTTCAATTAATTCCCCTCTTTTGGGACTCATTGTAAATAATAGTGGTCAATACCAAGTCTGCAAAAATGATTAGTCTTTTAGAAAATGATATTTGTGTAATATTATTTTTTAAATGTTTGTATATGGGGTTCTTGATCAAGATTAATTTAATTTCCATTTTCTCTTTTTTCGTATCATTTGGAAATGCTAAAATTTTGCTCTCACTCAGTCTTGCAATTTGGTTTCCACCATATAATTGAATGGCTTGATTTTTTCCACCACCAGCATTGCACAGAAAATATTTCAGAATTTTTCTGGTTAAATCCTGAACTTGGAATATAGCTTTATCAAAGCATTACACATTTTAGTTGTTCTTTATTTGGTAGCCAAAAAAATCCAGACATAAGCCTGATTATAATTTAATCCTTATATTATTGAATTAGGATCCTGAAAGAAGCCACTTTGTCTTAATAGCCGGGGAACCAATTAAGGAACCAATTGTTCAACATGGTAAGCCAACACTGATGTTGTTTTTCTTGATTGGTTTTCTTTTTTCCTTTTGACTGTAGTGAGCGTATGTTATTACTGCAAAGAATGACAGGATTACATCCTATCCCCACTAAAGTTCTGAGGACCTTGTTCTACTTCTTAACACAGAAAGGAAAGATTACAGTTTGGGCTCCTGCTGTTCATTCATTATACACTCAGCAAGTATTTATTGATAATCGACTAAGTTTAGGGCATTGTGTTAGAATATAAAGAAGAAGATATGGTTCTTATGAGAAGCTTACAAACTCACATATATTTAAAGACCATTTTCTTCTCCTTGTGGCTTAAAATTTAAAAAGTGACTCTATTCCTAAACTTATAGGGCATTATATTTCCCAGTGAAAAACAGCTATTGTGAGTGATAGAGTTTCCTAAAAAGCTCTTTACATCTTTAAGTCAAAAAATCATTTCCTCTTTCTCTGACTCCACAAATAACTTAAGCGAGAGCATTTAACTATACTCCCCTTTGTTCTGTAGCATTTTGTCCATTTGCCCTATAAGGGCTGAATAAAAGCACTGAATCACTTTCATCTTTTTAATTAAGTTTTATTATGATTAATAAAATAGAAATCCATATGCAACATTAAACTCATAGTAGGTTTTTATCATAATGTGTTTTTGCAATCATCCAATCCTAGTACAACTATTATTAGGTGGAATAGGTTGTAGAATGATCATTAGTAAGAGATAGCATGATTATTAGAGAGAGAACTAAAAGGGAATGGGGGGGACATTTGGGATTAAAATTTATCAAGTAGGTTAATCACATTTGTCTCAGGCATGAAAAATGACTGGATATTTTTTTTTAATTTTTTTAAACCCTTAACTTCTGTGTATTAGCTCATAGGTGGAAAAGTGGGAAGGGCGGGCAATGGGGGGTCAAGACTTGCCCAGGGTCACACAGCTGGGAAGTGTCTGAGGCCAGATTTGAACCTAGGACCTCCCGTCTCTAGGCCTGACTCTCAATCCACTGAGCTACCCAGCTGCCCCCAAAATGACTGGATAAAGTGACAAGTGGTCCCAGCTATAAAAAGATTTTTCACCTACCACTTTATCTGTCTTGTGAAACCTATGCATCTATTCTCAGAGTAATGCTTTTAAATAAATAAAATAAAATACATAGAATTATGAGAAACAAATTACATTGAAATACAATTCTAAAAAAAGTTTAAGCAAGTTTCTCAGACCTTAGAATAAGAATCTTTGATCTAAAATGATCTATGCCTACACACATAAAATTAAGAATTGAGATAATCAGACTGATTAGATATTTCATTTAAAACTTCTAGATACATGAAATAATTATTTTCTGTTTTTAAAAATTATAATAAAAATTTTTTACCTGATAATATATGAATACAATTTTTAAAATATTTGTTTTCTAATATTTTGCCATTCATGTTCTCTCCCTCCCACACTTTCCCCCTCCCCCAAAAGGCAGGTAATACGATATTGGTTGTACATATGTTATCATACAATACATATTTCCATGTTCATCCTATTGTGAGAGAAGGGTGACAATTTTCTTTGAACAGTTATATATGCCTGTCCTAATCCTTCATTTAATTTTACATGGAGGAAGATAGTCACACACTTTCAATTATTTGGGAGCTGCTTGTACAATTCATGAATTAGACTTTGAGTTTTTAGGGAGCTTTGTATCCCCCATGCTTAGCACAATACCTGACAAAGAGTAGGTGTTTAATCAGTGTTTATTGGCTGATTGAGTAAATTGTCCAACTCTTGTTTTTGTATCAGCTGGATTCTTTCTGAATAAAAGAGAGCGAGAAGAAAAAAATATAGAATAACAAAGCTGAAAGGGCTAGCATATACTAGAACTATAGTAATAGAACTATATTTTTCACTGAGAAAGAAACCCTGAAGCAAGAATAATGGGTGAAAGGTTTACTGCAAATTAAATTAATTCTTCAAGTTGTATGTTCACTGAGTTGAGCCCGTGGTTTGGGTTTGGGGACAGAGATTGTAACGATGAGCATAAAATAAGAAGTTTTCAATTTGGCTAATCCATACTCCTACCTTATCAAATGATGGATACAAATGAATAAAAACTCAGTGGTTTTTACTATTTTTACAGATCAAATGTTTAATGGGAGAGGAGGTTGAAACTATTGGCTATTAAGTAAGATTTGAAGCTCATGTGAGCTTTTAATTATCCATATAAATGTAGTGGTCTCTTGGTTTATCCAACAAAATCAGCATGTTAGAGATGAATGCCCACTGGCCAGGAAGAAATTCCCCCAGTGTACTATCCTTCATCCTTTGGGAATTTGTCCTGACTGTGGGAGAGTCGTGCAAATGGACTCTGACTGCCTAAGTAGCTCCTACCATCTCACGGTGTTATAGGAAGAGGAAGGATATAGCCTGGAAGAGTAGAAAAGAAAGCAAGGAAAAGAGAGAGGGGGAGGCAGATTCCACAAGTTCATCAGCTCTGGACTTCTGAAGCCAAGATGGCATGTTCAAATCATATACAGAGGAAAGGACCAGTTAGGATTCCTGACACTCCTTTACTCTTTAATCCCTCTTTCTTCTGAGAGCTCCCCAGCAGATGACTTGCAGTGTCGCTTATATCTGTTTCCTAAAAATATGTCGACCTTCCCATTTGCTTTGTCTTCTAAGAAATTTGTGTGGAGGGATGGGGGTGGGGGTAGGGAAGGCTATTAACTGTTTCATTGCTAATCTATGTATCTTTGCTCAAATGCATCAAATGAAATTGGGGAACATGGGATGGGAAGAAAGATACTAGTATTTTTACCTGCAATCTGATAGCTGGAAGCTTGGCACTGTAGAAACACAATTCTACTTTCTCCTTTCTTCCTTTCTTCTTTTCTTTCTTTTTTTTATTCCTTCATTTATTTATTTATTTTCAATTTTCCAGGGAAGGGTGGAAGAGAGAGAAAGAGAGAGACAGACAGACAGACAGTGTGTGTGTGTGTGTGTGTGTGTGTGTGTGTGTGTGTGTGTGTGTGTGTGTGTGAACTCATACTGGATGCCTCTAAGTAATGAGGTAGAAACTAGTGAGAGTGATCTGACTGGAGGCTGATATGGGGAAAGGACCTTTGACATTTTTTTTCCTGGGCTTGATTAAAAAGAAAAGCCACTCTCAGAGAAAAGGAACCTAGGAAGTAGCTGGAGAGATATGCCATGCCCAAAGGGAGCTTGTCTATATAAGAAGGCATAGGTAGTAAACGTAACTAACAAGTCTTGTTCGCTAGCATAAACTACTTTTAAACTACCCTTACTTATGGGTAGCACATGATGTAGGAGATAGAGCTATCTTGGGAATCCAGAAGACTTGAATTCAAGTCTCACCTCTGTGACACACAGAGTGTGTGGCCTTAAGAAGATCAATTAAGCCCTCAATGCCTATAGCAACTATAAGTTGTTGTTGTTGTTGGTGGTGGTGGTGGTGGTGGTGGTGTGTGTGTGTGTGTGTGTGTGTGTGTGTGTGTGTGTGTGTGTGTGTTTTAATCTTTAACTTTTATCTTACAGTCAATACTATGTCAGTTCCAAGACAGAAGAGCAGTAAGGGTTAGGCAATTGGAGTTAAGTGACTTGCCCAAGGTCACACAGCAAGGAAGCACCTGAGGCAAGATTTGAATACAGGTTCTTCTATCTCTAGGTCTGGCTCTCTATCTAGTGAGCCACCCAGCTGCCCCCAGAAATATAAGTTACAGAACAGTGGCCAAACTGTATTGGTAGAAGGAGTTTCCTGATTGGGAATTCTCCATACTAAAAAAATATTGATTCCCCCTCCCCACAAAAATAAAAATCCCTGAGCCACACTACAAGGCAATAGGGCTATAGATAGTAAGCTTACTTAAAATCTACCAATAAACTACAAACCATACTCCATCCAAAAGTTTCACACTTTTCTCGCATTAAACATTTTACCTTCAATACCAATAATGGATTCATCTCATTTGTACCCTTCTATCTCAATGTCAAGTAAACCTCTTGAGGAAGGGACCACTAAGAAAATAAAGTTGGAGAGAATAGTAAAGAAAATAATAAAGAAAACCTGAACCAATAAGAAATCTATGTTAAAGGGGATACCATTCATTTCTTAGCAAATCTCACAAACATACACTGAGCAGAATCCCTTGATCTGAAATTTTTCCATGCCTCTTGTAGTCATCAGCATTTATCTGTCTTATGCTTCATTCCCCCAGAAATCAACTTTCTACTTTTCATGTCAACCTGACAAATTTATCAATAATTGTTTCAGTGGGTGAGAGTCAAAGAGTAGCAAGGTATTTGTGTTCCTCTGAGACCTCTGAGATATATATGTTTAACTGACAGTCAGTGTTCAAAATGCCAGGATTCCTGGTAGAGAATATGTAGGGACAAGGATGCCTTTCATTATCTCTCAAATTATACCATATAGGACCATCCTTATCAATTGGTCATTAACATTTATTGAACACCTACTATATGTCAGGCACAGCACTAAGCTCTGAGGGATACAAAAAGAAAGACAGAAATTAATCCCTACTCTCAAGGAGGTCAAAGTCCGATGAGGGAGAAAACACACAAACAACTATGTACAAACAAGCTATATCCAAGACAAACTGGAGGTTCAACAGGGGGAAGGCACTAGAATTAAGCAGGGAATGGGAAAGACTTTCTGTAAAAGGTAGGATTGTAGAGGTAGCACTGTAGCTAGAGTGATCAGCTTGAAGTCAGAAAGGCCTGAGTTCAGATATGTCCTGAGATGCTAACTATACAAATTGAACAAGTCATTTAACCTCTCTTCCTCAGTTTCTGAACTGTAAAATGGCATAATAGCATCTGCCTCACGGGGTCATTGTAAAAATTAAATGAGATCTTTGTAAAGCACTAAGCCTAGTACCTGGCATGTAGTAAGAGCTTAATAAGTTATTTTTCCTTCCTTTATTTCCTCCTTGCATCCAGCTAAACATGGGATGCCTTTTATAGTGATACTTCACTAATTACTAAATATTTCAAGGTGAAGGAAAGAAGTAGACAAATATCCAGTCTCCTGAGAAGGGTTATGAGAGACTTCTTCCTGCAGATTTAGATAACCTTGATTTCTGACATGAATTAGAAAACTAATGGAAACTTTTTTTAAGGTAACATTAGCCTAGAAGTATTCATAGTCAATGAAGTACTGCTAATTTGTACAAGTTTGTTAAAACTCCTTGAAATATGTATTGAGATTTTGTTGTAATTCTAAGCAAGAAAACATTTCACTGAGAAGGAATGAGTCATAACTTAGATACCAAAGCTGTGACTTGAAAACCAATTTAGTGTAGCCAGTAATCTATCAGTGTATATAATTTGAATCTCACACCAACCCTAGCAGAGATAATTCAGGCATTATTAGTGCCATTTTGTAGATGAAGAACCTGGAACTGTTTATTGGTTATTTTTATAATATCAATCTATTATCAAAAATGTGTCTTCACAAAAGTAAAGCTTAAGAAACATTAAGACAAGTCGACTGGGCTATTAGCTTGTCTGGTGTGAAAATGAACAGATAGAGTGCAGGACTTGGAGTTAGGAAGAAATAAAACTTGCTTAACTATGTGACCATAGGCAAGTCATTTAACATATCTGAGCCACTGTTTCCTCAGCTGTAAAATGAGGACAATAAATGCTAAGCATAGTACCTGGCACATGGTAGATGCTTCTATCATAAATATCATAAGTGCTTGTTGATTGATTAATATAATGTGACAAGACTCTGAAATCCAGATTTTAATCAATCCTCCAAATATAGCATGTGGAAAAATAGCTACAAAGGAAAGAAAAAAAGATAAACATGCATGTGTATATATACACATACAACCTCATTCTTTTCCATTCTACTTGTAGTACCAATCTCAAAAGACTGTTTTAAGACTTAGATGGAGCTGGACTTGGAGTCAGGAAGACTGGAATTCAAATCCACACTCAGATTATATAATAATAGCAACTACTTCACAGGGTTGTTGTCAGGATCAAATGAGATAACACGTAAAGGGATTTGAAAATCTTAAACATCTATAAAAGAGTTATTATTAATGTGTATAAATTATTATCAATCTGTTATTTGTATTATCAATCTATTATGAATTTATGTAAAGCACTATATAAATGTCAGTTATTATTTTTATTGATATTATTGTGCCCTCTCTATTGGTTCAAGGAGCTTTTATTGTACTCAGTAGGAGCTAAAGGCTGTTAAATGAGACTCCCCCACTTTTCTGTCATAAATGAATGACAGAAGCTCCATTCATGGTTCACAGAGCCCTGTGAAGAATGCAGTTTTCTGTAGTCCTTGACCACATGCCATATTTTTTTTTATAGGTCCATTCGTGATGAATACAGAAGCAGAGATTTCTCAAACTATCATTGATTTCAGAAGTGGCAGGAATGGATTCGAAAGAGCCAGAACTTGGAGATCCAAGATAGGAAATGAGTGAAAAAAAAAAAAAAAGGAACAAGAGTAGATCTAGCTACTTTACAGATTGCTTCCATTTGTGTCACACAGTTAATAAGCTTTAAACAATATATACCAGTACCTTTTTAAGATTACACACTGAAGTATGATAAATGTACTTAGTTTTACATGTGGAAAGAGATTTCTGGCATGTACAAATAAATGTTGCTTCTATTGGAAAAAAAAAAAAAAGAAGAAAGAGGAACGTATCTTATTTCGACGTAAGATCCCTAGACTTCTGTTGGAGGGAGGGCACGATGGAGTAAATGACAGAACGAGCAGGCTTAAGTTCTTTCTTTTAAAGATCTATTAAGTCAATCCTGTGTCCCAGGCAGTAAACGGGTGTCCTTGGTACCATTTGGAGCAATGTTAGCTATTTGACCATGGAACTCAACCAAGCCTAGGCTGAAGTTTCATGTTACAGGTTATCTGCTTTAAAATAAGAGTCATCCAGAGTGTTTCAGTGAGTTTTAAAACTGCCACGCTATTGGTAGAAATATAATAGGATTACAGCCAAGATTTTGCTGCATTTTCTGCCAAAGTCTGTATCAGATTAAAGACACATGCTTCTTCTGCAGGCTTCCATGAAGGCTGTGAAAAAAGTTTTCATACCAAGTTGGATAGCTGCGTTCAGCAGCTCAAAATATTGGCTGCTGGAATACCTTCTTTAAAAGGCGCTGTGATGTGGAGTGTGGGACATGCCTGATTTTAAAATCCTCTGGACATGAAATGGATTGGAGGGACTTTGCATTTTCAAATTGGGAGCTTTTTTTAACTTCAGGAAATTCACAGTTAATTTTGAGAGAATAAGGATATTTTTCAAAATTCTCTTCATTCCTCACCAACAACATCAGTTTATCAAATATTTTGAGTAGGTAAAGCAGTTACATTGGACTTGCTCACCATTGAGTATTTGCTTTTTTTGTGTGCGTGGAAAATTTGAGGGTCTAAAGAAAAAAACATTTCAAAAACTTCCTTTTCATAAGAGAAATGCATTTTGAAACAAATTCCTCTGGCTGTTACCAACTTCTTAATAATCTGTGGATGTTTTAAAAAAAATCAGAATGTACACACAGTGGGCAATTGTGAATATTTTTATGGTCTCCCATCTGCATCTCCTGTGGGGATCTAATTATCAGCATGGACCTGTGAAGGTAGGTGAGCTATATTTGTGAAGTGGACAAGTGAAAAAATAACTTTCAAGATAAAATAATGTGCTTTCCTGGATCATCTTAATGGGATTATTTCCTATGCTCTTCCCTCTCTGCACTTATTTTGGGTTAACTTGTTACTCGACATACATAAATTTAGAGTAAAACTTGTTTGTGTTTATTATAGCAATTCTCCTTATGTGAAAAAAAAACACTTTTGAAGTGATTTCCTTAAGAACAAAATATTAATCTCAAATCCAAAAGGGAAATAAACCTATGAAAAGACTTATCTAGGAGTACTGTGATCAACTATCCGCTTTTAAAAATATTTTTCCAGGCATTTGCTTCCCTTCAGTTGTACTATTGTTCTAGGGACTGTATAGTATCCTACATGAATCATTTGTTTACTTTTATGCTACAAATAAGTTTGCTGGTTTGATATTCAGGCACTTTCCAAACAGCAAAAATTGCTTTTTGGATCCTTGTTAATATTGTTTGTTTTTTTTAAAGAAATTCAAGATTATGCTGTTTAAGACAAAAGCATATGGTAAATTGTTGTTGTTGTTTTTTTTTTTAAATCAACATGTTTATTTTATTGCAATTGTCAAGGAAGCATCATATTCTTAGACATTTTTGCAGATGATATTTTACTTTTTCATGTTAGAAATAAAGGGCAAAAAAGTCCAATAAAAAATCAAGAACAGCCCCTTGGTTTGGAAAAATGATATTAATTATGATGACCAAGCCAAAGAGAAGCTAAGAAACATGTAGCTTTACCTCCTCTTCCTCTCTACTCTTTACAGATGTTGCAAGGGTTTTGAGAAGGGGAGGGTTTGGGTGTGAAATACTGAATATACTGTCAGATATGGTTCATGTGTTGGTTTTGATGGACTGCTTTTCCCCCCCTTTTCTTTTTCTAAGCCTTTGTTATGAACAAAGATTATTCACTGCATAGGGGAGAAAAATGGCATTTATTCAGAAATGGAGGAGTCATAAAGACAAAATAAAATTATAAACTTATAATTATAATTATATATATTATGTTATAAATATAAATATTATATTATAAATAATAAAATTAGCTAGGGTGTCATTAGAAGAGCACAGTGGCATCATGTAGTAGAAAGAACATTGTAGATGGGAGCTAGGTGGTTCAGTTGAATAGAGAGCCAGGCTTGCAGACAGGAGGTCCTGGGTTCAAATTTGACTTCAGATACTTCCCAGCTGTGTGTCCCTAGGAAATCATTTAACCTAAGTTGTCTACCCCTTACTGCTCTTTTGCCTTGAAACCAATTTTAAGATGGAAGGTAAAGGGGAGAGGGAAGAGGACAGAGGGGAGGGAGGGGGAGAGAGAGAGAGAGAGAGAGAGAGAGAGAGAGAGAGAGAGAGAGAGAGAGAGAGAGAGAG
>NC_058132.1:456391937-456437689 GCF_016433145.1 Gracilinanus agilis
GAGAGAGAGAGAGAGAGAGAGGAGAGGAGAGGAGAGGAGAGGAGAGGAGAGGAGAGGAGAGGGAAGAAGGAAGGAAAGAAAAAGAAAGAAGAACATTGCATTTGGAGTCAGAGAGGCCATATTTGAATTTCTGGAGAAAGTTAGTGTGATTTGTTTTTAGATTGCAGCAATCTGAAGGCATCACTGTCTCAGGGCATCCGTCCATGAGTACTAAGAATATTATTGGACTTTTCTTTATTTTAAAAAGAAATCTGATATACTACTGTGGGGCAATTAGGTGTACACAAAATAAAGTGCTAGACCTGGAGTTCAGGAAGATTCATCTTGACTTCAGATCCAGCCTCAGACATTTAATAGCTGTGTGGCCCTGTGCAGGTCACTTAATCCTGTTTGCCTCAGTTTCTTCATCTGTAAAATGAGCTACTCCAGTATCTTTGCCAAGAAAACCTTAAGTGAAGTCATGAAGAATCAGAGACAGCTGAACAACAAGCAACAATACACTATAAGTGTGATATATATCAGTATTGTTTTCTCAACTATGTAGAAGCCAAAAGTGTATTGGATAAAAAAAAAATACATGAATGAAAAAAAATCACATCGTAATTCAGTTTTGTCGTCATCCAGATTGCTTCCCTATCAACTTCAGTGTCTGATATAAGTGTTGGGTAGTGTGTAGGTAGAATCTAGATTAAAGTATTTTGAAACATTAGACAGACTCTGAAGAGCAGGAAGCAAACTATATCCTTTGTTTCTTAGTTAACTAAAATCCCAGAACTTGCTTATTCCCTTGATATATTCTCAAGGGAATCTGAAATCAGTCTTTGTTTTCACTCACTTTTTAGAATGTCAGTTTGTGGAGTGGCAGGCTAGGAGTCTATTTGAAATGGTGAGAGTTCTACTATTACAAGCATGTACTGCAATTTTCATTAGGACACCTGGGATTTTTGAAACCACTAAATGGTTATGTCAAGAATAGAATTTAAATGTTCAGTGTTTGAATAACTTTCTAGTATAAAGGAAATGAGGACATAAATTTGAGAATTGGGTCTCTCCTAGTCTTGTCATGGAACACTTAGCATTGTGCTTGGTACACAGTAGGCATTCAATAAATGGTTTTTAATGAGTGAATGGAATGTTTTAGAACAGCCTGGAATTATCCCTCAGATTCCAGGAAGGAGATGGGACTTAGATATTTGCATTTCTTTACCTATTTTTTCCAAAGAAAAGAAGAACGTGCCTTAATTTTATTTTTAATTTTTAGAAAAGAAAATTAAGCCTAAGGAATGGAAATGTACTGAAAAAAAGTGATTTGAAATAATGTCTATGTGATTCGTGCATTGCAATTTTGGTCTGATTTTGTTGTGCAAAGTGGAGGAAAACAATGTACAAAACAGAAATTGAAAAGATGTGTGTAGGATGGAGAAGGGCAAAAGAGGCACCTACACTGAAGTCTTCAAAGTCAGTAGCAGAGGTGGGAAGAGAAGGTTGACCAACCTAGCAACATCCTCAAAATAGAAGCCCAAGGAGGAACTCACCTATGTGAGAAAAGGGCAGGCAAGGCAGAGATGTTCCAAGGTGAGAAGGCCACAAAAAAAGATGAGTGGTTCAGGCTTAAGAGACCCAAGGCAGTGAAGGAAATTCCAGAATAAGACAGCAGCTGAAACACGGTCACAAGTCCAAAAAGTCAGAAGAAAACTTGGGAAAGGAATAAAGATTGGAAAACTGAAACCAAAACTTTGGATCGGAATTATTTGCTATCCATACCAAATGCTAGAAGACAAAACACTGGAATTTGAATAGGAAAAAAAAACACCTCGATAACCAGAAGTATGTTCAAATTGAAATTTCTGAGTAGATTCATTTGGTTTGGTTTTTCAAAAAGAATCAGTTCACAGAGGAGAAGTTTGGGAGGAGGACTTACATTTTAATGGGGGAGAGGAATGGATCCTGAACCTGTAATTTCATTAATAAAAGGAACTACCTTCTACCTATGCAGGTAAATTGCTAACATAGTTGTAATGTGTCTTCCTGGTTTCAAGACTGACTCTACCTTATACTCCAGCTACCTCTAGGGTAGACATCTTCTAATTAATTAAGTGTATATGTAGTATATATAGTAAATGGAAGAAAATCTCAAAAGGGGAGGATCTAGCAGGCAAGGAGATTCAGAACACCTTCTAGGAGGTATATATGAAGAGAGTGTCAGCAAGTGTAGCATGTAGAGAGCTAACCTCAGTCAGAAAGACCTGGATTCTAATCCAACCTCTAATACATTCCAGCTATGTGATCCAGATCAAGTCTTTCAACATCTCAGTGTCGCCAAGGCAACTATCTACAATTTTAATTTGGAAAGCAAGTGCTCTTCTCTTTGGGTTGAAGGAGTCTCCTCCCTGATAATTTCCTATAACAGTGAGATCATAGGTTCAGCTCCAAAATTAACTCGCAGACCCATGTACTACCTCTTTCCTAATGACATTGCCCCATCTCTCCGTTTAAGTAACACTGAGTGTTTAACATTGTGTTTATTCAGTTTTGTTTGACTCTCCCTGACTCCATTTGGGGTTTCTTGGTAAAGATACTAGAGTGGCTTATCATTTCCTTCTCCAGCTCATTTTACAAATGAGGAACCTGAGGCCAACAAGGTTAAGTGACTTGCCCAGGGTCATATAGCTACTAAGTGTCTGAGGCCAGATCTCAGCTCAGGAAAATGGACTCTTCCTGACTCTTCCTGATACTATATTCATAGTATCCACTACCTGCTGTAACAAAATAATAAACCTTCACAAAACTAGGGCACTGCAGCGTCAATGTTTCCTGACTCTCATTTGACACTTACTGACATTTTTCAAATTGGAAAATGTCTTGCTGCTTTTTAGCTCATGCTATACCTGACCTTTATCCTTTTGTAATTGGTCAAAAGACAAACTTTGTCAAGATCAGTGACCGTAACCTGTCACTAGACTGAACTCTCATAAGAAATAGTACGATGAGCCTCTCACTGGTACCTCATAATCTTAGTAGGAAATGTAATATCTGATTACAAAAGAACTATTTAAGGCAGTTCACCCTCTTATACCAAATATGAGGGACAGCCAAGATGTTACAACAGCCACTTGTTTGAAAGGAAGCCAAAAGCTAAATTTAATAATAGCTCCCACAGTCCAATACATTTTAACTACTAAAATACTGTTTTGTGTTTGAATATTCAACCAGTACTGAAAGCTATATCCTTAGAGTTTACTAGTTCAACATTCCATTTTGTTTCTTGTTTTCACTTTAAATAAGTTTTTATTGAATTCTTTTGTTTTTTTAATATCACAAAAATGTCCCCTAGTATCTCTCCCTCTACCCCCCTCAGAGAGTCATTCCATATTGCAAATGGTATTTTATTTTTTTAATTAAGTTTACTTATTTATTTAATTTATTAAGAATATTTTTCCATGGTTACATGATTCATGTTCTTTTCTTCACCTCCTCCCACCCTCCCATAACCAATGAGCAATTCCACTGGGTCTTACATGTGTTATTGATCAAGACCTATTTCCTATCAACTGGTATTTTAAAGGTGAATAAAGGGAGAAAATTTATAACTGGATCTACACATTGAAAAATTCTTGAAAATATTTTCAATAAACAATACTTGTGGACCTCTCACCTGTACGAAGGGATTGAGGTAGGGATTGGATGAGGAGTAATTTCTCATATCTCTTATTTCAAGAAATACTTGTTCTTATAATTTTGCAACTTCACTTTGGGTTTTTTGGTGAGTATTCTTTCTGTTTTCATTGTTGTAGTTATTGTATACATTTTTTTCTTGGTTCTGATTATTTCACTACATCAATCCATATAAATCTTTCATTGCTTCTCTATGTTCATCATATTCATCATTTCTTGGAGTATGGCAATATTCTAGGACATTCTTTCATCAGTTTGCTTTGCCATTCTCTAATCGACAGCATTTACTTTTGTTTACAATTCTTTGATATCATGAAAAGCACTGTAATAAATATTTTGGTATATATGGGGAGTTTCTTCTTAATGGCCTTGTTGGAGAATAAAGATCTGAGTTGTCATATTACCAGGTTTCCTTAACTTTATATACGGGGATCTTTTGTCTCTGAATATTTGTAACTCCTCTAAAATATTTCCAGGTCCCCTAATTGCTAATCCCTTCCCCAATGAAATTGCCTTCCCTCTCCACTGGATATTTCTTTTGTGTGCCTAATTATTTATGTTATCTCCCTCATCATGATCATTTTGAAGCAAACTCTTAATCTTAAATAGTAAGAATCTTCAGATTCTGACCTGAGGACCAAATCAATCAGCCCAGGTATGCATTAGGAACTAAGAATGGTTTTATGCCTTTAAATACAACAAAACTTTATTTAAAGACATAAATACCATTCTTATTTTATGAGCCATGCAAAAACAGGCAGCAGCCTGAGAGTTTTCATTTTCTAACCTCTCACTGTACCATGCTGCTTTTCACAAGTTAATTAACTAATATCTTTTTAAAAAAACCTTTACTTCTATCTTAGAAACAATACTAAGTATTGGTTCCAAGGCAGTAAGGGCTAGGCAATAGGGGTTAAGTGACTTGTCCAGGGTCACATATCTAGGAAGTTTCTGAGGCTGGATTTGAACCCAGAATCTCCTGTCCTAGCTCCCTATCCACTAAGCCACCTAGCTGCCCCTATCTAATCTCTTTTAACAACAATTTAAAATATTTTAAGTGTAGCACCCATACCTCTAAAGTCCTACTTCACTTCCTTTTCATACTTTAAAGGTAACATTAGATTCTTGATAATGAGACCAGCAAAGCTCAACTTTTCCTACCAAGTGAGAAAGGCTCAGAATGTGATCCTGGCAATGGATTGTGTTAAATAAATATCAGGAGGTTTAACAAACCCAGGAGGTTGTCCAATAGGTGATGGCAATTATTTGGCCATGACCTTCTAATGTATAGAAGTGTTGAGTTCTTTAGTGGAGTGAGTACCCATGCCAATGGATAGAGAGAGCAGAGAAAAACATGCACATCCAGCTAAAAGATTTATTTTAAAGCTGAAGCATGATTAATGAGACTCTTCCTCTGACATTGCATCCAGAAGAAGTTCAAGGAAATATTATGCAAGAGAAATCACAATTCTAGAAAAGTGACTGCAAAAGAGGTTAGTTAGTATAAGTTCAATGGCTTTGGCTGAAAGAATTACAAATTCCTTAGTCATGAATGACCTTGGCATTCATGTCCTTCATAGAAGACTACAGAGACCATCTTATTCTAACCAGTCCCTACAATGCAAAGACATCCATAGAGGGAAAAACCACTGCCTTGCAAGGCAGCCCATTTCCATTTTGGATAGTTCTAATTGTTAGGAAGGTTTTCCTCACATGAAGCCTAAATTTACCTCTTTTCATGGACCTTTTTGGCAGTCTGGTAATCCTATGGACCCCCTTCTCTAACTAATTTTTTGAAATGTATAAAATAAAATACATATGATTATAAAGGAAACCAAATAGATTGAAATGCTTATCAAAATATTTCTTTTAAAAAACAAATTTTTGGTTAAGAACCCTGAGTCTGAACCATGGATGTCTTTGAATTGAATGACCACTTGTAGGTATTGGTTAGAATAAGATGGTCTCTGTAATCCCATCCAACTCTGGGGTTCTATGAATGAGCCTTATACACTTGGAGATAAGAATAGCCCTAGTCACCTCCCCCAAAAAGTCTTTTGCAGTTAGCATCTCCTTTCCTTATCCTGATTTTAGCAGCACCCAGAGTCTGGAACATGAACAAAGGTTAAGAACCACTGGATTAGATGCTCTTCAAACCCCTCCAGATCTAGAACTGATCTATGGTTCATGATTTTACAACAAAACAAATAGTTGGGAGATAGAAATTTCTGTTGTAATTGGCCAACTTATCCCTCTTCATTTTACAGATGAGGGAATCGAGGCTGAAGTTTGAAGTTGCCTAAGGTCATTTGGGGAAGTAAGCATCAGAGGAAGGGATAATCATAACTGTTAATTTACATACGTTAAAATATGCTACATCCGCAGTAATTTGACAGAAGTCAATGACTTTTAAGAATCGAAGTCATACTCATTTTCCGACTCTGGGACTTGGAATCCTCATCTTTAAAGTGAACTGTAGGCTATTATTGTAGTAGGTGATTTTCAGTCTCTGAATTTCCTCTCTGAATTCAATGATTAACCATTTGACCACTGCTTTTTGCCCCAATGGCAGATAGATGGTATTATAGATAGAGTGCTGCGCATGGAGTCAGAAAGACCTGGGTTCAAATCTGGTCTCATATACTTACCAGCTATGTGATTCTGAACAAGTTAGTTAACCCTGTTTGCCTCAGTTTCCTTATCTGTAAAAGAAGCTGGAGAAGGAAATAGCAAACCACTCCAGTATCTCTGCCAAGAAAATCCCAAAAAGGGATCATAGAGAATCAGACATGACTGAACAGCAACAAATTTTGAACCATGTCGGGATCACTGAGGGAGGAAGGGAACAGAATGACTATGCAAAGATATAGGAAGTTTCCAATACAATTGCTTGAGATATTTTCTCCCCTAAGGCCGAAACTGATTCAAATCAAGCAATAAACATTTATTAAGGGCTACTTTGTGAAGGGCAGCTAGATGACTCAGTAGATAGAGAGCTAGGGCTACAGACAGGGGGTCCTGGATTCAAATTTGACCTCAGATACTTCCTAGCTATGTGACCCTAGGAAGTCACTTAACCCCAGTTGACTAGCCCCTACTATTCTTCTGCCTTGGAACTGATATTCACTATTGATTCTAAGACATAGGGTATGTTTTTTTTAAATTATTGTTATTATATGCCAGGCACCAGCAACATAAAAAGAGACAAAAAACAGCCCCTGCCCACAAGAAGCTTACAGTCTAATGGGAACTGTATTCTTCATATTTATAAAGCACACTAAGGTTTACAAAGCAATTAAGTGACAACAGCCTATGAAACAGATAAGTTTGTTTTCCAGATGAAAAATCTTGAGTTCAGAGATTTTAAATGATTTGCCCGTGGTCACATAGCAAAATAACTATTCCTCCTTTGTTGACCATCTCAGAAAACTGGAATAGAAGGCCTTAGGAAATAAGAAAATCAGATCTACTTGTTCAGCATGTGGAACTTCAGACTCCCTTTCATCAGGAAATAGTAGAAAAGAAACATTTCATTAAAATGCTGCATTATTGGAAATGCTATTTTTATAAAGAAAAGGAAATTGACTTTTGGGACATCCATGTTTTTCTGACATTGTCCAAACAGTTCAATTTGGTTTATAAGAATGATTTTTTATCTTAATGGCTAACACTTTAGGCAATCATTCGAGCTTGAAGAAAGGATTCTCTTCCTTCCATTGGCTGATTGGGGTCTTAATAACTGCATTACATCTCTGAGAAAAATCACTAGCACATTGAAAACTCTGCACCAGAAATTGCTTTCAATCACTGTTTAGGCCTGATTTCCCACGGAGGAAGGGAGAAAAAAGTCTTTGTGTACTTTTAAAAGCTTTATTGTTGCCCTTGCTCCATCCTGTGGTGAGCAAAGGCAATAGTGATTATAAGAAGAATTCTCACTCACCCTAACCTTTCTCAAAACTAAAAACTACCATAAAAGAGGCAGCTAGGTGGCTCAGTATATAGAGAGCCAGGCCTGGGGATGGGAGGTCATAGGTTCAAATCTGGCCTTAGTTACTTCCTAGCAATGTGACCCTGGGCAAATCACTTAACTCCCATTGCCTACCCCTTACCACTCCTGCCATGAAAGTAATATATAATATTGATTCTAAGATGGCAGATAAGGGTTTTTAGAAATAAAAATAATAGTAAAAAAAACTACCAGAGACCTAGAACTTCAAGAAACTTCAGACATCATTAAGACTAATGCTCTCATTTAGAGAAGGAGAATTTGAGACCCATGGAAAGTGAGCAATTTGGGAAAGCTAGGTAACTCAGTGGATTGCGATTCGAATTTGGCCTCAGACACTTCCTAGCTGTGTGACCCTGGGCAAGTCACTTAACCCCCATTGCCTAGCCCTTACCACTCTTCTACCTTGGAACTAATACACAGTATTGATTCTAAAACAGAAGATAAGGATATAAAATAATAAAGAATAATTTAAGAAAAGAAAAAAAATGGCTCAAGCAAGGTCACAGAAGCAGTAAATATCATAGGTGAATTAGAGCCCAAATCCTTTGACAACAGAGAATACCCTTTCTACTGCACACCAAGAAAACAAGATACCAGAAGAGCTCCTTACCTTACCATCATTTCATTTGTTTTATTTTAACTAATCTCAGAAGATATTTGAAGTAAAGCTTACTTTTATAAATAATATAGGCCAATGTCAGTGGGAAAAGTGAGTATAAAGTCAATGAAAATGAAAAATTTCATTGTGATCACCAGTGAAACATATCGGTCATAATCAAAGGTCTTAACATGCCTACTTTACAGATATGGAGTGGGGAGGGAGGGTCCTAGGAATGGGATAGAAATGGCTTTTGGTGGAGGTGGTGCTTAAGCAGCTTCTTGAAAGAAGTGAGAGATTCTCTGAGCAGAAGTGAGGAAGACATGATTTCTAGACATGGATTATGTCCACTGCAAAAGTACAAGAGATGTGGTGCCATGTGTGAGAAATAAGAGGGATATTGGGTTTAGCCAAGAGCCCCATGTATTAGGAAAGACAATGATAAACTGCAAAGAGTCCAGAGAAGGGCAAACAGTATGGTAAAGGGTCTCACATTCATGCCATATTGATATCACTTGAAAAAACTGATGTTAAGTCTGAAGATGAGAAGGCTTCAAGGGCAAATTATAGCAGTCTTCTGGTATTAGAAGGACTGTCAGATGAATGAATGAATGGATAAATGAAAATTCATTTATTTAATATTTATATAACAGTGATTATATTGGCCCTCGCTAACTAGTTTAGATTGGACTGATTTTGTCTTCTTAAGTGTTAGGGGAGATGAAGACAGCTGTGGCAGTGATTAGTCACTGGGAACATTTCAGTGTGACTTAAATGGCTTTTACCCCAAACCAGGAAAAACTTGACCATTCCACTCATTGTGAAACCGTGTGAGAAAGATGAAATGTGAGATATCATGATGAAATTTGAAAAGAACACTACAGGGCTGAAGATGAATGTGTTTATACTAAAACTTGTTCTAGTTCCCCAAGACCATTGCAGAAGTGGATGGTTACCTTTTGTATGGCTGAAGAACACCCACAAAAAGGACCTTATGCCCCCCACAAACTTTTGTAAGACCTTTACACAAATCAAGAGAAATGAAAAAAAAAAAAAAAAAAAGGTATAACTACCATGGCTTATCCAGATAATCAGTGGCAAGCTTTGGATTGTCATGAATTACTCCCCCCTACCACATCTCCTCCCTGGACTTCCTTCCTCCACCTAAATAAACATGTGCTGAAAAATTAGTTACACATATTATTCTGTTTTGTCCACAGTTTTGAGAAAGGTGGTATTTGGATCTAGTATACAAACATTAAACACATTATCAAACAATTAAGTAACAGTCTAAGAATAAGAAGCTTCTAATCTTATCACAGCCTTTAACACTTGCTGGGAGTATTTCAACTCCCTCGTCTTCCCTTTGAACATCAAGGGAAAATGTATTTTTTTTAATGGTTGAGGTCAAAGGCAAGAGCCTTCCTCACATGTCTTCTTAAGGGCACCAGAAATAAAAGGTTTCAGACAGCAAAAGGTGCCACATGAGGGTATACATGCCTCTAGCTAAGGTCTCTAAGATCTCCCACCTGGGAAAGTGTTCAACAAAGAAAGCTATTAGCAGATCTCCCTGTTTTGTTAGCTAGTTGGAAAATGTGACAGAAAAGTGGTCCTTTAGACAGGCAGGTTACATAAACTAATTTTCTCAGAGAGATGAGATGACTTGGCCTTTACCTCTTCCATCCTATTTCACTCAGGGCATTTCTATTGCCCCTTCCTACAAACAAAGAACTTTAGAGTTCCTATGTAAACAGCAAGCAGAGAGAAGTGTACAAAGAGAGAATTCATTCAAGAGCTAGAAAAAACCTCACCCAAAGGTCCATAGAAATGCTATATCTAAATGATCATGAATTGGTCATTTTCTTAAATATTTATTCATTGCCATTCATTACATGTGAGGAAACATGGGAAAAGCATTAACAACAGCCAACATTTATAAACACTTTAATATTTGCAAAGTACTCCTCACATGTTATTTTATTTGGGCCTCAGAACAACTCTGGGAGATAGCTGCTATTATTATCCCCATTTCACAGATGAGCAAACTAAGGCTGAGTGAGTTTAAATGACTTGTCTAGGGTTGTATTAATGTCTAAAGATGGATTTGCTATTTATAGTAGCTTTCTTTGTGGTGGCAAAGAATTGGAAATTGAGGTGATGTCCATCAGTTGGGGAATAGCTGAACAAATTGTGGTATATGTTGGTGATGGAATATTATTGTGCTATAAGGAATGATGAGTAAGATGATTTCTGAAAAAGCCGAAAAGATTTACATGACCTGATGCAGAGAGAAACAAGCAGAACCAGGAGAATGGTGTACACAATAACAGCAATATTGTGTGATGATCAACTGTGAAAATTTGGCTACTCTCAGCAATAAAATGATCTGGGACAATTTCTGAAGAATTTAGGTGGGGAATGCTATCCACCTCCAGAGAAAGAGTCAGTTGGATGCAGAGCAAAGCATACTATCTTTCACATCAGTGTATTTATGGTTTTATTTTGGCATTTCAATTTTGTCTGAGAGTGCTCTTATAGCAATAACCAATATGGAAATGTGTTTTACATGATAATACATTTATGGCCCAGATCAAATTGCTTACTATCTCCAAGTTGGAGGAGAGAGAAGTGAGGAGAGGGACAGTTTGAATCTTATATAATTTTGGAAAATGGATGTTGGAAAGTAGTATTATGTGTAATTGGGAAAATACAATATCTTTGAATTTAAAAAATAAAGATGGATTTGAACTTGGGTTTTTCTCAAACAATAATGCTGTTACTCCTTGTGTGATCTTGGGCAAGTCATTCTACATCTCATGTAGACAATTTCCTTTTCTATGAAATGGTCCCTTCCATTTCTAGATCTATGATCCTATAACAATAGATCATAATTTGAACAGATTTCCAGGAGCTCAGACAACAGAAAGTGATAGGTTATTTATGAATGGGCTTCCTAACAACCTAGGGATTAATGAAAAGGTAGTAATTTTTCACAAGAAGATTAAACCCCCTGCTTTTCTCCTTCCCTCCTGCTGCTTGACTTTTGACCATTTCAATATTTATGAACATCTCCCCACCAGTAAATGAAAAGGAAAAAGAAATGAAAATGAAAAACAAATCCATTCAGTTAATTCCTTATTAACTGTTCTGCTAAAAGATTTGTAGGACAAATTTCCAAAGGTATTGGGTAAAATGAGTATCGAATATGCACTGTGTTTATTATTCCCTTGCCTTATACCACCCCCTCCTGAAACACAAGTAATCTGGCATCAACTTGGCATGAATCATTATCATCTACTAACAAATTAGTGGTTACTGAAAAGCCTCATAACAATGCCAGTTCCTTGATCAGATCTAAATGCAACCAGCTCTTTTTCTTATTCTTAATTTAAATATAATATTTACTTCTTTTGTACGTTGGTATCACAGTTGCTGACAGGGAAAGAGAAAGGACATTTCTCTAAGAAAAGCAGCTTGAGACAGTTCTGAGAACTTCAGATAAATGTGAAAAGAAAAACTATTTGAAATCAGGTAAAGGTACAAGGACTGATACAGCTAGAAGGCTCAGTGGATAGAGTGTTGAAGACAGGAACTCCTGAATTTAAATCCAGCCTCTGACACCTGTGAAACCTCTGCCTTAATCCACTGGAGTAGGAAATGGCAAACTACTCCATTATCTTTGCCAAAAAACAAACAAACAAACACAAAAAACTCTATACAGTCACTAAGTTGGACACAACTGAACAACAATAACAACTGATTGAATATAGGAATGGATGCAAGGCATTGTGTTCCATTCCCTCATTTATGTATGGCTTTTCAGAGTTTTAAATGGTATTGCTGAGAAACTAAGAATCAATTTCTGTAGGAAAATTACATATTGTCTTTTTGTATTATACATGGTTGATTGGTGGATGTTGGGTTTTTCAACCTGAGTTAGATATGGGGGATTACTCATGAGAAAGCCCTGATGTGAAACATTAATGGCTATAGAAAAGGAAAGGAAAGGAGAAGTTGAGAAACCAGTAATCAGAAGAATGGTGAGACACAGCAGACACCTAGATAGAGAAGCTGACAATGGAGATTGTTCTCTGTTGTTTGAAAGAAATAGAGCAGAGGAGAGTCTGAAAAGCAGTTTTAGCTGCTTAGGGTTGAATCACAGAGAGAACTGTGTGGAACCCAGCAGGCACTGTAGCTGCTGAGAAATCATTTAAGGAAGCCAAACCTTCCTACTGAGTTAAGAGTTGATTTGGTTTTTATTGCTTTTTATCATCATCTGCACTGTGAGAGAAGAGAAACCCCAGAGGGGGTTGACTCTGTTGCCCTCTGCTATACTCTCTGGCTTGAGAGGAAAGAACTCAGAGCTGAAATAGCTGATTCGGAGGGGAATGCTTTTTATTGAAAAAGCGTAATGTTGCTTCTGTGTTTTGCTAAAGGAACAGAACAGGAAAACTGCAGAACTGAGGCTTAGGGCTACTTTTTCCCTGCTGCCTTCTAAAAAGAACTTAATATAGTACTTCTTCAGCAGCCCAAGAATAACAGAGATGCAGTTTGGGGGGGGGGTGGAAGAAGAGTGCAAAGAGCCCCAAAAAGGAAAGAGGTAACACATTGTGCAGTTTTTGTTGTTTGGTAGTTTGAGCTGTGTCTGATTCTTTTTTTTTTTTACCTCATTTGGGGTTTTCTTATAAAAGATACTGGAATGTATCTCCAGAACATTTTACAGATGAGGAAATGAAGGCAAACAGAATGAAGTGACTTGCCTATAGTCATATAGCTATTAAGTGTCTGAGTCTGAATTTTAACTCAAAAAGATGAATCTCCCTGACTCCAGGTCAGGTATTCTATCCACTACACCTGCCCAAAACACAGAGTGTAGACTAGTGATGATGAACCTTTTAGAAACTGAGTGCCCAAACTACAACCTTCATGCCACACGTGAGCCCCCCCCCCACCTTACCCCAGACAGGGGAGGGAAGAAGCTCTCCCATTGGGCTGGTGGGCAGAGGGGCAAGTCATGTGAGAAATGACCTCAGGCATGGTGGAGAGGGAAAAGGGAGCATCCAGTTATGGCATGAGTGCCATAGGTTTGCCAGCATCAGTGTGGCCCATTCCCTAAAAGAAACCACTACTGACATCCATAAATCTAAGTTGCTTTGGGCCCATGTGCTTTTCTACTCATGTCCCTCACTGCTAAGATTCTGGATGTGCTCATTCCCTCATGATCAAAGCCCTCATTTCTATTGACTATAAAACAAACACATAGTATATATAATATGTGTATAGTTGAAAGAAAGTGGCTCCGGTTTCTAGGACCATTACATTTTCATTATTCCATGTTTTGTCTTTTACTTAAGTAACTATTTTGTTATGTTTATTGTTGCATTTGTCTTCTTAAGTATTTCATGTTTTAAGAGTTAATAGTGTCATGACTACATTGGTTTTTGTTTGGGGTTTGTTTTTTGTTTGTGTTTTTTGTGAAAAAGTTATTTTCATATTTATTCTTTTTTTCTCATTGACATATAAAAAGTTTTTGTTAACATTTCTTTTTTTTTAATTGTGAGTTTCTGGGGCAGCTAAGTGGCTCAATGGTCTGAGGGCCAGACCTAGAGATGGGAGGTCCTAGGTTCAGATCTGACCTCAGATACTTCCTACCTGTGTGACCCTGGACAAGTTACTTAACTCCCATTGCCTAGCCCTTGCCACTCTTCTGCCTTGGAACCAATATGTGGTATTGATTTTAAGACAGAAGGTAAGGGTTTTGAAATAAAATAAAATTGTGACTTCCAAATTCTCTTCTTCTACTCCCCTCTTCTTGAGAAGGCAAATAACTTGATAGAGCATATACTAATGCAGTCACAAAAAACATTTCTATATTAGCCATGTTGCAAAAGAAATCACAGGAAAAAATTAGTAAAATAAAGGTTTAAAAAGCATGCTTCAACCTGCATTCAGATGCTATCAGTTCTTTCATTGGAGGTAGATAGCACTTTTCATCATTATAACTGCATTGTATACATGGAAAACAGATAGGTAGGGACTCAGGATCTACAGTGGTGAGTAGAAGAAATGTATCCCCTAACACTAAGATTATCACTACTAACATAAAAATAAATCATAGTTATATGATCATGGGAACAATACCAACCTAACAAGTGGGTATCTGTGGAGTGAGTGAACCAGCCTTTCCACAAACATAGGGAGAAGCTAAAGAGAGTTGAAGTTGGTGCCATCCCAGGCTTCACTAAAATTCTAATTTTTAAGTGCTTTTATTTATAAGTAGCAAATCTTTATTGATGTCCACATTACTGAAAGCCAGTTTCCAAGTTATAAGTTATGGAGTTGGTTTTAAAATTATTTCCTGGTTATTTCAGTTTTATAGCATTTTTTACAATATACTATAATGGATTATCATTAATCAGGAATTAATTTACTAGAGAGCTTTGAAAAAAATTTCCTATTAAGAGAGGAAGAAAGAAGGAAGGAAGGAAGGAAGGAAGGAAGGAAGGAAGGAAGGAAGGGAAAGAAATGAAGAAAGAGAAAGAGAGAGAAAAGAGAAGGAAGAGAGAAAAGAGAAGGAAGGAAAGGAAGGAAGGAAAAGAAGAAAAGGAAAAAATAGAGAAGATACTGCATAATAGATTATGTTGCATTCCCATAGTTAGATTATTTTATAATAATTATAAGATTTAATTGCAACCTTAAAGTCTATGAAGTCCTGCATTGTCCCATGTTTATGTATGATACCAGATGAGAACAAGAATCAGGAAGACTTAGATTCAAATCCTGCCTCCGACATATCCTGGTTGTATGGACAAATCAACCTTTTGGTTCCCCTAGGCCACTCTCAAAAGGCTGTAACTTGAAAAGCAGTTGCTGATCTTAATGGCAAGAGAATATTTCCTCAGTAAGAGTTTCCTATGCCAATAAAATCACAGGTGAAGTCCAAAACCATACGCAAGCCTCACTGGATCATAGATTTAAAGTTGGAAGAGATCTTAGAGATCATTTAGCCAATCCTTCAGTTCATAAATGAGGGATTGGAAGCCCAGAAAGATGAAGTTACTTACCTCTGAGGACTCCTAGATAGTATGTAAGTGACTGAACCAGGACTTGTGCTCAGATTTCTCTTAGGAAAATGTCTAACACATTCCACTCCATTATACTGATGCTTATTTTTATATATGAGAAAAGTGATGCCCAGAAAATTGATGTAATCTAAGTATTAACTATTGACAGAAATAGAGCAAAAGTTCAGATTTCTCGACTCCCTATAAAATGTCATTTTCACTATGTTAGGTTACCTCTTCCTGGCTAATCTTCCCAAATGAAAGGAAGAAATTTCATTATGTTCTTTTCTCTTTTCTCAGTTTTACTATTGATTAAAGAAGTATAATTTAGATTTTGATAGCTACAACGATCAAGATAACCTTATTATCTCAATTAATTAATTAAATTGAGCTAATTAACCAATTAGCTCAATGACCCCTTATTATCAATACTAAGTTGTGAGCAAAGCAAGTCTTTGCCAAGGGAGGATATTCTGCACAAAGTCCAAATGGAAGGGGAATAGATAAATGGTCAATTTTTCTTTGGGGCCTCTAGGTGGAGTAATGGATAGAGTTCCTGTCCTAGAGTCAGGAAGTTGCATTTTCCTGAGTTCAAATCCAGACTCAGACACTCACTGGCTCTGTGGCCATGAACAACTCATGACCTAGAGAAGGAAGCAGCCAACCACTCCAGTATCTTTTCCAAGAAAACCCCAAATGGGATCACAAAAAGTCAGATATTGACTGAACCACAACAGCTTTTCTTGGCACTTTTGTTCAAGGTGACTTGTTATTTAAGGTGAATCCCGGAAGACTATAAGAATTTCTTTAGAGTTGCATGGACATTCAAAAGAGATCAGGCTAACTACATCTATATGGAGGGGGGGAGTTAAAAATGGATGGATGAAAAATATATATTTGAGTATATATTTGTGGTATGGATATCTTGAACAGGCCATGAAAAATGGCCAAGAGGTGGCTAGGAGGAGGAGAGGAGAGTGTCCTCGATTTCATTTGGGAATTGTGGTCTGTTTTCAATGATCAGAAACTGCTGCTCCCTGGCACATAATTCCATATTATTAACATTAGTATTCTACTGCTGCTGCTAGATGACTATGAATCATGGAACACCATGATCTCAAAGGGATTGAAATGATTGATGACCCAAATGTCAATAGAGAAATATGTGGTTGGTTTAAGTAGGCTACACATATTATCAGCAATGATGTATGAGCAGAAAACAGCCTGAAAATAAAATAGCCCTTGTTCTCAAGGACATTTATGACCAGAAAAGAGGATAGGTCATGCACATAACATGCAGTAGAAAATGTCCTGGATTTCAAGTCAGAGGACCTGGATTCAGAACCCACTTTTTCCCCAATTCCTAGTCATATGACCTAGGGTAAATCAGTTAACTTCTCTGGGTGAAGGTTTTGGATTAGATGACCTATTCAGCGCAGTTAGATGGCATAGTAGATAGCCTGGAGTCAGGAAGACTCATCTTTCTGAGTTCAGATCTGACCTACTAGCTATTGACTTTAGGCAAGTCACTTAATCCTGTTTGTCTCAGTTTTCTCATCTGTAAAATGAAATGGAAAAGGAAGAGACAAATCACTCCAGGGTCTTTGTCAAGAAAACCCCAAAAGGGGATGTAGACACTAAACAATAACTCTAGTCCAACTATCAATAATATGGAATTAGGTCTTAATCATTGATACATGTAAAACCCAGTGGAATTGTGTGTCAGCTAAAGGGGGTTAGGTGGGTTTGGGGGAGAGGGAAAGAACATGAAACATATAACTATGGGGAAATATTCAAAATAAAAATAAAAAAAAGAAAAGAAAACCCCAAAAGGAGAGGTGAAGAGTTGGAAGTGACTGAACAAAAAGGTTCCTTTAAATTTTAAATCTATAATCCTATGTAACAAGATCAAGCAATAATAGATGGGGATGAGTTGTTTCATAACCATGAAATATTAAAATATAGGGAGTTCTTAACCTGGAGTCTGTGAACTTTATTATTATTTTGATAACTATTTCAATGTAATTAATTTTTGAGGTCATATATTTTATTTTATGCATTTAAAAACATTAATATGAAAAGGGTTCCATAGGTTTCCCAGCTTGCCAAAGCTGACCATGATAGGACCCTGATCCAGGAAGATGTCTCAAGCACACTGAACATAGGTCATCTCTGAAGGTTTTAGGGAAAAAAACTGCAATGAAAGAGAAGGTCCTAATGGGTTATGAAGTGAATTTAGGGAGCAAAAGCTTACATCAATAAGACCCTTGATCTATCAAGGGAAGTGGCTAGGTGGCACAATGGATAGAGTACTGAACTAGTCATTGGAAAGACCTGACTTCAAATCCTGCCTGGATGAGGCATTCACACTCTCTATGCCTCAGTTTCTTTATCTGTAAAATGAAGGTTATACTTATTTCACACTGTTGACAATGGTAATTAAACATTCTGATGGTGAAGAATATTCCTTGAGGGAATGACAATATGCTCTATGCCATAATCTGATAGGATAACTACAATGATGAATTCAAGTCAAAGAAGACACCGGAGTGAATAGATCTGAAAACCTGAGGCTGGAGTATGAAATTAAGGTTGGCACAGTGGCCCTAAACTCTGTATATGTATGTGTTCATCATGAAGGAGGTCAGGTATCACTGTAGGAGAAACAGCAGGGAGATTTCTTTAAAAACAAAAAAAAAGGCTTTGTGAGAGAACTGTGTCACACAAAGGCTCAGAATGAGATAAAGTCTTTTTGTCTTGATGGTGCAATAATCATCTCCCTCCATTTCAGTCTAGTGAACTAGATATCTCCGTCTCACTGGAGAAAAGTTCTTGTTTAAAATCTACTTACTGTCAATAATGCCTGAAATTCCAGTCAATCATTCAATATGCATTTATGAAGTACCTACTATATGCCAGGTGACGCAGTATATATAGTACCAGATCTTGAGTCAGGAAGACTTATCTTCCTGAGTTCAGATACAGCCTCAGATACATACTAGCTGTGGAGCATTGGAAGAGCCACTTAATCCTATTTGTCTCAGTTTCCTCATCTGTAAAATGAGCTTGAGAAGAAAATGGCAAATCATTTCAGTATCTTTGGCAAGAAAACCCCAAATGGATTCATGAAGAGTCAGAGAAACAACTGACCCCTATGTGTGCTTGTTATACGTTACCACAATCTGCTTTCTGTTGCAAAGAGTTTCTCCTTCTATCATGTTTTCAAAGAAAATGGATTGTGGAAACCAAGTTTCTCAGTGTAAACTGAGACAGAAATCCAGGCACAGATGGAGAGGGAGATTTCAATGTAAGCTGTGAATTTAATTGTTGGATTTGCTTTCAGTTTCACAACCTTTCCATCTTAAAAGTTTTATCTATTTTTATAATATCTCAAAGTATGAACAGTCACGCCAAAAATGAACAGTTTGGGAAAGTCTGAAAAATGTATTTTATATTACAGCATACTTGAAAAGTACAGGATAACTAAACTGTTTAGAAGAAAATTTTCAAAAATAAACATTTTAGCTCTTTTGGTTTTCATTAGCATAGCTGGTAGTGTTTCTCTCAGAAATCTTGTCCAGCTTCTAAGGTAGTCTAAACTCCTGCATTTTAGATGGTTCCATGACTATTCCATTCCACCATCTTTTGTGAATTCTGGTCTATTGTTTGTCTGTCTTGATGTAATGATTAACTATAATTTCAATCATTTTTCAGTCATGCCCAACTCTTTATGATCTCCTTTGGAGTTTTCTTGGAAAAGATACTAGAGTTGTTTGCCATTTCCTTCTCCATCTCATTTTACAGATGAGGAAATTGAGGCAAATGAGGTTAAGTGATTTGCCCAGAATCACACTAGTAAATTACTGAGACCAGATTTGAACTCAGGAGATCAGTTTTCCTGACTCCAGGCATGGCACTCTCCATTGAGCTACCTAACTGCCCAATACGGCCAATTGCTTGCATTTTTATAGTGCTTTAAGGTTTGCACATGTTGCTTTATACATATTTTTCTCATTTGAAGCCCCACAACAACCCTTTGTGGTTGGTACCATTATTAACCCCTTTTTAGAGCTAAAAAGAAGGAGATTGAGAAAGATTACCCAGGGTTACACAACTGGTGAATATCTGTTAGAATGTTTAACATGAAGTTTCTTTCCCCTTATGATAGCCAGATTGGGCACCAATGATCCAGAAGACAATATCACTGAGGGGATGTTTATTCCAAAATCACTCCCACCTTCCAAAAGCCTTTGAAAGTGAACAAGATTACTTTGGACAAAATAGTTCTGTCTTCCCCAAAATCTATATTTTGTCCATCTTCAAAGAAGACCCATCATGGAATGATGTCTTGACTCGTGCATGCATTGTATTTAAGTGAAGCAGACAAAGTTGTCAGCCTCACTCTCCCAGATGCATCCAAATCTAGTAACAAGACAAAAGTCAAGATACCTGGAGATGGCCTGGGCATCTTTGATATATGACCAAGCTCTAAGTACTCTACAGTGCCTGCTTCAGCCTCCTTAATGTTTGAACAAACTGTTCTCATTCACCCATTGTGCCAAGTGAAGTCTTCGTATGATTGGTATTGACGCCCCCCGCCCCAATTCACTTATGGGTCTGTTACCCTCAACCTGGTTTAGAACATCTGCCAAGGGTGAGAACTGAGTGCCAGGTAGATAACAGGTAGATAATCAACCCTGAAAAAAGGCTCAGCAAACCCTCACACTGTCCTCCTTAAACACCTATAATACTCCATCTCGATGGGGCCTCTTAAAAATATACTTTAAACAAGAACCACAGAAAACATCAACAGGGTATAAGTAACCCAGTGGACATTTTTCCTGAGTCACAACTACATGAATAAAGTCTCATTAGAATGTGACGACACTGTAAAGTAACTGATTTGAACTACATTTTCTTCACTTGAGAGCACTAAAAAGCCTTAACCTATCCTTTTTCATCTGTAAAGAATGAAAGCTGAGGGGCCCATAAACACTCTTTTTGGTAATTCTGGTGGAGGTTATGGTGCATTTGAGTAAGCATACTTCTTTTAATAATACCTTTCCCCACAGTGCCTTACTTTCCTTTTACTGTTTCTTTGACTTAACTATAGTTTAATAGCACCATGTAACCCTGATTTTATTACTCATTCACTAAGTCATTTACTTTCTTAGTGATTTGCCAAGACTTGAGGAAAGAGTGAACTTTCTAGTCCCCTTAACTGATCTGACCAACGTACTGTTTATGTTCTCTAGCATTATCTTCCAATATCTATGATGTTGTGTTTCCAGATTCAGGAATTACTGCACAATAAGCATTGATTTCCATTCAAGGCAAGGCAAAAGAGAATGGGTCACAGAAAGGCTTTAGGTAGGACATTAAGAGATTTTTTCTATTTCCCGGAGTGAGGCCCAAAGATATAAAGGGGAAATTGCGAAGTCATTTTCTAATGCCTCCAATAACTAGGTTGCTGGCATCCCAAAAGAGGTTGTGCAAAATCTTCAATGGAAAGAAACTCAAATAAACTGCTATGCTGGCCTCTATATCATAAAGGCCAGTTCTAAGTTCTACATGTAGGAAAGTAGTCAGCCACTGTTGTGATTTGAGACATGCTGAAAAAGCACCCATCCAAAAAGACTCTATATCACCGACTCTGTCACAGTTCCTAAAATTCCTACAAACCCTTCTTTTGGATTAAGGCACTAAAGGTAGCTCTTCTCTGAGAAGAGTAGTCTGTTACCTGCCACGAACAATTTAGGTCAAATTTGCTTATAGGATTTATCTAACAAGAATAGGTGGTGCAGTGGATAGATTGCCAAGCCTAGAGCCAGGATGACTTATCTTCATGAGTTCAAATCTGGCCTCAAACATTTAATAGCTGTGTGACTCTGAGCAAGTCATTTAACCTTGTTTGCCTTACTTCCTTCATCTTTAAAATGAGTTGCAGAAGGAAATGGCAAACCAATCCAGTATCTTTGCCAAGAAAACCCCAAATGGGGTCATAAAGAGTCAGACATGACTGAAAAATAACAGAAAACAAAAGTAGGGACTCCAAGTAAATGACACCCTAGATAATGAAGTCCATTAGAGCAAGCCTTGGAGCCTAAAAGTAGGAGATGGATAGCAAATAGTACTAGGGTAGCCAAGGAGAAGATGACAACTGCATGCCAGAAATAAAACTGAGAGGATATCAAAAGCAAGATTACCTATTTTACACCTTTGCCTAGAGGCAGTCCTATTGGTGTGTTCATTCCTTTGAGGTGAATTTATTGTTAATTAAAATGTGTAAGCAGTTGTGAATAGAAGCATTTGCAAGTAAAAATTGTCCTAGTCAGGTAATTAAAAAAAAAAAAACCTTCAAAGTTTATTTCCTTGACTAGTCTATACTTTGAATCCCTTTTTCTACAGGAAGGAAGGAAAGGAAAGGAGCATTTATCAAACACCTAACCATATGCCAGGCATGGTGCTAAGTACTTATTATTATTTTCTCATTTGACCCTCCCAATAATCCTGGAAGCTAGGTATGATTATGATCCCCATTTTGCAGATGAGAAAACTAAAGCAGACAGAGGTTAGGTTGATTTGTCCAGATAGCACAGCCAGTTAGTGTCTGAGTCTGGATTTGAACTCAGATCTTCCTCATTCTAGGCACAGTGCTAGTGGATTTATCTAATCCATCTGGCTGCCTCTACAGTTAGTTCTCCAATCTTCCTAAAACCAAGATTCTAAATGGAGAATTGTCAAAAGACCTGGACTTTCTGATAGTTATACAAAGTTTCTGGAGGTAGTGAAGATAAGTAACTGAGTTTCTAGTCCATTTTTTTAAACTCCAAAGTCAGAAAAAGTCAAGACAGTAAGTAGACTTGCACTTATCAGAGGAAGGCCCTCAGGGCCAGAATTAAGAGGATGGAAGGGAAGGAAGGAGGAAAGGAAGAAAGAAAGGAAGGAAGGAACAAAGGAAGAAAGGAAGGAAGGTGAGAAGGGAGAAGTCTTTCTGTCCTGCTATTACCATTCTATCCTCTCTTCTTTCATTGCCAGTCTTCTAGAACTGTTTGCCTCTGAGGCCCCTATTTCTTCGCAATGCTCTCTTTTCAGCCCCATGTAATCTGATTTTCATTCTGAATACCATAATGAAAGAAGTCTCTAAAAGTTACCTCCTAATTGTCAAAATTAAGTATTTTCTCAATTTTTATCCTCTTTGACTTTCTGGATCCCATCATGCGGTTGACTACTCCTTGGCTATTGATTTCCATAATAACACTCTTCTTATTTTCTTCTCTCTCTGACTATGTAGACCCTATCAGTTTGCTCAGCTAATGCAATTTCCCAATGTGAAAAAGTTTGAAAGGATGTTTCTAGGATAGCAGTGATGATATTAAAAGGAATTTACATCAGCCAAACAAGCTGATGGGTCTATACAAAGGGAAAATATTTCTAAATGCTTTAAGCAGCCCAGAAGAAAGATTAAAAGTATAAGATTACGCTAATAACTGAAGAGCAAAAGAATCACCAGAAACAATACTTCACAGGTATATGTTAATCGGTTATTCTTTCCTGAACACTTTTCTAATTCTTTTTACTTTTAAAGTTGCTTGAAGTTATTAAACAAAAATGAAAATTGAGTAACATTTTTTAAAAAATTAAATTTAAATGTTTACATTTTTCAATTAAAATTTTTATTAAATTTTATTTATTAGAATTTTAAAAATTAAATTTAGCTAAATAATAAATTCAATTAAAATTTGTTTTATTTTAATTAACATTTTTATTTTAAATTGAAAAATTTTAAATCCATCTTTCTTGTGGCAGGCATCTCAGTCACTGTTAGAACGTTCAGAACAACAGATCAGGGCTGCCTCTAGTTTGGAGGAGCTGCTTAAGATCACTCATGCTGAAGACTGGAAGTTGTGGAAATGTCGACTGAAACTCAAAAGCCTAGCTAGTATGGATTCCCGCTCAGCATCCCACCGCTCCACCAGATTTGCAGCAACATTTTATGATATTGAAACACTTAAAGGTATGTATGCGGTTGTGGCTCTGTCTTGTCCCTTTTTTGGCGTGAATCAACTGGACCAGTGATGGGCAAACTTTTTAAAGAGGGGGCCAAAGGAAAGGGAATGCTCATCTGTCAGTCTGTTTCTAAGGCAACTCTTTCAAAGTTTCATTGTATTGTATCCTACTCATTGTATTTTTCAAATTAGGAATAATGTCACACAGCCAGATAGAACATTTAATGGGGCTGCATCTGGCCCGTGGGCAATAGTTTGCCCATCACTGAACTATACCATCTGTTTTATTATGTTTAAGTAAAATAGGCAGACATGTATTAAAATAAGGGTCTCTTGTCACTCTCTGGTTAAGTATTGAAATTGAATCATGATTCCCACTTCATGCCAAATGGAAATATGTGAAAGTAATTTTATAATTCAACAGCAAAAAAAAAAAAAAGATGGTTGAATACAAAAATCTGCTTAACTCGACAATACTTAGGCAAAATAAAACTAAAAAGAATAAATAAATAGTAGAAAAACAGAACTGAAATATTTATGCTTAGAAGTTGAGGAGTATTAAGGTATCAGGTCTATATGGGAGCTAATGAGTTAGTAGAGTCTTGTGATTTTCCTTCAGAGTCTGTGACTTCCACTGAGAATAAGTAGATACAAAAAGGATTATAATGGATTTCGCCATTTCATAATAAATGATGGCAAAGATGAACTCATGACAGGCAAAAGATAAAAAATTCCAGCCTAGTAAAAAAAGATCATTTGAATAATAAGCTAAATTTTATAGTACACATAAATATTCACATATATTTTGTGCTATATGTAACAACTTTGCAAAATGATGTGTGTATGAACATATATGCATATGTGTATGAACAATTTACACACATATATTCTAGGTGTTCTGAAAGTCTTAGCTATTAATAGTCTAAAACTACTCTAAGACTTTGGGGAATACATTGTATGTTATCTCATTTGATATCCAAACCAAGTTTGTGAGACAGGCAGAATTTATTATTTATATCCATGTAGAAACTCTGACTCAGAGAGGGTAAGAGCCTTGGCTACCCTGATGCAACTAATGAATGACAGAGGAGAAACCTGAAACTTTTAGATGTGATATAGTAGGAAGAATCTCTCTAAAATTACAGCCTCCATTGAAATGATAGTTTTGTGTTTCCATAACAAGAGATAGGAATCCTCTGGACTAGAACTATCATAGGGAATGTTGCAAGACTGAAGAACTCTGTACTTGGGAAAGCTGTATGTTCTCTAGTCAAGCACTTTCTCCTTTCCATGAAGCCATGTTGATGTGTAATTAAACAGAAATTTCTGTCATATAAATAGTTGATTGTTACAATCATATAATTTTTTGATCTAAATTAATGGTAGGGCTCCCAAGCTATTATTCTACCAAATATCTTCTGGTTCTTTTTTTTTTCTTCCTGGTAGGAGAAGAAGAAGTGAGTGAATATAAGAGGTTATTCTGGACCACGGTTCTTAACTTGGGGTCCATAGACCACCAAAAAGTTTAGGGATAGGTTTCTGGGGACATGTGAATAGGAAAAAAATACATTAAAAATTTAGCATTTCTTTCAGTTATGAATAGTGACACCAAAGTTTGTTGAATATATATTGTTTTCATCTGATACAATAATGATAATAATGGTAGTACCAACTAACATTTGTATAGGGCTTACTATGTGCCAGTCATTCTGCCATATATTTTACATATGTTATTTCATTTAATATTCACAGCAACCCTATAATTGTGGTATTATCATTATTATTACCATTTTGCAGTTGAGAAAACTGAGGCAAACAAAGGTTAAATGACTTGCTCAGGGTCACATAGCTAGTCAGTACGTGAGGCTGAATCTGTATTCAGGTCTTACTGACTAAAGGCCCTACACTACCTATCTACAATATTTTGGTAATAGAGTAATATAAATTAATGAAGATGTAAAGAATAAAAGGAATTGGTTAAAAAATCTAAGTCTGGAAATTATACTGATCATAAAAATTAAATATTTTCTAAGAAGATATTCAAATTCAAAAACAAAGTTTACTCAACATTTAAATATCTAAATATCAAAATCTAACAAAGACTAGCAAAATGGATACTAAATAATTTCCTTTTTATTCCCAGCAGCTTTTTCCTTTTCCTTCCCTTTCTGCTTGACTCTGGTTAGCATAGTTAGAACATTGTTTTGTCTGTAGGTCTTAATTTTATCATCACTGAGAATTGTGATTCTAGGGTATTTCATTATGAAGTAGCTTTCACAGATTTTTGAAGAAATTAGTCTGCTGAGTTTTCCATTCATTGTCACTGTGCAAAATATGATCCTTTTGTGATTTATTATCATTAGAAATGCATTTCTACATAGGCCTATAAACATGTGCCATGATGGGCTCTAAAGGAAAGCAGTTATCTCTGGCTGTGGTCTTATAAGGTTGTTAATAAAAGCCATTCAACTCAATGTGCTTTTATTTATCTTCTCACTAATCAGCTTTTCCAGATTGACACCATATAGTTATAAAATGGATTGGATGTTTCTCATCAAAGGAAAATAATTATCATTGTCCGTGCCAACCCTCACTCCCTTACAATGGATGGAGGTAGAAAGAAGGATCTTCCCTCTCCTCTCCCCCCTTAAGAAATTACTATTTGTTTATATGGACTGATTTATGAAAGAAATGAACATTGGAAACATGAAAATTAAACCATTAATATGGCTCCTGCTCACACATTGTAGTACTAAAAATGTTCCTTTTTCCCTTTCTGCAGTCATCGATGAAGAATGGCAGAGAACTCAATGTACCCCAAGAGAGACCTGTGTGGAAGTGGCCAAAGAGCTGGGGAAAAGCACTAACACTTTCTTTAAGCCCCCCTGTGTGAATGTATTCCGGTGCGGAGGCTGCTGCAATGAAGAGAGCCTCCTCTGTATAAACACAAGTACCTCCTATGTTTCAAAACAGGTAATACAAATTTTCAAGATCCATAAAAGGTAGATAGAGCTCTTAGCTTGGAGTTAGGAGGACTCATCTTCCTGAGTTCAAATCTGACCTCAGATACTTAATAGCCATGTGGCCCTGTATAAGTCACTTCACCCTGTTTGCCTGCCTCAGTTCCCTCATCTGTAAAATGAGCTGGAGAAGGACATGGCAAATCATTCCAGGATCTTTGGCAAGAAAACCCCAAATGGGGTCACGAAGAATCAGACACAACAAAAAATGACAGAACAACAACATAAAGAGACACATTAATGTCCCAAATCAGAGAACAATGCTGAATTTCCCTAAAGTGTTATGGTAAAGGACTTGTGATAAATAACATCTAGCATTGTCTGGTCAACAAATAAAAGAAATTTATTAGACCAAGGGAAAAAATGTTTCATTCTAAGGCTACCCTGTGAGGTTGTCCAGTGGAACAAACCTTGCAAATGTGAGTGGTACAAAATAACTAGCAGGTGGAAGAGTCACTTGGGATACATAGTAGATAGAACACCAGCCTGGATTCAGGAAGATCTGAGCTCAAATTAGACCTCAGATACTTACTACCTGTGTGACTGGATAAATCACTTTACTGGTACTTGTCTCAGTTCTTCATCTATAAAATGGGAGCACACTGGAGAAGGAAATGGCACTCCAGTATCTTTGCCAAGAAAACCCCATTGACAATGTCCATAGATTCATATAGAGTCGGATATGACAGAATGGCTGGGCAGCATTTTCTATGGATTAGTTAGGCTACATAATACTGAAAGGCTTATCAATTAAATTAGAACCTTTTATTATTTGTTTCAAATTTGGTATTTGTTTCAAATGCATAATAATGTGTTAGCATATTCTCATATTCTTATAGATGCCTTTTTCTTAATCTGTTTTCTTAATTCCTCTGTGAAAGTTGATATTCTGATTAAATTCTATATAAAGTGAGTACATCTGCTATTTGAGTACTTTTACCAAAATGCAACAGAACTCTGGCTTTATAGGATAGTAAGGAGGCAAATTTCTCCTAATTTTGTTTGGTTAGAATGGAGGAATTTGGTTACTAAAAGGCAAAAAGACAATCCAATATTGTATAATAAGAGATATTTGTGAAAATTCTGACCTCTACTGTTCAAGAGGTAGAAGAATGTCCTCAGTATTCTAAGCAGCACATCAATTAGAAACAAAGTTTGCATAACATGACAGTAATTAGTTTATATGACTTAAAATTTTTTTATAGCACACATAAAAATTTGCACAAGATGTTAAAACTAAAGACAGAATGGAATAAGTAAAACTGTTTTTATAAACTAGCATAAATATGTCCCATCCATTGGCCCAGAACTGGTTTTCCTTAATAAACAGCCAGATTCTTAGCAAAGTCATGCTCACAAAATATTTTTTGAAATAACACAGCAATATAAAGTCCTTAAATTTGCTTTACAAGTATGCATAATTGAAAGTTTTGATTCAGTTCAAACAACAACTTTCACTACAAAGTTCTATTTGATGAATTAATAAAATTAGAGAGGTAACATTAATAAAATATATAAATCAGAGCGCTTTCCTCACAATCACTCCTTGAGGTAGGTAGTACAAATATTATTTACCTCATTGGAGAGAAGAGGAAACTGAAGTTCCCTGAGGATAAAGGTCTTGCAGCTGGCAAATGTCAGAAGTAATACTTGAACCCAAGAAACATCTGAAATGGAAACTAAAAGCACATAAAGTGGAAGTTCAAACTTCTTTATACCTTTTCTAGACTTGCTCTAGAAAAACTTGTGATCTATTCTTTGATGGATCGATTTGCCAGAATTCTTAGATTTTTCTTCTTACATTAAGAAGACAACAAAGTTACATTTTATCTTTCTTCCTTAATGACCTTAAAGCATGATTTTATCTAGTATCTAATTTTTTCCTTTATAAACCCTTCTCTGTGAAGCAGTATCAGTTATCATTGCTCCAATTTTCTCAAGGAAAATGGGCATTAAATGTTTAAGTAAGTCGACAAAGCTTACATCATGAGAGCTCTGGGAAAAGAGCTCCATGTTTCATGCTCTTTCTAACAATCTATTCTTGTGTCCAGGGCAGCTAGGTGGCACAGTAGAGGATAGACTGCAAGGCCTAGAGTCAAGAAGACTCATCTTTCTGAGTTCAAATCTGGCTTCAGATTCTTACTAGAAGCGTGACCCTGTTTGCCTCTGTTTCCTCAACTGTAAAACGAGCTAGAAAAGGAAATGTTAAATCACTCCAGTATCTTTTCCAAGAAAAACCCCAAATGAGGTTACCAAGAGTTGAAAATGACTGAAACAACATTTTTGTGTCATTATTACCTCAATTCTAGTTTTGTATTCAATTGACAATTTTGCTAAAGCTACTACTGTTAAGAATATAGGAATACAATGGGAAATGCAGAATGTAGCAGTCATTAAAAGGACTTCTATGCAATCAAGCATGCCTTATAATTATCTTTCTTCTCCTACAGCTTTTTGAAATAACAGTGCCTTTAACAACTGTGCCTGAATTAGTACCAGTTAAAATTGCTAACCATACAGGGTGTAAGTGCTTATCAACAACTCAACACCACCCATATTCCATCATAAGAAGATCCATACAAATCCCTGAAGTGAATCGGTAAGTAGAGTAGTTGCTCTTCTTAATTCTGCTTGATTTTTCTTTTTTCCAAAGCTTTATGTATATAGCATAATTCTGTCAACACTCAACAAACATACATTGATGCTAGTCTTTTTTTCCTTCAAGTGCTGCTATTGTTCTTTCATCACCATGTTGCTATGCATTAAATCTTTTCTTTATTAGGTGTTAGATGCAAACTGCAGCCAGACTCAAAAACCTTATTAGAAACAGCCTTTACATGTCTAACATTGAGTATATCTTTGGGTTTTTGGACGGTTTTTTTAATATGCATAGTTTTATGAACTTGTAAAATAGTGCTCCAGCCTCCCATATGGCAAACATCCCTTGAGTCCCAAAATAAATAGATCAAGTAAAACTAAGTTATTTATATTTTAGGAGTTCAAAAGTGCCAAGAAAAGGATGCCTACTGTTGCACCTGGATAGCTCAAAATTTAAAACCATAATGATATATTTCTTATTAGTGACTCTTATTTCTTACATTGATTAGGATAATCTGTGGCTTCTTTTCATTAAATAAACCATTCTGTATAGCAAGTTTGACTGCAAGTTCAAGAAGTCAGTGACTTTATCAACTTTGAATATGTTCTTTTTTCTTCCTTTTTACCACAGTCATATAAAATTGAGAAGGGCCAAATAAGTGGATACATGAACTGAAAAAAAAAAAAAGGATTATATACATCAATTTTCTAGTTATATCAATTAAGAGAAACAAAGTGTACTGCTTGGTCAGAATGCCTGTATTTTTCATTTACATTCTTCTTCATGTGTAATTTCTTTTTAAAAAAGATATTTTATTGATATCTTTATTTTCAGATTTCCTACATTTCCCTCCTGTATTCCCCCTACTCCTCCTCCCAAAGAGCTAATTCTTATCATAAAAAGGGTTTTTTTTTTAAAGAAAAAAAGGAGAGAAAAAAATCAGCAAAACGGATGAATACATTCAAAAAAATCTAGCATTGCCTGCAATGTTTCACACCTGTAGTTCACTCCCCTCCTCATTAGTGCTAAGAGGTGAGGGGGACTTCTCTTCTCTTAGCTCTTCTTTGTTCTTTATAAATTCGCAACATTCCTTTTCAATTGTTTTGTGGTAATGGTTCTTTCCATTTACATTAATCCAGCCTTTGCACAGCCTAGTTTCTTAGCTCTGTTTACTTCACTTTTCATCAGTTCATAAAAGTCTTTTCGTACATCTCTGCATTCATCATGTTCATCATTTCTTGCATGTCAGTAATATTCCATTGTATCCGTGTACCACAATTCATTTAGCTACTTTCCAATTGATAGGCATCAATTTTCCAATTATTTGTTACCACAAAAAGTTCTGCTTGAAATATTTTGGAATAAGAAAAATCCACATGTAGTTTCTTGAATCAAAAAGCGACCTCAGCTAGCCTCTTCTCCCAGGCTCTATACTATTCAGATTCTGATCACAAAATAAAGTATAAGAATAGATTATTTGGTCAGGGTTTTGTTTTCTTTTGTTCTGTTCTCTTGCTGAGTTGGGATGCAACAATGGTTGGTTGGCTGTCACATTCCTAGGAAAATGCTTAAATGTGCAGATTTATTGTTTCTTAACCATATTGCTCCTAATGCTATTATTACTTTTTAACACTTCCCTTCCATCTTAGAATCAATACTATGTATTGGTTCAAGATAGAAGAGTGGTATGAGGTAAGTCATGGGGGCTAAGCTCAGGGTCACACAGCTAGAAATTAAGTGTCTGAGGCCAGATTTAAAACCAGTACCTCTTGTCTCCATTGAGCCACCTAACTGCCTCCTTATAAAAGTGGAGTTACCTTAGCTTGGTTTTCCTCCTTACCAACATTTTAGGAATACTAGATTTTCTCAAATAAAAATGCCACACTTTTTTCTCCATCCCTAATTTGGATTTTATGCTTATAGCACTCTCAAAATTGATTTCATATGATTCACATAGGAGGCATAGTTAAGAATAACTCATACTTATTTAGCATTACAGAGTTTACGAAGCATTTTGCCAACATAGGACAATTAGGTAGGCAATGTAATTATTAACATCTCCATTTTAAAGATTAGAAGACTGAGGCCTAATTAGAGACATTAAATCATTTGTTCATGGTCACAGAACTAGCAAGCTTCAAAGTCTTATAAGCTAGGATTTGAACACCATAACTAACTGATTCCAAGCCTAACATTTTCTTCACTGTGCCATACTATGCAACTCTACCTCCCTGGCTTCAGTGATTTGTCCAATTTCAGAGGATGGCTATTGGTAGGGAGCAAGTTTATCTGTTACCTTTGCTTCCTATCTTCTTTTCAATATTTCGAAGGGTCACAACTGGTTGTGATGAATAAAAGCATGAAATTAGAATGTTTCCCAATTTATTCAAGAATAACTGAAAAGGGAGATATGACAAGCCTTTTCTATAATGTCAATGGCTTCTTCTGATTCTTCCCAGTAGGGAGTCAGACCTTATGCTGTTCCAGTGAGAGCCAAACAGCACCCCCACTGGCATCTGCTTCTCCCTTCAGGAGAATAGCTCTCGCACCAAATAAAAACTCTTACCCACCTTCACAGATGTTCTTTTAAGATTTCAAAGTCAAGTTTAACCAGAATTACTAACTGATAGTATCCAGAGAAAAGTCACCAACCACCTCTTAAGACAAGAGTTCAAGAGAGTGGCCAAGAGTTCTCTAATAGTCTTCTCAGCATGCCAATCTTCCTTAAAGTGACCACTGTGATTTTTCCCTGGCTGTGCCTTACAGGCACAAGGAAAGAATCCTTTCTTTGGTATTTATCTCTCTGCTTCCAATTATGCTAGATAACTAATTAATAACTAACTAAACTCAACATTTCCCCCCTGTACTTTGTTGAAAAGACTATTCTTTCTCAATGAAGCAATGCACCTAACTAACCTTATTCTAAAATTAAAACAAAGAGTTAAAGAAGAAAGAAAATAAGAAAAAAATCTTACAAAATGCAAATCACATATAACAATTATAGATATTTCAATTATATACATTTCCAATTACAAAAATAACACACTTTTAACTATACTATTACAGAAAAAAACCTAAAGATAAAAATTCAAAATCAACTTATAATAATATGAAAAAACAAAAAAAAAACCTTGCAAGAAAATTATCATACAAAATATACATAATAGATGGGACTTTCCTTCTCTGTATTTGAATCCCCAGCAACCTAGCATGGAGTCTTAATGAAATTTTGCTGAACTGAATGGAAAGAAATAGAATGAGTTGCAAGTAAAAGGACAATTACTTAATATTTTTTACCAAATATTTAAATATGGTATTAAAAAAGTAGATATCGCTTCTATCATTTGGTAAAGAGAAACTTCACAAAATTATCATTATGTTTTTTAATTGTCATTATCACTATTTCCATTATTTTACTTCTTGTAAATGAGTTCTTTTGTGAATTATAATGATGATGGGCTCTGAAGGCAAATGAACAGATTTTTAAAAACTGAATAACAGTATAGTTCAGGACCCACATGTCACCCTTTGTGACACTTATTTGTGACTCACGCTTTGTAGTTCTTTTTCCATGTACCTGACAAATATTTTTCTTCTTTACCACCTTCCACATAGCAGTGAAAATGCAAATACACTAAATTCACAAAATGCGTTCCATTGTTTAAAGTGAGTCTCGTGGACCCGGATGATGGGACCTAGCATTTTTACACATAACCCAAATGAAAATGTACCTGTTGGGGGCAGCTGGGTGGCTCAGTGGACTGAGAGCCATCCCTGGAGACAGGAAATCAAGAGATCAAATCTGACGTCACATACTTCCTAGCTGTGTGACCCTGGGCAAGTAGTTTAACCCCCATTGCCTAGCCCTTACCACTCTTCTGTATTTGAACCAATATATAATATTGATTCTAAGATGGAAGGTAAGGGTTTTTAAAAAAAGTATCTGTGATCACAGATTGCAAACACCCAAATGGAAGACCAGTTGAAGAGCAGGACAAAAATGATTGATACAAGTAGAGCATTTTTAGTTCAGAATCAGAAGAGCTCCATCTACCTATTTTTGCATGTTTGTTATTTTTAAAAATAATAGAAATGTTAAAAGTTCAGTTTTTTTAAAAATGTATTTAATTGTATTTGTGCCATCATTTGTTTTAAAAAGGGTAAATATAAAGGAATACATTGTTTTTGTTTGCTTTTATATATTGTTTATGGAGAAAATCTTATTACTTTTTTTTTTAACATTGCTTATACATATCAAAGTTCTCAATTTTCTTCTCCTACCTGATAGGGATTCTTTGTAACAATTTTTGGCCTTCTGACAAAAAAAAAGATTTCTCTACAGTGCAGCTTATTCTCTATTTCTATGTGAACCACTTCTAAATCTAGAATTGTTCTTTAATAGAACATAGTGGTGCATATCAATAATCCCTTCTACTGAAGAAGCCAAGGCTAGTCGATAGCTTGAGCTCAGGAGTTCTGAGCTATAGTAGGGCTAAAGCCCACTGTATCTACTTCAAATCTGGCATTATGGTGATCCTCTGGGAATGGGGAAACATGAAGCAGCCAAAGGAGGGGCAAACCAGCCCTGGCCGAAAATGGAACAGGTCAAAACGTTCTGCTGATCAGCAATGGAAGTGGGCTGTAAGTGTACTCCCATTCTAAGTGAGATAAGGAGACCCAATATAAAAATATTTTTGAACTGTATGAAGTTCATTCATTCATTCAACCATTTTCTAAGCGCCCATTAATCCCAGAAACTATACCAGACATTTGAATACAAAGGGAGATACAAACACCCACATATAATAGTTTCTGTGTTCAAGTAGTTTTTTTTCTACAGTTCCTACAGTTCAACAAAGATTTTTTTCTCTAATGATGAATTATTGACTAAAGGCAATTTTTTTAATGTGTAAAATGTTTTCTATATGCTTGAATGATTATTGTAAACATCTAAAATTAATTTATTTTTTATTTTTTTTCCCACAGCTGTCCCCAAACAAAAAAAGTCTGTCCTGATGAATTAACATGGGATAGCAATAAATGTAAGTGTGCCACACAGGAAGAGAGTCCTCTCAATGGGATGGAAGGTAATGATGACCTCAGTAACCATACAAACTTCTTTCTCTTTGCTTCTTCAACTTACAGATAGTTTAGAGGGCCTTAAAAAAAAAGTCTCTGATTTTGGAAAGTATTTTCCATGAAGAACATTACAAAATCAAATACTATAGGCCACAGTTCACCCAACTGGCTATGCCCATCTCAAGAGGCATATAGAAAATTCTTTGTCTACCTGGTTTCTCTCAACTATATCATATTCTAAAACTTGTCAATAATATATAAAAACAGAAAACAATAAAAGATAGTAATTTTGTAGAAAGTTAAATTAAATGCAAAATATTTGCACTGAATTAAGGGAAATTGGGAATGATATGACATGACCATTCTTATGGCTCATAGACCATGATTCTAGGGTTTTTTAGCTTAAAACATTTGGCTATAAAATTCCTTGTGCTTTGGGGTTTGGCCTAGTGCTCTATATACAGTCAGTGCTTCATAAATATTTGTTGATTCATTAATGCCAAATTCTTGTGGTTGGGGTTTGAATCCCCAAAGAAATGTGATGTGTTATAGAAGAAAGAAAAAAATGATTATACAGTTTGAACGTGTATTTTATCAGTAATAATTGACCTCCATAAGAATAGCAAAGACTCTGCTTAAAGATATTTTCCTTGCAAACCCTAAATAATCAGCAAACTGTTGTTTTTTTTTTTGCCTTGATAACAGTGATGATAAAAAATATTACTTTCTATGTTGGTCTCTTGTCCTCATGTTCCTAGAGAGTAGGGAGAGTGTCTTTTATATACTTTCTAATTCTTCCCAAACTTGGCATAGTGTTCTGTACACAACTCATGCTTCATAAATACTTATTGTTTAATTAATATCGAATTGATGAAACAAGTTGCCTCTAACATTTTAAATATTCATGTTTATCATTCTAATGGAAAAGAAAAAATAAACTGAAAAGACTTGAAGATAAATAGGTCTACATAATACTCTACTCTCTCCTTGCCTTTATAGTCTGAATCATGTCTGGATTGTACTCCCTCTGCTTCTTAGACTGTCAGGACTGACTTCGTCTGCCATTTCCACAAAGAGCCTTCCCTGATCCCTCTCTTAGTTGTTAGTTTACTACTTTCCTCTCAGATTATCTTTCATATATTTAGCTACAAGTAAATATTTGTATATTTTCACCTATTTTATATACTAATTTTCAACATGGTAGAGACTCTCAGTACAAATAAGCTCTTTTGTTTGTCATAATATCCCTAGTACCTACAGGAATATGGAGGGTTCAGGGAGGACTAGCACCTCTGGTGAGAGGGCCAGTGTTCTGTGCACTAGAGCGCCACCCAGCTGCCCAGGGAGGACTAGCACCTTTGGTGGAAAAGCCAGTGTTCTGTGCATTAGGGCACCACCTAGAGGCTCAGGGAGGACTAGCACCTCTGGTGGGAGGGCTTGCCAAGCCCTTTGCAGTGCAGCTCATCTACCTTTGGTGTCCCTCTTTCCCCCACCTTTTGCCTGTGGCTCCAAGAAGCTGTAGCAGGGACAGCCACCAAACTCTGGAAGAACCTTGTCAGCGAGCAGGCTGAGCCAGGTGGAGTGTGCCCCAAACATGTGAATGTCTCTTGAGCAGTGGGATGACAGGGTCAGATCTTCACTTTTAGAAAATCATTTTGGCAGCTGAGTGATGGAAAAGTTGGAAGGAAGAGTACTGGCAAATAGAAAGAACTAATGCCACAATATGAATTCAGTTTTTTGATTTCAAGACTAGAACTCTTTCCAATAGTCACTCTAAGGAGGGTTTTAAGAGATGACAGCCAAGGAACTCATACTGCAAATATTCTATCAACATCTTTCTCTTCCTATTTAGAACATGCCCATCTTCAGGAACTGGCTATTTGCGGTCCTCATAGGAAGTTTGATGAGGACCACTGTGAATGTGTCTGTAAAATGCCTTGTCCTAATGATCTCATTCAGAACCCAGAAAACTGCAGTTGCTTTGAATGCCGAGAAAGTCTGGAGAGCTGTTGTCAGAAGCAAAAAATATTTCATCCCAACACTTGCAGGTAAATACTTTCCATGACTGCTATGCTTTTTTTTTAACCCTTACTTTTTGTCTTAGAATCAATACCTTGCATTGAGTTCCAAGGCAGAAGAGGAGTAAGGGTGTCATATAGCTAGGAAGTGTCTGAGGCGAGATTTGAACCCAGGGCCTCTCATCTGTAGGTCTGACTCTCAATCCACTGAGCCATCTAGCTGCCCCCTGATGCTTTTACTAAATAATCTTTAAATTAACTTTTTTTTTAACAAACAGTACTTTTTGAGTCCATTTTTTCTCAGTAGTTGAGAAGTAGTCACTGAATAGTGGGTAGAAATCTTGCATTGGAACCAAAAAGACATGGGTTCAAATTATGCCTATATTGGCTATATGTCCTGGCAACCCCAGGCAAATCATCTAATCTTGCAGAGCATTAGGTAATTCTCTAAGACTACAAGTTGCAGAGAAGGTTCATCATATGATGTACTATCATTAGTTTTTAAAGTAATAGCTCTTTTAATTAACTCATACTGATTGAGCCAAATTTTACTTGGGCTTTATACCACTATATAGAGATTTGTCTAGGTTTAGAGCATCATTTATTGCATATAGTAATCAGGATCTTAGCCCTTGACAGGAATGAATTCTCAGGCTCATATTATTCCATTAAATGAAAAATCAAGAAACCTTTATCCAGTGTTTTTTTCATTCTTTAAATGAAAAATCAAGAAAGCTTTATCCAGTGTTTTTTTCATTCAGAATGAAAAAAACACTGGATAAAGCTTATTTCAGAATGAAAAAAACACTGGATAAAGTTTTCTTGATTTTTCATTTAATGGAATAATATACAGGTATCCAAGTAAGTGCCTTGGCTCTTCTAAACTTTTTTAAAGGAAGGAAAACTATTTGATTCATATTGTGAAGCAATAAATGATAAAACGAGTAGACTAGATTTTTTAGTTAGAATGTATTGCTTCTGAACTTTATAAGTCTGACTATCCAGAGTTTAGATATGAATATTTTAGACTAGTACTTGGCAAATACATAATGAAAAATGGAGTTAGAAAAAGCTAGTCAACGATATTTTTTGCCTTGTGCAGTAAAAAGCTTCAACTAGTTGGAATTTAATTCCTTTGAATGTAGACGTCAATCCTGACTTATCATGGACTCATTTTATTTTTTATTAACAGCTGTGAGGACAGGTGCCCTTTTCACACCAGGACATGTATAAATGGAAAACCAATGTGTGCAAGGCATTGCCGCTTTCTGAGGGACAAAAAAGGACCCCATGGGCATCATGGCAGAGAAAAGCCTTGAATCGATTTTTATCTTTCTCCCAAACTCTACCTTTTGGGTATTTGTAAACATTGTGCTGAATTGCCAAGTTGCTGTCACTTTCCAAGTGCTAGTAAAAATGACTCAACATCCACTTCACTTAGCAAGAGTGAATCTAGTCCACATTTATTTATTCCATTAAATAAGCTGCCAGCAATGGATTCACTGGGACACTAGCAATTGCAGAGGATGCTTATGGAGGTGAAGGACTAGAGGAATCTACTTGAAGCTTTTTTACAAGGAATAAATTAGATAACTTGTTATGGAATGACAGTTACTTTCCAATCGTTAAAGAAATGCACTAAACCTTTGCTAACTGCAAATCCTGTGAAATACTCTTATTCTCTCTTGTACAGAATTTGATTTGTAAGATGTCAGCACTGACTTTTTGATCTACTGTCCAGCTTTTGATTATTGAGTTTATTGAACTACTGTCTGATGTATCATATTTAAATATATTTAAGTAAATAAATGCATGTTATTCAAACTACATATTCTTGGGTATTGTGGTCATTTTCCCAGTTCTAAAATGAGGCAATTGAACTAATCTGATGTTCTTTGTCTTTTCCAAGCCATGAACCTCTTTGGCATTCCGGTGAAGTCTACAGATTCCTCAATGTTTTTTAACTGCATAAAATATATAGGAATACGAAGGAAATCAGTTCTATTAAAATGAAATTTCTTTTAAAAAATTCTTTTTTATAAATTCATAAATCCAAGGCTAAAAACCCCTGGATTAGATTATTTTTAAGGACTATGACTCTACCATGTAGTACTATTCTCCCCCATATGTTACAACTAGATTAATCATGTGGTCAGTTCTAAACATTCAGTTTTAGTATTGGTATTTAATTTTCTACTGGGCCTCTTAACATTTTTTGCTTCTCTACTTTTTCCCTGTGCTGTGGCAAGCACTTAAAGCTTGCCTATACCAATTGTGGAATGAGGGAAGAAATAGATGAAATAGTGAACTTATTGAATATGAGGAAAAAAATGGCGAAATCTCAGAAAAAGGTATAAATCTGAGGATTTGTGATTATAAAAATATGCATGAATCAGAGAAGTCAAAAGTATAACTAGGAATATGATGTCTTAGAAAGAACACTGTAATAAGAATCAGGAAATATGGCCCTGTCACTAATTAGTTGTATGAATTTGAATTTTCCTCACATATAAAATGGAAATGATACCTACTCTAGATATAGCTGGGTTGTTTTGAAAATCAAATTACTCAACAAATATTTACTGAGGGGCAGCTGAGTAGCTCAGTGTATTGAGAGCCAGGCCTAGAGACTGGAGGTCCTAGGTTCAAATGCGGCCTCAGACACTTCCCAGCTGTGTGACCCTGGGCAAGTCACTTGACCCCCATTGCCTAGCCCTTACCACTCTTCTGCCTTGGAGCCAATATACAGTATTGACTCCAACATGGAAGGTTAGGGTTTAAAAAAATATATATTTACTGAACACCTACTATGTACAAGATCCTTTGATAAGTACTGGCACATGAAATTATCTTGAAAAGGTTTAAATGGTATATAAATGTATTATTTGTGAGAGTCCATATGGGTCAGAAAGAATAGAGAGGTGGATCCTTTTGCCATGAGGAGACAATGAAATGTCATAGAGAATTTGGATCTGCAGGCATAATATTTATAATATATGAAATATAATAGAGTATATACATTAAGTATAAATAGTTATGTTATAGTTTGCTATAACAAGCAAAAGTTTAGCTAGCTTGACAGTCTGTCCTTTCTGGAACAGCCCCAAGAAGGCAAGTTATGCTTAGAGGAAGCAATGGGCACAAGACTTGCAGGGAATCTCCAGGATGGAAATTTCTATTCCAAGGGCTTAGATGGCATTGACCTAATATAAGAAAGCTTAGGACCCAAATTATAGCCTACTTCTTTTCCAGAGATTTCTAGTTAGACTTATTCTAGAGCAAATCTGGTCAAAAAGCACAGAAAAGGCAGCAATCCTACTTCTTCCATCAGATAGAGAGGGAATATTACGTAAAGGATTTATTGTAATTCTGAGATAGTTGACCTAAAGGGACAAGTTTCTGGGTTTTCCTCCCACTTCTTTTTTAACTCCCGAAACTGTCTCATTTTATAAAGAGAGCTCAATAAATGTTGATGTAATTTATTCCAATAAATAAGATGTAGATTTATAAAGAATGTGATTGATATAGCCATAAAGGTTGTTTGAATTTTTCAAAATCATATCAGTTGGTAGGACATGGTGGTGCACATCTATAATTCCTGCTACTAGGGAAAGTTGAGAATGGTAGATCACTTGAATTTGAGAGTTTGAGCTTTGGTATAGCTAAAGCTGATTAATGATTACATTAAGTCTGGTGCTCATATGGTAAGCTCCTGAGAATAGAGCATCAACAGGCTGCCTAAGCAGGAGTAAATAGGCATAGGGAGAAAAAAAAAGATCAGGTTAAAGCTTGAAGCCAAGCAGTACTAGGAATAGATCTATGAGTGGTCATTGAACTTCCATCTAGGCAAGATGAGGAAATATTATCTCAAAAAATTAAACGAAATAATTTTTAAAAGTACATAAAACATGTACATGTATATATAAAATGTTTATATCTATTATATAGTTTATATCTATCTATCTATTGATCCATCTATCTTTAGCTAAGTCCTGATAGTTTTCTCTATTTTAGAATCCTAGATTATGTGTCTATTCTGTCTGTTTCATTTTTAATTATAGGAAACAGTGAAAAGATGGTTATATGAGACCTTTTCTAGCCTTTTGCAGCCTGGTCCTGTAGGCCTTCACTGCAAAATTTAGTCAGAAAATTCCCAAACTTTCTTAATTCATGATGTCTAAGTAATCTTAGTGTCTTAGTAATTTTTTCACTGTGCCCAAAAGAAATACTCACTAGTTTGTGTATTATGTAGTTAGACCATAAAAAAGTCAAAACTTAATAAGTTTTTATGTCCTAACATCTTAGTAACTGTTTGAAAAAACAATACTCATAAATTGAAAGAAAAAATAATATTTTTATTTCATTCTTTGATAACCACAATTGCTTACTAACAGGATGTATTCATGTTCGGCACTGGACAACTTCTTAGAATCTTATTGGACAATACCACCCTCATTTCCTATTTGCTTTTTTAAAAAATCATAGCAACTGTCAAAAACTGAGCTTCTGCAAAATAAGAACATTTTTAGTTACTTGCATGCTTAAGAATTCAAGTAAACAATAACCTATCGCAAACATTTGAAAATATCATTGAAAAGAATGTAGAAGGATCTAAAATTGAAATGGTGAAATACCTTAAGCTTGTAGTTAGAGTAGTATCTGATACTCCTAGTATCAATGTTTCCCTCAAAAATGTAAAATACCTTGTAGTACTCCTGTGAGTTCATTTAGGTACCTTGGAATGCAGTACAACAGAGTTTAGGATCTACGGGCATAGTTGCTGACATTAAAGAGAGAAAATAACTTTAAAAAAAATTTTGACTCCCAAACAGAAACTTTCTTTTTTTAGCCAGGGTACAAAATATAACTACAGCAATGAAGAGAATTGGGAAAAAGAAGAAAACTGTAATGGCTCAAGCATGGACTAGGAAATGATGTAATGAGGAGAATTTGAGGAAAGGTGTGTGGTAAAAGGGGATTTTGAAGGGAGGTTGTCAGGGACTTGCTAGGTAAGTAATATGGGTTACAGGTAGGCTGGAATAGGGAGATTCAGGATATAATATGGGCTGAAGTCAGGGAGTATAGCACTGAAGGTAACAAAGATCTTCAGGGAGAGGAGGAATTAATCTAAACAGGCAAAGAACAGCAGGGTTTATAGACTAGGACTTAGATTAAAGACAAACTGAGGGAAATAGACTGAATTGAAATTAACTACAGGCTTTAGTTAATTTCACAGGAAGGGACTTGTTTTGAAGTTACACCTTTCTCCAAGATGGATACCCCGGTTTCCCTTCAAGCCCAGAGTATATGTTGGTTCTTTATATGTTGGTTCTTTCCCTCCTCTTCCCTCTCTTACTAATTAACTGACAAAGTAACTAACAGGTCTGTTGAAACACAAAAGGGTTTATTGTCTCTAAGGTTGATTTGTCAGGAAAGTGGATTAAGGAAGCCCTAACAGTTGTTTAAAGAAACCTCAGGTGGGGGAAGAGAGGCAGAGGTGGGGTTTGAGCAAGGTCCTGCCTTAACTCAGCTCTCAAGGTGATCTTGAAATCTAATGGGAATATGATGATGACTAACTAACTTCTCTAGATAAAATACTGCCAAATTATAGTTAAACCCTCACAGAGTTGAACTCTTCTCTAATTCACTCTCCTTATTCACTCCACAGACATTTAAGGTAAGGGAAGGAAGGTAGGAAATGAGGTAGGGTATGGAGATACAAAGGTTTATCTAAACTAACAATTTCTTAAATAAATATTCCAAAGCTAGACTCAATTTTCAATTCTACAGATAGGCAAAGAAGCAGCTCAGCTGGTCTGACTCTTTCTCCACGAGATCCCCAAACCAACTGACCTCTTCTTCAAGATTCTAAACTCCTAACTGATTTCAGAACTCAGCCAAAGCTTGAAAAAACTGTCATGACCCCCCTCTCTCTGCACTACAATAACCAGGGAAAAAATGTACTTAATGATAAACTTAACACACTGGCTATGATGAGCTCTATTTAACATTGCTAGCCTATAAGAACAAAAGAAGTAATACTAGGAAAGCTAATCATGTCTGGCCCTAAATGAAACTCAGCTAAAGGTTTTCCTTTTTGAAGGTTCTGTCTGTCCTGGGGCAACCCTAAGAATGCAAGTTTTTAACAGGATACATGTATTATGGAGATGATATGCAATATAAAACTAAAAGTTGGGCCTCTCAGGTATTTTGGGGGTCATTAACAAACTTCTGGCCCTCTTCTATACAATAGATTCAAACAATTTGGCCTGTATACTAACATGCATTCCTAAGGTCATTCAGATGGGAAATAATGTAACTCTATTCCAGGGGGAAGCCAGAATTATATTGGTCTACTTTGGATCAAATATATCTCATACCAGCACATTCAGATCTGGATCTTAACCCTTGAAGCCAACTAGGATAAAAATGGATAAGCCTTTTAAGGTCAAAAGTGAAGAAAACCAACTTTATTCTCTTTGTTTTCTTCCTTGAGGAGAAAAATATACCAAAAATAAAAGTCTTGAAATGTATGCTGAAAATTCCTGAGTTATATATATATATATATATATATATATATATATATATATAAAAGCCCTTGAGCTTAATACTAACATTTCAAATGCTGATGCCTCATGATTCTTTTGTTTTTTTCTAACTAAAAGATCAGATATTTTATTAATATGACAGCACAAACAATAAATCTTAAGCAGAAAAGCAATGACTAAAGCTCTGAGGCAGGAGCCTCTCAGCAGAAAAAAATACACAGTTCAGGTAGCTATGATGGTTACAATTGGATGAAGAATAAAAAACTTTTTGAATTACTTAATAAAGGAGATAAGGAGAATGATCCGTTTTGAAGGCCTTTAATAAAAAAAAAACTAATTCTTTGTGTAAGCACATGAGTTGGTGAATAACGCTACCACTTATTTATGAATAGTAAAGGGTAAAATTATGGTTGGACTGAATATATGAGTGTGGTTGCCAGGAATTAATATATCTAAATTCCAAATGATTTTTTTTAGTAATTTATTTATAAAATTATTTATAATTTTATATTTATTTATAAAGGGAAAGAGTGAAATTAAAGATATGAGAAAGAGGGCAGAGCAAGAGATCTAGCTTAATGAGCTAGACTATGTGCTCAAGCCCTGGCTTTACTCTGGCAGGGCTCCAGAAGCCCTAGCCAGAGGGCCTAAGGGTCAATTAAGGGTTTTAGCCAGGAGGCCTCCTCCCAGATGAGGGGCCCCTCCAGAGGCTAGTATCAAGAAAACCAGGGAAGGGAGTCAGCCTTTTTCACTCACCCACATGGTGGTTCTAAGGGAAAGCAGTCCTCAGTCCTAAGCCAGAGCTCCTCCAGGATCAAGTTGAAGGCGAAAGACCCTCTTCTCAGGAGGTTCTTGCAATTTATAAAGACCATTCCTTTTGTCACTTCCTGTGCATTCCTCCCACTTTCCGTGTACCAATTACGGCTAAAGCTTTGCTTAGGACTGCCCAAGGGGCAGTCAGTTTCTGATTCGTCACCCACTTTTGCACTCTTTTGGGTCTCTGACCTCCTCATACTTAAGGATAAGTGAGGTGTGTACACTTTTGGTAATTAAATCTAAAAATGGGCAGGTTAGGTTAATCCTATCTTCACAGAATAAATGACTCACTCAATGAAAAAAAAATCTCCAATAGGAATTCTGCAAAAACATTTGCAAGCTTTTTATTACTTATGGGTTTCAGTTTAGCTTTTTCCATGAATATTTGGGAATATGTAGACTTCATAATATAATAAAATCAGTATTCACTTTAATATTTTTTGGAATGGGTGACACATTCTCTCATATTCTCTTTATCTATCTGCAATTTATCTTTTAGACATTTATACCCAAACTCTCCTCAAAAAAGCAAAACACCTTCCATGATCTTATCATTGATTTTTATCAAAGATAAAAACAACATAGGCATTGCTAACTATGAAACCAAAACACATACAGCTAGAAGGAATAAGCTTAACATTAGTTGAACCTCTGTGGTAATGAGTTTCCTGCCTTACAATGGGGAAGGAGAAGGAATTTTAGTTTCCATACGCTTTAACCATTGTTGATTTCATTTCAAAAAAGATATATTAAGGGTCTGTTGTGTGCTACACTATGCCTTGGGGAGAAACCCAAATACTCAATATTCAAATGAATCCATGATCTCATAAAAGTGTACTTTCCTGCAAAGATTGAGGTAAACCATCTCAGAAGGTAGGCTGAACTAGGTTGAGAGTAACCAATAGGCCTCAAACCTGTTGGTGAGTTAGGGAGATATCTAATCCTGGCATGTGAAGACTTCATTTGGCAGAAGAAGGGAATGAGAACAGTTTTTTTTCCATTAGGCATAAAGGTGGCCGAAGAAGTGCTGTGGAGCACTGAAAGCTTGTTTAGACATCAAAGAAGTCAAGGTCATCCACTGCACCAGTTGTCTTGACTTTTATCTTGCCACTAGTCTTCTGGAAGACAGAGCCCCATGAATTGGTACAACTCTGCCTCACTTAAATCCAATTTATGTGTGAGTCAAAAGATAACACCAGTGATGTCATTTTGGTCTTCTTCAGGTATGAAGGGCAACAACCAACCCTACAAAAATGTAAATAGGAATTAATTCATGTCTTAGCAACCTTGTGTTTATGGTGTCTCATAAGCTCATTACAAGAGATAAACTCAGATTTCAGAAGGGTATTCTTTACTTTCTCCTGACCTGTTATCCCTAGTTCTTGCTATGTCATCAATTTAATTTTTTTTTTCAATAACATATTCTCTAATGACCTCCTTATGCTAGTTCTTTGTAGGTCCTTATTTGTTATATGTAGCAGCCTGTTCCCATCTACTATATTTCTCTACATAGCCCTCCAGATGATGCTGATTTTTATTCTTTGATGGGTATAGTGTTCTATTACTTGCAGCCACACACCAGCACATAATGTTAATTTATGGTTTTCGAAGTCAATATTTAGCCTTTAGGGTTCTATTTTTATTTGAGTTTAAAATGAAACACATTACTTTTTCTGAAATTCCTAGTTGGGATTCATTCAATAGAATTTAGGTACAGAAACTCAAAATGAAGGAAGAAAAGCTTTGTAAGAAATCTGACAGTTAATAAAAGGAAGTTTATTTAGTCATAGCAAAGGAAGGATATTCAAAAAAGGAAATGGCTATTCAGCAAATATAGAGTTTTGATTCATATATATAAATATAAACATAAATATATATACATATATACATATATACATATATATATACACCCTGGACATGTCATGGATTGAATCTTTCTTATTTTAGTATGTACTTAAGCCACCAGAAAGCCACACCAGTGCCTAGGACTTTAGCTCCCTAAACTCTTAGATTGTTTCAATACCTTTTATAGAAGTAGCTTGCATATACTAGGAGGCTCTACAGGGTACTTCTTCCACCCACCAAGTAACAGATTCCATTAAAATTAAATGGGCCAACTTAAAATCAATTACTGTGAGAAAGCAAGAAGTACTAGAACAAAATAAACAATTGAAAAGATAGAAGATGTATGCAAGTGTAAATGAAATAACAAAAGTAGATCTCAAAACAGGTCAAACAGAGTTACTTCAAGAATCATCAAACTTCCTAAAAATCAGGCTCTTCCCCACCTATCTTTGCCCCTACCCGCCCCCGCACC
>NC_058132.1:456442267-456490128 GCF_016433145.1 Gracilinanus agilis
TGTCCTCTGAAGGAAAACCCCTGCTCCCTAGACACTTTTATCGCCAAATTTGCCAATCTATTCATAAAAATGGTCATTTTGGTACCCAGGGCATCGTGGACTCTGTTAAGAGAGTATGGATAGCTCCTGGCATAACCACTATAGCCTCTAAAGTGTGTGCAGCTTGCCCTACTTGCCAAGCATATAACCAACACGCCTTTCGTGGTAAGGCTTTTGGTGGGCGTCCATTGGCTTACACACCTTTTGAGCACCTACAAATTGATTTCATAACAATGCCAAAGGCTGGACAATATAAATTCTGTCTGGTCATAGTGGATCAACTGACCAGGTGGCCGGAAGCATTCCCTACTGCCCGAGCCACGTCAGCCTTTGTTGCCAAGGTGCTTTTAAAAGAAATTATTCCTCGTTTTGGTCTGCCTGCACGTATTGACTCGGACAGAGGGAGTCACTTTACTGATTCAGTTTTATCTGAAATATATTCATGCCTGGGGATAACTCCAAAATTCCATGTACCATATCACCCCCAGAGCTCAGGCCAAGTTGAACGGATGAACAGAGAACTTAAAACCATGATTGGCAAATTATGTACTGAGACACATCTAAAATGGCCTGAAATTCTCCCTCTAGCTCTATTTTATCTTAGAAGCAGACCTAGGGGAGATCTACACATCTCACCATATGAGATGCTTTTTGGACATCCTCCTATACAGGCTAAACCCTTTTCTCCTGCATATACATCACTATTAGGAGGAGATACTTCTATTGCTTCCTATATACAGGAATTGCAACACAGACTGCGTGAACTCCATGAATCTGGAACTGCAGTACAAGCAGGACCAATAGACTTTTCACTTCACGACCTGAATCCAGGAGACAAAGTGTATATAAAGAACTTCCAGCGCACGGGGGCAACCCAGCCTTCGTGGGATGGGCCGTTTGAAATTTTAATAACAACCCCAACAGCTATAAAGATCGGAGAAAAGGACTCTTGGATTCATTGCTCACATGTAAAGAGGGCATCTTCTATTGAACCTGATTGACTGTTTCCTGTTACCTGCATTGGAGATAACAGTTCATGGACTCATGGATGTTAATTTGGAATCATTGGTTTGTCTTGATTCTTTCCCTGATTTTATTCTAATTTCTTATTGATTTCTTAATATCTTTTAATAGAATAATTGATATTTTTTTTTGTCTTTTTTCTCATTTTCTTGTACTTGAGTACATATAATCACTTAATTTTTTCATTTTTGCAATGCTATAATTTTAATATATATATAATTGCTGTAATATTAATGCTTACTCACAAGGTTTAGACTCCAAGAACTTGCCATATATTGTTAAATGTATGGGACTATGATTAATGCTTCTATCTAATTCCAGGAGAAGGGAACACATGAGCCATTAATGGTGCTAAGGAAAGCACAAGGTCATGAAGACCGACCGAAAAATCCAATGGGATTCTGAGAACATCTGCGCAGTGCCAAGGAGCACGAGGTTAAAGAGATCATACATATACAGGTGGGATTGAGGTACTCCCACGCCAACACTGAGGACTTGAACTCAGTGTAAGAATCGAAGCTGCGACGCTTAACATATGTTAAGACGTAGGACTCTCCGAACTACACTGCCAGTCAGGTACCACAGGTTGGCTATTATCTGGCTCACCCATATATTCCTGAGAGTAAAGGGAATGACAGACGCTTCCCTTGCATTTAAATCTGGTCCTTTTTTCTCTCTTATAGAATGGCAACTTCCTGTAGTCTTAGCTGCAAATGGGTAAGTGCAGTATTACTGCATTGTATCCTACAGACTAGTAGGATGGAAATTATAATTGATGAGACCCTAATACAAGGGCCTGTTATTTTGTTTTCTTCAAAAATTTTTTATGTACATAACTTTGATATTTTGATTTTAATTTTAATACCTTTCTTTTTCAAAAGCTTCAATTTTCTATTTGATTTTTATATTTTTTCTTTTCTTTTTCTTTTGAATTGACTCATGCAACCCCATGATTCAACTGTATATATTGAGCTGATCTGGGTATTTCTTTCTAAATACCCACGTCAGGGGGGATTGTATTTTTATAAAATCCAAGATTAATCGTATTTTTATTATATCCAAGATTTAATTTTTGGTTTTGTTTGAGAAAATTCTCAGGGAAAGAAACTTGCTGATTCCTTAAATCCAGAGAATGAACTGTTTGCAGAGAGATGCCTGAAGAACCTACGTTTAATCAAGAGATCCAGAATGAACTTTGGGTTGCAATTGATTGAACTGATGGGGTTGGTTGCATCAAGTGATCCAGAACGAACTTTGGGTACTAATGAATGGACTGATGGGGTTTTTGAACAGTTACCTTAATTGTACATGTTATGCTGATTGGGGACTGCCCCCAATTGGTTTCTTGTCAACGCGCTTAGCAAAACATTGGTTTTGCTTTCTCTCTTTCCCATTTCCCTCTTATCTCTAACTATAGTAGTTAGAAGGACCTTTGTGGTAGAAGATGTTTGTGTAACATGATCACTTGGGGTGACTAGGCACCCAATGATCATCAGGGGGGATTGTGTAAATAGAATAGCCAGATCCCATTTAATAGTCAAGAATCTACTCAACACAGGCGTGCTAATGATGTCACTCCCACCTCCCTTAGTGGGGAGGGGAGACGAGTTACCCACACGTGACAATAAGTAACAAATCAAGAATAAGGGACTGCCCTTTGGGCAGTCCAAATCAATGTAGAAACTGCCATTTGTCCATTTGAATTAGAGGTGGACCACAGGAAGTGATGAAAGACACACTCTCTTTAAGTAAGTTAGTGAACTTCCTGTAGAGGAGTTGGCGTCTGGAACTGGAAGAAGAAGCATCTCCTGAGACCACAGACAGATTACACTCTGTATTGTCACGTGGGTAAGTTAGGCTGGCTTCCTTGGCCTAGCTGGGCCAATTCTAAACTCTGCCTATCCGGCTGTTGGGCCTTGCGGCTTACAGCTTCATTTATTCAGTCTTCTACCTCCCTCTTCTCTTTATCCCTACTCACTTTCCTGATTGTAAATAAACTCCTCAACCCGATGCTGACTTGGGTCTGATTTAATTACGGAATCAACCTGAATTGTTGATTCCTGGCGGCCACATATTTTAAAGATATAACTATAATAACTAAATTTTAATTCTTACATTATATATATATACACCCTGGACATGTCATGGATTGAATCTTTCTTATTTTAGTATGTACTTAAGCCACCAGAAAGCCACACCAGTGCCTAGGACTTTAGCTCCCTAAACTCTTAGATTGTTTCAATACCTTTTATAGAAGTAGCTTGCATATACTAGGAGGCTCTACAGGGTACTTCTTCCACCCACCAAGTAACAGATTCCATTAAAATTAAATGGGCCAACTTAAAATCAATTACTGTGAGAAAGCAAGAAGTACTAGAACAAAATAAACAATTGAAAAGATAGAAGATGTATGCAAGTGTAAATGAAATAACAAAAGTAGATCTCAAAACAGGTCAAACAGAGTTATTTCAAGAATCATCAAACTTCCTAAAAATCAGGCTCTTCCCCACCTATCTTTGCCCCTACCCGCCCCCGCACCCCCCCCCCCCAAAATTTGTATACCAAGAAGTAATGAAAACTGCTAGATCTTTTAGAACCATGGAGTAAATAAATCCCCAAATGAAAACTCCTAGAATGTGATAGACAAAATGTAAAGCTTCCAGGTCAAAGAAAAAATTCAGCAGAAAGAAAGAATTCAAGTATTAAGGAACAGGAGTCAGGATCACATGAAACTATATTGAAATTGTAATAAAGAAAAGTAAAAGATAAACAGGGAAAGTACTTAATTTCTACATATCAAATAGGAAAAACTCAGAACCACTAAAGTACTAATAAAAAATAAATCTTTAATAAGGAAAGAGACAAGTTCTTAATATCCAGCAGCAACTCCCTGGACTACCAGGGAGGAGTCTGATTAATCAACTTTTAAAACAAAAAAGGTACCTAAGGCTTTATTGCCTACTAATCTAATCTAAACTGAGATCATTAATTATCTCAAAGTCTATTGTTCAGTCCAGAGATATGGTCTGTCAGTCCAGTCTGTTCAGAGCTTCCCCCAAGGCAAGTTCCTAAAGGGCAGGGGGCCCGACTTGGGGTTTAAAAAAAAAACAACAAAAAAAAAAACACAACACATTTAACATATATGGCAAATGGCATAGCATCTAAGTACTTAAAAGAAAAATTAATAACATAAGAAGAAAAAAACAGCAAAATAATAACAGTTGGGGTTCAGGCCTTAACAACAACAAAAAAACTAACAAAAAGATAACTTTTTAAAAGGTTAGGACTTAGATATTATTTTATTAAGAATGAGCTATGATAGGCCTCTAGAAATTACTTAATGGTATTAAAAAGAAATTTACATCTTTCTCAACTAAGCTTAGTAACTTATATTTTTTATCATATTACTAGCATAGATTCATAAATGCAGAAAAACAAAAATATTGGACACATCCTTTATTGTCTACAATGAAATAAAAATTATAATCAATAGGAGGTTTTAAAAAAAGGATTAAAGCTTAACTGGAGACTAAATAATTTATGCCTAAAGAACTAGTGGGTTAAAGAAAAGGATTCAAAGAAATAATTGGCAATTTCATCAAAAAGATGACATTGAGATAATATACCAAAACTTTTGGAATGCAGCCAAACTAGTCCTTAAAGGAAAAAGAGACTTATCAACAACAAAAAAACAAGCTGTATATAATGGAAATTATAGGCTTAAAATACAACCCTATTTTTCTGTTCTACTTTATATATAGAAATGCTCCCTTTTAGTCGATGTGTGCCAAGTAACACACAAATTAAAATTTTACTTGGGGGGAAAATTCTTTTTAGAAGTTTTTGGTTTTCCTGTCAATAAGCACATGAAAAAGTGTTCTAAATCCCTCCTGATTAGAGAAATTCAAATTAAAACAATTTGGAGGTACCACCTTACACCTAGCAGACTGGCCAATATGACAACAAAGGAAAGTAATAAATGTTGGAGGGGATGTGGCAAAATTGGGACACTAATAATACACTGCTGGCGGGTTGTGAATTGATCCAACCATTCTGGAGGGCAAATTGGAACTATGAGCAAAGGGCTTTAAAAGAATGCTTACCCTTTGACCCAGCCATACCACTGTTGGGTTTGAAGTACCAAAGAGATAATAAGGAAAAAGAGTTGTACAAAAACATTCATAGCACTGCTCTCTGTGATGGCAAAAAAATTGGAAAATGAGAGGGTGTCCCTCAATTGGGGAATGACTGAATAAATTGTGGTACATGATTTTGATGTAATATTATTGTGCTGAAAGGAATAAAGAACTGGAGGAATTCCATGTGAACTGGAATGACCTCTAGGAATTGATGCAGAGTGAAAGGAGCAGAACCAGGAGAACATTGTACACATTGGCACAATTGAATGTAATCCATTTTTCTACTAACTGCAATGCAATGACGTAGGACACTCCAGAGTAACTTAGGAGAAAGAACACTATCCACATCCAGAGAAAGACCTGTGGAAACAGAAATGTAGAGGAAAAACATATCATCTATCATGTGGTTTGATAGGAATATGATTAGGGTTTTGCTCTTAAAAGATCACTCTACTGCAAACATGAATAATATGGAAATAGGTTTTGAACAACAATACATGTATAACCCAGTGGAATTGCTTGTCAGCTTTGGGAGGGGTGAGGAAAGACCTGGAAGGGATCACGAATCATGTAATCATGGAAAAATATTCATGGAAAAAAATTTTTAAGTTGTTTTGTGGTTTTCTGTGGTAGTCACCTATTACTACTCTGTAAATATTTCAAGTGGTTTTGTAAATGGAGGAAACATTCATAGCAATTAAAAAGACCTTGAGAGGAGTTGCTCCAAAGTTGTTGTGGCAGTTTGTTCTCTCATCTCTTGGGGAGATCAATTATTTCACTAGCCCCAGAATTATCTGTTGTAATGACAGCATTGTGGAGGCCATCAATAAAGAGAAATGAAGACAGATACTAATCTTCGTGTTACTGGGAAAAACAACTTACTCCGCTTGGTCTATTATCACCTTTGCACTCTCTAAGAACACATCTTCCAGGAGCTTGATTCTAGGTTCCCAGCCCAATTCAGGGAATTGTATTCTGTGAATTGTGGTAAATTCTTATTACTAAATGGGTTGTCATTATTACCTAATTAATTATTTAGAGACGAATATGGACCAATTTCGTGACTCTCGACGACATTCTGAATTTACTCATCTTCAATATGCTTCTGTTAACTGGCACTTCTCAAATTTCCCCTTTTTTAAAAAGGGAGGAGTGTCAGGAGTGGGGGGAGGGGAGACTTAATAAAAACAACAACAACAAAAAAAAAACTTGAAAAAAAACTGTGTAACTAGGCAACGTTCCAGGGAAGCCACTTCAGCTCCAAAGCCCTGAGGGGAGGGACTTCAGTGCTCAAGGCACACTGGGAGTAGTAGTTTTCTACCGGCCTAAACCAACTGCGGTAGAGCCGGGTGAATTCCTGAACTACCTTTCCCAGAGGACCAAAAGGAGACCTGCAAGGCACTCCGGGATTGTAGTCTCGCTCTTGCCCGAAAGATCCCCTAGAATAAGTGTTAGGAGAAATTGAGGACGATCGTCAGGATGCTCAAGACGTTTTCAAGCCACGGACAATGTAGCCTGAGTTTAATAAAGATTAGTTCGCTTCTCGAGGTTTAGGTCCTAGACCTAGAAGATACAATAAAGGGGAGGGGCCATGGCGCAAGCGCGCCACTGCGTTATCAACCAACCCAGTACTCTTCCGGGGGACGCGTGGTGTGGTTCGAGATGGGTGGGGAAGGGGGGGGTTCTCCCGCCTTGGCCCCGTGAGTCACATGATCAGAAGGCCGCGTGACGATTGGTTTCCGTTGCGGCGGGGCGCGGGCGCTTGGGCCTCGGAAGCCGTGGATACCCGCCTCCCAGGGAGGTGGGCGGAGCCATGGCTGTGACCGTGGGAGGGTCGGAAGTCTCTCTGCGGTGGGACTCGCGGAGTAAGTGTCTTTCGGCTACCGTCCTTTCCCTCCCATCCCTCTGCCTAGAGGTACTTGGCAGCTTCCGGCCGGGCTTCGCCTTTGCCCCCGGATCAGGGCTTTTGGGGAGGGAGACTGGGCAGCTTCAGGGGCGAGAATGCAGCCCGGACCTAATGCGGCCCGGAAATGGGGGCGGGAGGGTCTGGAGCTTCTCCGATAGCCTCTTCCCAGAGCCGGGACAAGCGGGCAGCATGTAGGGCTTGGTGACACTACTTATTTGCACTATTGGGGTCCTTTCAATGAGGAGAATGTAATCTGTGCTGTGGTCAGGGATTTCTAAGCCTGTGAGAAAATTCGATTTCTTTACACCTTTCTCAACCCCAGCTTGTCCCTCCAGCAGAGGCTTACTTTTGTCCCTGGAATCAGTGGAACTAACTTTTCCCCATGCTAAGCCTCTTCCTGATCCGTGACTGGAAAGCAGTTTTAATAGGAAATCTTCTCCAAAGAAAGTTATGACAGGTCATGACAGTTATCCTCACCCTGCCCTGAAATTTGTTAGATGGAGATAGTTTAGACTCCTTTAACATATGTGTTCTTTTTTATTGTCGGTTTGTTTATTATCGGGTGGTAACAAAGTATACTGATAGAGAAATGAAATATATTTACTTATGCCACTTAGGCATTTAACAGACCATAATAGTGGGTTTGGAATTAGGAAATCGTACCTTAAAGACTTTATGACCCCTGGACTCCTGAGCAAGCCATCTAATTTAAGAACTTCAGTTTCTTGGACTGTGAAATGAAAATAATAATGCTGATACTGACCTACCTTAGCGCTTCGAAAACCTTTAGTGTTTGATATAAATGGAATAAACTTATCTAAAACATGAACTTTGAGAGGGCTAGTGTAATTATGAAAATTGGAAACCATAGGAGGACAAACAAAAATGTCTTTTGAAACTTTCTCTTTTGCAGTACCTAGCAGAAGTATGGTCAGATGAATTGGCTCATATATATAGAAATGTGTGTTTGAAAATGTAGATGGAATTGAAAGGAAAAAGACACATGAGATATTTTGATTAAAAGAAATTCTGTCTAAAGTTGGCTTTTTCCATACTGCCTTCTAGGTCTTTGGACTTCTCTCTAATCAGTACACAATCCAGACTCCTTTACCAAATTTACAATCATGTAGAGGCAAGTTAGTGTGTCTGATTGTAGTGACTGTGTGGAAGCCCTTCTACAGAGCCATGAATGGCCATTACAGTTGAAAAAGAGGGGTACCTACCACCTTACACCTATCATGAAATGACATGCTGGAGGGGACATGGGGAAAATGTTGGTGGAGTAGTGAAATGGTCCAACCATTCTAGAGAGCACTTTGGGGATAAGCCCAAGGAACTGTGAAATAATGCATATTCTTTGACCCAGCAATGACTCGATCTTTATCCCAAAGAGATCAAAGGAAAAGGAAAAGGATCTATATGTACAAAAATAATAATAGCAGCTCTTTTTGTGGTGACAGAGTTGGAAAGCAGGGGTTGCTCATCAACTGGGGAATAGCTGAACAAATTGTGACTTATGATTGTGATCGAGTACTGTTGCACTGTGGAAATAAGGGGAGTGATTTCAGAAAAACATGACAAGACTTTTATGAACTAATGCAGAGTGAAGTCAAAAGAAACAGGAGATCATTGTGCATAGTATGAGTGATACTGTATCGATGATAAGCTGTAAAAGACTTGGCTACTCTGATCCAAGACAATTCCAAAGGACCCATGATGAAAAAAATGCTATCTAGGGGGCAGCAAGGTTGTTTGGTGGTTAGAGAGCCAGGTTTAGAGATGGAAACTCCTGACTTCAAATTTTGCTCCAGACATTGCTTAGTTGTGTGAGCCTGAAAAAGTCATTTAACCCCAGTTTGCTTAGCCCTTACCACTCCTTTGCTTTGGAAGCAGTATACAGTATTGATTCTAAGACAGAAGGTAAGGGTTTAAAAACAAAAATACCTTCAGAGAGAGCACTAAGAAACTCTTGAGTGCCCAAAGATGTATAACTATTTATTTTTCTTGCTTTTTTTGGAAATGAAAATGTTTTGCATGATTTCACATTTATAATTGATATCATTGCTTGCCTTCTTAATGGAGATGAGAAAGAAAGGGAGAATTTGAAACTGAAAATTTAAAAAGAAAAGAATGTGAAAAATAAAAATTTAAAAATATTTTTCAAAAAGTTGAATATAAATAAAATATAGGTAAATTGATTTTATAAATTATTATTTATACTATTGAATTTTGAGTTGTCAAGAATTGGAATTGGCTATGTTGTACTATATCTTGGCAAGTAAACTCTTCATGTTTTTACTTTTATGTCTAAAAGTATTATGTCAAGCTACTAGATGAAATAGTCATGGTGCTATTATTTATTATATATATTTTCATATGTATGCTTATTTAGGCTTTTTTCATTCCTAGGAAGAAGGTAAGTAAATAATAAACATAGCATCATTTAATGTATATACTTAAATTAGTAAGTGGCAATTTGAATATATTTTGCTGAGATTTTTTTTTAAATTTTCTTTACCAGGGAACAAATGGCATCTGTCTCAGTGGACTATTATGAGGACTAATGACTAAATCTCATCTTAATATGGCATATAGAAGAGTAAATGGGCCTGGACAGTCTCTCACGTCTAAACTCTCTCACAATGACTGTGGAATCCATCAGCCACGTAGAACTGCTGGAACACATAATATATGCATGGTGTCTGATTTTTTTTATCCAAATATGGGAGGAGTGGAAAGCCACATTTACCAGCTATCTCAGTGTCTTATTGAAAGAGGACACAAAGTCATAATTGTCACCCATGCTTATGGAAATAGAAAAGGTATCCGATACCTTACCAGTGGCCTCAAAGTATATTATTTACCACTAAAAGTCATGTACAATCAGTCTACAGCAACAACCCTCTTTCACAGTCTGCCTCTGCTCAGGTACATATTTGTTCGGGAGAGAGTCACCATAATCCATTCACATAGCTCTTTTTCTGCCATGGCCCATGATGCACTCTTCCACGCCAAGACAATGGGCCTACAGACAGTCTTCACAGACCATTCTCTTTTTGGATTTGCTGATGTCAGCTCCGTGCTTACAAACAAACTTCTAACTGTATCGCTTTGTGATACAAATCATATCATTTGTGTCTCTTACACTAGCAAGGAAAACACTGTTCTAAGAGCAGCACTGAATCCTGAGATAGTATCCGTCATCCCCAATGCTGTAGATCCTACTGACTTCACTCCAGACCCATTTAGAAGGGATGATAGTGTAATAACTATTGTTGTTATCAGCAGGCTTGTTTACAGAAAAGGTAATGAAGTAAACTAAAACTGCAATTCATAGAGAAGTCTCTGTCATAAGTGGTTTAATGTCAGTTTATTATTTTGTTTTTTAATTCAGTTTATTATTTTGTTTTTTAATTGTTTTCATATGTGCTTACATATTTTTGTACTTGATTATATCTACAATCATAAATTGAACATCTCCTTAAAGGGACAGAGCATAACCCTTCTATGCCTTATTTGTGCTGTTCAGTTCTTATCCATATCTCTCCATAAATCCTCCATAGACCTTGTAGCTGATTAAATAGTAATGGAGTACTTAATGATTTAGAAATCTAATAGGTGAAGTCACATATTTATTTGAAATCGATGGTGAATTTTTATGTAAAAAAATTTGTTTTGAAAAGATTTTTTAAAAATACGATTTATGTAGATTAACTCTGAATTTAATAATTATAACTATGTAGGTGGTATTTGGATAACATTTAAGACTTGTCATTTCACTGTTTATTTTGTGAGGTTAAATAATTCCCAAAATATGAGACTCAACCCTTCCTGTTAGTGAAAATTGTTGCTATTATGATATTTTAAAGTTATATGTGTTGTGAAATTGCAGATTCTAAGAGACCCACTCCTTGACATGAGTCATTCAGAAGATCATCTATGCAGGGGAATGTATCAGTGTTCTTTGACCTCACTCAGGCCATCTTTCTTGTCTTTAATCTGCAATGATTTGAAAAGTAAAATTTGGCTGGGGTATAGAAAAAGGAAGTCTGTGGTTTCTGATAAATGTTAGGAGATGGTTCTTTCCAAGGCCTTTTCATGGGCATTGTCCTATATTGCTAAGAAGGTGAGGTTCAATTGCATGTAGTGTAGAACATTTAAAAACAATTGAAAGATATAAAAATAGGTCATGGGTGAAAACAGACCTATGGGAGCAACTGTAGAAAGCACTAAGGTACTAAGAAAAAGATATAGCTGCAAGCTTAGTGCAGGATTACTTGAAAATCTAAGAAACAATTAGGGGTAGATAGTAAAGGTTTTTCTTCAATCATAATTTTTTTAAGGTTTATTTCAATTTTTTGATTGTAGGTATGACATTAAGAATAAGAATAAAGATTTCTTTCTCTCTCTTTTTTTTTTAAACCCCTACCTTCTGTTTTAGAACAAATACTAAGTATCTATTACAAGGCAGAAAAATAGTCAGGGCTAGGTAATTGGGGTTAAGTGACTTGCACACAGCTAGGAAATATCTGAGGTCACATTTGAACCCAGGACTTCCAGTCTCTGTATCTGGCTCTCTATTATTTACTCTGCTACCTAACTGCCACAAAAATGAAGATTTCTATATACTATAAACTTATCAGTTGTATAAACTTCTAAACTTTTTAGCTACTTAGTAAATTTCTCTGAAGAATCCAACTTTTTACTCAGTTGAAATAAGGCAAGAGGGGAACTGTTTCTCCTAGCCCTAGAGGAGTAGGACATGCAAAATGTTCCTTAGAAGCCAGGTTTTGGTAGTAGCAGTAATGATATCAAAACAGCTTAGATTTGATCTGTGGCTTTGAAACTCTGACAGCAAGATTAAAAGATCAGATAGGGTGGCCAGGGTGGGCCAGTGAAAAATGTTCTTTACTTGCCTCACAAGTTTTTGCTTTTTCACTTTGATCATATTGACATATCCTCAGCAGGTTTTTTTTTAGTTCTTGTTTTTCCCTTACCAATAGCTTTATTCTGATTCATTTATATTCTTTTGTCAGTTCTCTTTTGGAACAATAGCATGATTGTGTGAGATGACTAGATAGAATTAAAAGTTCGGTGAGCAGATGATTGTAAAACAGAGAATAGCCAACTGGCCTACATGGGGCATAGCTAAGAGACCCTGATGATCATTTAAAAAATTTAACCTAATGTGAGCTAACTAGCTACAGGAGGTGAAGGCAAACATTAAGTGCTTACTATTACTGGGAATACAAAGAAAGGTAAAAGCTAGATACCTATTCTCAAGGAGCCTCCAGTCTAATGGGTATGACAGCATGCAAACAACTGTATAAATAATGTAAGTGAATAAATTGGAGATAATCCAATGATGGAATTAGCGTTAAGAAGGGTCAGGGATGGCTTCCTGTAGAAAGTGGAGGCTATATGGTGAAAATGCCCATAATCAAGTGATGAAATGTCAAGAATAGTAGGTGTCTGGACTATAGGACATGTGGAAGGGATTTAGGTATATAATAAAACTGAGAGAATGGGGGAGGGGAGCAAACTATGAAGGACTTTGAATGCCAAACGAGGACCTTATATTTGATCCAGGAGATAATAGGACAGTGATGGTGAATCTTTTAGAGATCAGGTGCCCAAACTGCAACCCTCATGCCACATGTGAGCCCTACCACCTTACCCCAGACGGGAGGGAAGAAATGTTCCCATTGGGCTGCTGGGCAGAGGGGCAGGTGATGTGAGAAATGTCCTCAAGCATGTGCGGAGAGGGGGAGGGGAGTAGCCCCTTCTGGCATGTGTGCCATAGGTTCACCAACACAGTAATAGGAGGTCATTAGTTTACTGAATAGATATTTAATATGGTTAGACCTGTGCTTTAGGAGCGTCAGATTGACAGTGAGTGAAGGTTAATAGTCCACATTCTTTTAAAATGGTCTTCCTTTTTATTATAAGCAACCTGCTGAGAATTAATATCCATATCTCCACCAAAGAAATTTTTTTAGTAAATGACTGACTGAATGAAAAGTAGTATCAATAAGAAAGACAATCCCTGTCCTCCAGGAATTTATATTTTAAGGAGGGAGACTACAGGCATGGTGGACCAGGAAGAACCCTTTGGATTTAAATGTTAAGGGCCCAATTGATTTTTCCCTGTTGACTTTTTTTTTTAATTGCCTCAGTGAGTGATAAGAAGAGTAATCCTTGGAGGCAAACTTTCTGTAGCATATGAAACCATATAAGCCAGATCAAAGATACATATTGTTTGACCACTTCTCAAATCTTCCTTTATATTAATCAGAATCTCATGGCACTTCTCCAAATAGGAAACCACAGATCTTTGAATTCATATCCTCTTCTTCTGTGCAATTTCTCAACCTAATTATATGTTTGATTTGAGGAGGAAGAAAATTGAGTCATGTACTTCAAAATGAATTTAAATCTGTAAATTTTTCTATGTCCCAGTTTGTATGAGTATGGATGGCCATTGGAAATCTGGCCACCTAAAGAGATAAGATTAAATAAATAAATAAATATATATATATAGTCTTCAGTTAGACTGCGGAATATGTTTTTATAAGTAGAATAAAATCAACTTTTGCTTATAAACTACGCTGTTCCCTCCCTTGGTACTTCTCACAAATCATGTAAGTCTTCATAATTGTACAGTTTTTGTGCATGTTTTTTCATATATCTATAGAGGAACTGACCTAACTTGGTGGAGGATTTCGTATGGTTCTTTTGATGCTAATGAATGCTACTGTAACATAGGCTCCTCATTTGTAATTCTTCAATCTTGCTACATAACTGGTTGATCTGCTTTATGATTCATGCATAATTTTATATCATGATGGCCTTTTGAATACTATTTCAGGAAAATCAACATTGATTGTCATTGGTAGTATCATATTGCAATCTACTTAAATCCACCACATGACTTTTCTTCTGATTTTAAAGTCACCTGCTAACTTGTGATTGTTCTAAAAATTATTTCTAGGGTAATAGTTTAACAGATATATTTAATTTATAATATCTAATCAAGTTATTAAGCATTTATTAAGGGCCTGGTATGTGCCATGCATTGTACTGAGGACTAGAATAACAAAGACAAAGAGTAATCTTTGCCTTCAGGGAACTTACAACTATTGGATGTGAATTTTTGCTTCACCATAGGTTCTTATAGTGTTTATAATGGAAATAGAGAAATAAAAAATTCATATTAAGGCAAAAATAATAGAAATTTTATCAATCTATGGTGTACTTAAATAACTTTATTAGATTTGAAACAAATGGGACCAATATTATATGCTTTAAACCCAAAGAATAGACTTAAAAAGGGAACCAAGACTGAATTGGTCTGGTTAATAGTTTCCTGTAGGACATTATACTGATTCTGACTTCAGAGTAAGACTTGGTTATAGTGTTTAATCTTACTGTCAAATGAATTTGACTAGGGCTACTTTATAGAATTACTTGGTTATAGTGTTTAATCTTACTGTCAAATGAATTTGACTAGGGCTACTTTATAGAATGTGCGTAAGTAGTGGCAACCGGATGAATTCCTTGTTCTTTTCTTCTCATGACATGTCAGTATATTAATTTGATGGAGTAGAATCTTACATTTGAGAAAAATATGACTTGGGGAGTAATAAGTTCATGTGTAGCAGAAAAGAATTCATTTGGACTTGCAAAGATAAGTAAACAGAATGAGGATAAGATAGGGATTCCTATCTTATGATTTCACTGATGTAGAGAACTCTCAATGAAGAAATTCCTTCTACTACTGCAGAAAGTTGGCATGTGCTCTACAACTTAAAATCTTTTAACATTTGTTTAGAGCAGTGGTTTCAAACTCCTAATAGAAATGGAGGCCACTAGTGAGTCATATATTGACTTAGGAAACCATGTATTAAACTTATTTAATTTTTATTTTGTTAGTTATTTCTCAATTACATTTCAATTTGGTCCATTCCACACTGTTTGATATCTCTTCCCTAGAGGATTAAGAAGATAAGTGACTTGTCCAGGGTAACAACAGGTATGTTTCAGTAGGGGAACTAGAACTGAGAACTTCCTTTTTATTTTTATTCATTTCATATTGCTGCCTTCTAACAATAACTTAATGTTTTAAACAATTCTTTGTAATAGTTTTCAGAATGAAAGACTTGTTATCATTTGTGAGCTAGTGGTAACTGGTGAGCAGTATTGCTTTTCTAGGGGATGGTCAAAAAGTATGCTTTCTCCTTTTTTCCTGGAGGGTCTAGTCAACACCATATGTAAGGAATTGAATAACTCATTTTGAACAAGAAGCATAAAAAAGTTTTTCCTCCTAAAATTAACCTTTCATAACTTTTTTTTTAATTTCATGTTCTTAGGGATTGATTTGCTTAGTGGAATAATACCTGAACTCTGTCAGAAATATCCAGATTTAAATTTCATAGTTGGAGGAGAAGGGCCAAAAAGAATCATTTTGGAAGAAGTACGGGAAAGATACCAACTACATGACAGGTATTGAGTAGTTCTTTATTCCACTGTGTAAGAATAGTAAAGTATTGCCTAAAGAAGTTTAGCTAGTGAGCAGCATATTAGTTTTGCTGCCTTTCCCAAAGGTAGATAGTTTCAAGACATCACAGGAATCACATTTATCTTGAATTAAATTAATCTGTAAGAAGAAAAAGTATTTAAAGGATTACCTTTTCTTTGGGTTTTTTCCTCACTGCCAACATAATTTTTACATTTGGGAATAGTAAGAAAGAAATAATTGATTAGAAAAGTTTGCATTAATATTTTAGAATGCCATTACCAAGTTAGCCTTAATATTTTAATTAGAAATAAGTAGTTAAAAATTATTTCCCTTTTACTTTACAATGGTAGAAACTGTATGGTTAGCATAATAAACAGGGAAGGCTTTGCAAAGATGGTTTTTTTTAGGTAAGATTTTTGATAGTCATTTTTTAACATTTAAAAAATAAATGTGAGGAAGAACTTGCGTGGAACTCATGAAATAGTTTGCAAATTAGAAATTGTACTCTTTATTATTGTATATTGTTATCTTTTCTTCTCTATCCTTTTCTTTAAATTCAGGGTGCGTCTTTTGGGAGCCTTGGAACACCAAGATGTTAGAGATGTCTTGGTTCAGGGACATATCTTTCTAAATACTTCTCTTACTGAGGCTTTCTGCATGGCAATTGTGGAAGCTGCAAGTTGTGGTTTACAGGTAAGAAAAATTTGGGATAATTTGTTTTGCTTTATTTTTCCTTTTTTTGTAAGTGGGTAAGAATTTGCTGTGATGTAGTACTTGGTTTTCTTTGCAATGTATCTGTTTCTAGAATATGTGTATTATATTTTCACTCATGTTGTTTCTTTGCCTTAAAGGTTGTAAGTACCAGGGTTGGTGGAATTCCTGAAGTATTGCCTGATAATCTTATCATTTTATGTGAACCATCAGTAAAATCTTTGTGTGATGGCTTAGAAAGAGCTATTTCACAGCAGAAGTCAGGAACATTGCTAGATCCAGAAAAAATCCATAACAAAGTAAAGACATTCTATACCTGGAGGGATGTTGCAGAGAGAACTGAAAAGGTAGGTACACATCCTAAAATTACTAAGAATTGTCTGAAACATCAGCAAAATGACTAAACTTGGGTTGTGGTGGATCTTTACTTGCTTTAACTTAGTATAGAAATTTAAAGTCTCTTAGCTGCTTACATAACATCTAGTAATGATTATTCCATATTTTATAAAATGCAATCAATATGAAATAAAAGACTTTATAGGTTATTGGACTGTTCGTTGAGAAAAACTTCTAGTTGAATCATAGTGTTAAAATTGGAACAGTTCTTAGAGATTAAATGGCTCATTAAGATCACAATACAATGCTATATTTTAAATTTAAGTTAAAGTTTACAAAACACTGTCTTCACAGAAATCTTTTCAGGTAGTTAGTCCAAATGTAATTATTCTTATTTTGCAAATGAGAAAACTGAGACTGACTAATTATTTACCCATAGTTTTAGCTATTGCTAGTAAACTCTGGAGTCGGTATTTGTCTGTGCCTCTTTAATCCAAGTTTGTCACACTTCCTGACACAGTGAGGAGACCCAAACTGACAGGAAGCTAGATGTAAAAGTTGCATGATTTGTGTGAACCAGTTCTTTTCCCACTAATTACCATTATTTGAAGACTATAGTTTTGATTCACATAGGCATAATGGATTTAAAATACAACTTAATATTGCTATTATATTTTGTGTTTTTCATGTAGAAAATACCTTGTAAAAATGTAATTTGGGGTTTAAAAACTGCACATTTTTAAGCTAGGTGCTTTGGATATAAAGATAAATACTAAAAATCTTTCTCCTTAAAGGGTTAATGTTCTTCTTGGAAATCACAACATGTATACAAAAATGTATACTACAGAGTAATTCAAGGAGGGAGATAACACTGGGGATCAGGAAAGATTTCACAGAGCAAGTATGAACTATGAGGGAAAACAAAGATTTTTTTTTTAAACCTTTACCTTCTGTCTTAGAATTAATAGTGTGTATTGGTTCTAAGGCAGAAGAGTGGTAAGAACTAGGCAAGGGGGATCAAGTGACTTGCCCAGGGTCACACAACTAGAAAGTGTCTGAGGCCAAATTTGAACCCAGGACCTCCAGTCTCTAGGCCTGGCTTTCAATCCACTGAGCCACTCAACTGCCCCCCAAAACAAGGATTCTTAAAATCAGGGATGATACATTTCAGGCACAAAATATATTCATTTATGGAGGCAAGGAAAAGAATCTCAACTTTAATGAGAAATTCTAGTTTGGTTAGAATATAGAATTTGTGAAGGAAAGTATATGAAATAAATTAGAATCAAGTTGGTGGATTGTTTTAAAAGCTATGCATTTTATCCTAGAAGAAATAAAGTCTGTTGATGAATTTTGAGCAATAAAGTATACATATTCATATCTGTGCCTTAGGATTCAACCAATCAATCCTTAAACATTTTATTAAGCACCTACTTTGTACCAGGCACTGTACTAAGATTGGAGATACAAAGGGGCAAAAGATAGTCTCTGCCTTCAAGGAGTGTACAGTTTAATTGAGAAGACAAAATTCATATTCATCCTATATGTAGAAAGCAAGCTACATAGAATAAAAGGAAATAATTAGTAGAGGGATTGGGGAAGACTTCCAGTAAAAGATAGGATTTTAATTTGGATTTAAGAGAAGTCAGGGAACTCAGCAGTCAGAGTGGAGGAGGGAGAGCATTTCAGACAGGAGAGACAGAAAGCATGCCAAAACTGAGAACTGGAGTGTCTTGTTGCTGAAATAGTTAACCTGTGTCACTTGATCAAAGACTGGGTGGAAAGGAGTAAAGTATAAGAAGATTGGAGAGGTAGAAGGGGGCTGGATTATGAAGAGCTCTGACTCTCAAAGCACTTTTTATTTGCTCCTGGAGGCAGTGGGAAACCACTGGATTTTGTTGGAACATTGGGGAAGGCACTGGGCTGTGGCATGATCAGATCTAAACTTTAGGAAAATCAGTTAGTGACTGAGTGGAGGTTGAAGTGGGGAGAGAATTGAGACAGGTAGATCCACTATCAGGTTATTGGAATAATTCAAGAGTGAGGTAATGAGGGCATTAAAATGGTGGTAGTTTTAAGGGAGATAAGGGGAGCACATTCAGGAGATGTCGCAAACATGAAATCAAAACTTCCCAACCAAAATAGTAAATACATCCTTTTCAGACCATGATGCAATAAAAATTACATTTACTAAAGGGAAAACATGTTGAAATATTGATTAAAAATTAAATTATCTAATTCTAAAGAATGAGTGGGATGAAGAACAAATCACAGAAGCTATCAATAGTTTCATCAAAGAGAATGGCAACAATGGGAAAACATACCACAACTTATGGAATGAAGTCGGAGCAATAGTGTATATCTCTTAAGTGCTTACATCAATAAAATAGAGAAAGCAGATCAATGAATTGGGCATACAACTAAAAAAAATAGAAAAAAAAATTAAAACACCCCAATTAAAAAATTGGAAATCCTGAAAATCAAAGGAGAGATTTAATGAAATAAAGTAAGAAAAACATTAAACTAATAATAAGACTAGGAGCAGGTTTTATGGGAGGAAGAAAAAATAAACTAAATAAATCATTGGTTAATTTAATTAAAAAAAGAAGAAAATCAAATTATCATTATCAAAAATGAATAGGGTAAATTCACCATGAATGAAGAGGAAGTTAAAGCAATTACCTGGAGTGATTTTGATCAATTGTGTGCCAATAAATCTAATAATCTCTGAAATGGACGAATATTTACAAATACAAATGGCCCAGATTAACAGAATAAGAAATGGCATACTTTAATAATCTTATCTTAGAAAAAGAAATTGAATATAACCAGTAATGAGCTCCTTAAGAAAAATCCCCAGGACCAGATAGAGTCACAAATGAATTCTACCAAACATTTGAAGAACAATTAATTATAGTACTATATAAACTACTTGGCAAACTAGGCAAAGAAAGAGTACTACCAAATTCCTTTTACAACACAATTATGGTGCTGTTACCTAAACCAGGAGGAACAAAAACAGAAAGAATACTGTAGACTGATTTCCCTAATGCACAGAAATGCATAAATTTTATTCATTTACTAATATTTATTTGCACGGAGGTTACAGCGGTGTATCACAAAGATCAAAAAGTATAACTAGGTAGAATTTAGACCAGAAATATTGGACTTGTTCACCCTTAGAAAAACTATCTGCATAATTGACCATATCAATAATAAAAACAGTAAAGTTATATGATTATTTCAATAGATGCAGAAAATGCTTTTGACAAAATACAGCACTAAAAAGAATAATAAATGAAGCTTTCCTTAAAATGATAAGTAGTACCTATCTAAAACCATCAGCAAATATTATTAAGGCAGTGATGGCAAACCTTTTAGAGACTGAGTACCCAAACTGCAACCCTCACGTTGCATGTGAGCTCCCTGCCTTACTTCAGACAGGGGAGGGAGGAAGCACTCCCATTGGGCTGCTGGGCAGAGGAGCAGATGAAGTGAGAAATGTCCTCAGGTTTGCATGACGAGGGGGAGGAGAGCAGCCTCTTCTAGCATGTGCTCCATAGGTTTGCCAACATGGGGATAAGGTAATAGCCTTCCAGATATAATGGAATACTTAGAGAATTAACTAAAAATCTAGCTGAAATAATTAATAGCTTTAGCAATGTTGTAGGATATGAAATAAGGCCACATAAATCATCAACATTTGTATATATTACTAATAGAGTCTAGCAGGAAGAGATATAAAGAGAAATTCCATTTAAAATAATTGTAGACAATATAAAATATTTGAGTCCCTCTGCCAAGACAAACCTATGAACTATCTAGTCACAATTACAAGACACTTCACACTTAGTCCAATTTAAACAGTTGTGAAGAAATGTTAATTGCTCATGAGTAGATCCAGCCAGTATAATGAAAGTGATAATTCTACCTAAATACATTTACTTTGTGACAAAGCAATCAAATTATTTCATAGAATTAGAAAAAATAAAAAATTAATCTGGAAGAACACGACTACCAGGAGAATCAATGAAAAAAACTGTCAAGGAAGGTGACCTAGCAATATCAAATAGATCTCAAAGTATTACAAAGCAATAATCATCAAAACAATCTGGTATTGCTTAAGAAGTAGAGTGGTGGATCACAGGAATAGGTTAGATATATAATGTAAATAGTAAATTACAATAGTAATCTAATGTTTGATAAACACAAAAATCCAAACTTGGTACAAGAACTCACTATTTGATAAAAGTTGCTGGGAAAGCTAGAAAGCAGTTTTGTAGAAACTAGGGAAGACCAGCATCTTAATCCTTATTCCAAGGTATGGTCTAAATCAGTGATGGACAAACTATACCTCCCAGGCCATTATTCCTGATCTGACGAAAACAATGAGTAGGATACAATACAATGAAACTTCTAAAGAGTTGCCTTAGAAACAGACTGACAGATGAGCATTTCCTTTCCTTTGGCCCCCTCTTTAAAAAGTTTGACCATTACTGGTCTAAATAGTTATATGATTTAGAAATAAAGAGTGATAATCATAAGTATATTAGGGACAAATGGAACATTTTACCTTTCAGATCTGTGAATAAGGGAAGAATTTGTGACCAAACAAGATAGAGCATTATAGGATATAAATTGGTTAATTTTGATTACACAAAAATAAAAAGGTTTTGCCTAAACAAAACCAACGCAGCCAAGATTAGAAGGAAAGCAAGAAATTAGAAGAAAAATTTGCAACAAGTTTCTCTGATAATGACCTCATTTGTCAAAGAGAACAGAGTCAGATTTATAAGAATATGATTCATTCCTCAGTTGATAAATGGACAAAAGGTATGAACAGGTAACTTTTAGAAGAAGAATTCAAAGCCATTTATAGTTGGATTAAAAAATGCTCTAAATCACAATTGATTAGAGAAGTACAAATTAAAACAACTCTGAGGGTACCACCTATCAAATGACAGAAAGGAAAAATGACAAATGTTGAAGGGGATGTGGAAAAAATGGGACATTCATGCAATATTGGTAGGGTTGTGAACTAGTTCAACCATTTTGGAGAACAATTTGGAACTATATACAAAGGGCTATAAAACTGAGCATAGCCTTTGACCCAGTTGTCTCTATTTCAGAGATAAAGACAAAGGAAAAGAACCTATGTATACAAAAATATTTGTAGCAGCTCTCTTTTTGTGGTGGCAAAGAATTGGAAACTGAGGAAATGTCCATCAGTTGGGGAATAGGCTAAATAAATTGTGTTATATGATTGTAATAGTATACTATTATGCTATAAGAAATGACAAGTAGAGAAAAAAACCTGGAGAAACTGATATAAACTGATACAAGGTGAAGTGAACAGAACCAGGAGAACATAGTAACAGCAGTATTGTTTAGTGATCAGTTGTGAGTGACTTAGTTATTCTGATCAATACAATGATCCAAGATAATTCCAAAGAACTTAATATGAAAAAGTGCTACCCATCTCTGGAGAACTAATGGAATCTGAATGCAGATCAAAGCATGCTTTTTAAACTTAATTTTTCTTTTTTTGTTTTTTGGTCTGCATTTTTCTTTTGCAATATGGCTAATATGGAAATATCTTTTGTATGATTTCACATGCATAATCTATATCAAATTGCTTGCCTTCTCATGGAAGGGAGAGGTAAAGGAGGAAGAGAATTTGGATCTCAAAATTTTAAGCAAAGAATATATTAAAATATTCTTAAGGTAATTGAGAAAAAATAAAAAATAAGAGAGGTTGAAAAAAAATTTTTAAGATGAAATCAACAGGTCTTGCCCCATATTGATTATGGGAAGGTGGTGAGAGATCGTGAAGAATACAGGATGCTTCCTTGGAAGTGAACTTAAGGGAATGGCAGGGATCATGTTGGCCTCTACAGTAATAGAGAAAGGGGAAAAGGGTGTGTGTGTGTGGGGGGGGAGAAGGGTAATGAATTCTGTTTTGGACATACTGAGTTTAAGATGTCAATTGGGACACCCAGTTCAAAATATCTGAAGGGCAGGTGGAGATGGGAGTTTAGAAATCCCCTGAGAGATTATGGCAAGATAGGTAAATTTGAGAATCATCAGCATAGAAATGGTCATTAAACCCATGGGAAGTGATGAGATCACCAGAAGTAGTAGAGAGGAAGAAAAGAGGAGGACCCAGTTGATAACTCTGAAAGATACCTAGTTAGAGGGCATGTTCTGGAGGAGGATCCAGTAAATGAGACAGAAGGAGCAGTAATATAGGGAGGAGGAGAACCAGGAGAGAGTAGTGTCCTAAAAACCTAAAGAGAAGAGAAGATCAAAGAGGAGAGAGATTACTTTGACAACTATGTGGAAGATTGATTAAAGAATGGAGAGTTGAAGAAGAGAGTCAATTAGATTATTATAATATTTCAACAAATATTTAAGAAATTATTTGATACAAAGCACTAAAAACAAAAAAAAGAAAGAAAGAAGCCGTTCCTGCTTTCAAGGAGCTTTCAGTCTCTTGTCCTCAAGGAAGGAGTAGAGAGAGAACACAATCATGTATAAATAAAGCACCTAACAATTAGTTTTAAGAGGGAAGGGATATTAACTAATGGGGAAATTAGGAAAGGCTTCTTCTACTAGGAAATGGCCTCCTTGGCCCTTGCTGTGCTTTGAAAGTAGCTAGGGAGTCTCTGAAGTTAGAAGTTAGGGCAGAGTATTCCATATATGGCAAAGTTCTGTGGTTGAAGATTATATGGAACAAATAGGCTATTTTGACTGGTATAGAGAATATACAAAGAAAAATAATTGAAATAAGACTGGAAATTTAGGTGTGAAGCAGATTGTGGACAATTATAAATGCCAGGCTAAACATTTTATTTCTTATCCTTAGAGGCAAAATCAAACAGGAGGAGAGATAAGGAGTGACGTAGTCATATCTCTGTTTTAGAAGTATCATTTTGGCAGCAAAGTGGAAGATGACTTGGAGTGGGAAGGAAGAGACCAATTAGGAGTCTAATTAAGCAGAGATGAGGGCCTGAGCCAGGGTCAACAGAAATAGGGTCATTTGGAGGAAAATGAAACAATCTCAACTGAAGGATAAAACACATTTGTACTTTCTTGCACTTAAATGCTAATTTTTTTTATTATGTTTTCTTTGTAAGAATTTTAATGATGTAATTATTAAAATCACTATTTTTACTTATTTAGAAAGAACCTGTTTCTGCTAGAAAATATTATTATAGACTATCTTATAATTGCAAAAAGTTCAGAGTTGTATATACTCATTATTTTATACTACCAAAAAATAAACGCTCTAAATTTTTTGTCTAGTTATAGCTTACTTACATTTGCCATACTTTTTCTGTAGTTAAGGTGAGAAATCTTTTTTTCCCCTCACTTTGGTACTCAAAACTGCACTAGAAAGCTGGCCCCAGTCAGATTCTGGTGATTTTTAGTTTATCTGTTACCTATCAGTGCTTTCTCATACTTGTCTTGTGTCCTGCTGCTCCTTCTGTGACTTGAAGAACATGCTGTATGTCTGTTCTGTCACCACAGATAACACAAGAAAGTAATATCTTAGCAGAGACCTTTTATCTGGTCAGAGACAACCCAGGGTGTGCAAAAGGATGGGTACACCATGATAGAAGTCTAGCCCTTCTTCCCCTGTCTGGTGAAGGTATTGCAACCTTCTTTCTGTATTCTTAGATGCCAGCAGCTGGTGACCCAGTCTCCTCCAGTCAGAGCAGTGAGTCCCATCAAAGCAAACAAACATTAAGCATCTGTGTATCTCCATGTACCGAGTTTATGGGAAGATAAGTGCCCTCTGACTTGGAGGCTTCCACACCATAATTTACTCTTCTTACTCTTCTAGGTGTACGACAGAGTGTCTAGGGAAGTCGTTTTACCAATGGACAAGCGGCTGAACAGGCTGATCTCTCACTGTGGCCCAGTGACTGGCTGCACCTTTGCTTTTTTGGCCGTGTTAAACTTCCTCTTCCTCATTTTCCTGAGGTGGCTAACTCCTGATTCTGTCATTGATATTGCAGTTGATGCCACAGGTCCAAATGGGGCCTGGACCCAGCAGTATTCTTATAGTAAAAAGGGGGAAGAAAATAAAGAGATTTCAGAATCAAGGTAGAAAGACGCCTACTTTTCAAGATTTTAAATATTTCAACAATTCTTCCAGAATAGTTTAAAATAACCTTCCTTTTTTATATTAGTTTAGAAATTTATGCTACCTCCAATTCATACTATGTTTGATTTTGAGTGTCAAGATCCTGAACTTATGCAATTTCCTGGAATGAAAAACTTTTTGCACTTGCTTAAAATTCAGAAGGGAAATTTTTGAGCTACTCAGGTGTAAAACTTTCAAGACTATGGAATTCACTGTAGCAGTGGTATTTTAAGATTATACTTTGGGGGCTTGTGGGCACTAATGGGCCATGTTCATTATTATCTGGAGTTTCTTTGCCAATTTTTATTTTTTGTTCTTTTTAATATGAATTTGAAATTCATAAAACATTTACAGAATTTGCTTGATGTAAGTATTTAAAATGCATTACTTACAGCATATGTACTGAATATATTCAGTAAGCATTAACTCTTTAACCATTGAGTAAAATGGGCACTTTGATTGGTAAAGCAATATTTGTTGAGCACAGGTTGTGTGCTGAGCACTGTACTAGATACTTCCTGTAAGGACCACTGGGACTTACTAGCATAGTAGTAATTTACTAATAGTATGGAAAAATAGCATGCCTCCAAGTGTTTATCATGTCCCAAAATAGCCATCTTGATCTCAGTAAATTGCTAGCAAGATGAATAATTTCTTTATACTGTTAGAGACACTCATTTAGGCAGTGCCTATGTCTTTTGTTTGTGTTTTTATACATTTTATTTAAAGTTGGCCATGAGTTTCAAATGAAATTTGAAAAGCTAGTATATGGATTATTGTCCTTCTGGAAATGCTAAATTAAAAGATGCTACTTTTGCTTTTAAATATTTATTAAATATTTCTTTAATATTTAAAGGCAAATATTAAATATTTTTTAGGGACCGGTATCACTGTTTCACATAGGGCAGAGGTACACTCCACTAGCTTTCATGCATAACTTAGTCCTTTTTCTACAGATGACTCAATTTTAATGTCTTCTGCAGAATTTAGAGGTTATTCCAAAGATGGTGATAATTATGACCATCTGCAGTGCTACACATTTAATTGTAGTCATTTAGACTTCTCTTCCTTTATGATCTTGTTTACATTTGAATAAATACTTTGGTAGTAGATCAGTAGTTTTTTCCTCTGGAATTTTTGGTTCTCAACAAATACAAACCGAAAATTGTCAGGAGATAAGTCACTGTGTTGATGGATGTGGCCCATTATAATAGAAGCCTCAGAGCCATGGGTTTCCTAACCCCAACCATCCCTCTAAAATCTATATTGTTAATTTAGTGAACATTCCTTTGAAAACTTGAGAAGTTTGACATTAAAGAGGTGATGCACTTGTGTTGACTTTGACTCAGCATTCTGGCTGTGTACCAGATATTTTCAGAACTTTTTTTAATGATAGAACTCAAAAGTTCTGATGGATTTTGTATAAGTATCTTATGCTGTGAATATTTTAACTTCTAGTCCATTGTGGTATAAAAAGAATACACTGTATTTTGTTTTTACCAGAAAGGGTTTGATGAAAAGACTATTATGAAATCTTGAAATTAAGTGTATTTTTTTCTTTTGTTGAAGAATTGATTTTGTAGTATTGATCTTGGTATTAAGTTGAAATTTCCTTTTAATAGACCGTGTTGGATGGCATGAATATGAAATGTGTGTCAGTATATTGGGGAGAAAATTGAATTTTGGTTTATTGATCCCACTAAACAACTTTTAAAAAGACATCTTTCCCTAACATTTGACATTCCTTTTGAATCGCTCTTTAAAATTGTTAAGCATTCATGCCTTAAATTAATGTAGAAAAAACTTAAATTCACAATTTCTTAACATGCTAAACATTGGAAATTAAAATAATTTTTCTTGGGTTTCTTCTTTTAAAGACTCATGAAAGAAATGAAACTTTTCTTCTCTTTTTAATTGACATTTCTTGAGCTTCCCAAATATACTTTTTTTAACCTTGTTAAGATTGCACTGATCAGTACCTAGAAACAATACTATATTGTTCCTCTACTTAATTTGGCAGTGTAAAAAAAATTAGTTTGCTTTGGTCAAAGGATTTAGGATAAATCCTATGCTGATTTGCATATCGGAGAAGTTAATCTAAAAATTTGCTCAATGAAAAAAATATGCTATATTTAAAAGTTTTTTTTAACCAAAAGCAACTCCTTGTTTTGCCAAAGTATTTGTATTAAAAAATGAGAAATCTCTTTTTTAGCATTGTTAGGTGTTCATTTGTTAGTTAGGAAAACTCCTTAAATGAGTTATGCAACACATATTCTAGTCTTCTAGTCATGTTGAGTAGCAGGTTCTAACTTGTGTCTGCATTCCCTGCCTCAAACAAGTGCTAATGTTCCTTTACAACAGAAATTTATTCCATGGGATGGAAGATATTTTCTCTCATGTTTTTTAAGTACATTATTGCTCTATCATGTGAGATATTTTAAGAGGAATTTGTTTTTAAGCTTAGTTCACATAAGTTGAGCTTTTTTATACTTTTTTTTTTCTGAAGAAGATGCTATAGGTAGGACTGAATGAGAACTTAACTTGTTACAAATGAATTAGATTTAGATTTGTAAAATTTTTCTAATTATAGAAAGGATGCTTTGGAGCAAAGATTAAAATGTAAAAAAAAAAATAACAGAGCCAGTTTAGGCATTAAAACACCATACTGTACATAATTATGCACGCTTATTTTCCACCAAAATATTTGTTTGCCATTGTACAGATTTGTGCTTACTTTTACAAAGTATTTTTAAAAGCCTCCACAGTATTCATTTATTTCTCTATCCATTCTCAAGAAAATTTAGATGGATTAACATTAAACTATATTGTGTCTAGGGTTTTCCAATGAAATTATGAAAATTAAAGTTTTTATAAAGAATGTGTGTTAGTGTTTGTTTATTTTTTCTTCAGAATTTGTGTTAGCATTTTATTTATTTTAGCATTAATTCAGTTTGTACTCCATTACCTATTTTCCTAATGTTTGTAGGCTATTTAATTTTTAAAAAATTAATATTTTTTCTATGAAAATTGGATGCTTTTAAAAACCTACTTTATTTTAACATTTTTTCCCCACAGAAATACATTCTTTCTGTTATGACAAAGAAGAAGATCCCTTAGAAATATGTTAGCCAGGGACTGTTTAATCTCAAATATTCCATCATTTTAACCTAAAGTAGATTAAGATTTTGAACCCTTTGTGTACCACTTTCCTAGTATGTGAAATGTAGAACATTATGATTATGAATGCATGCAAAGACCCAAACAAAAGACTAACAACATCATTCATTTTAACATTGAAAGGTTTTAGTTTGCTTTTTTTTCCCCCCATGGGTGACATTATTCACCTGAAAGCAGTCTTTTTAAAAGATTTTAGAAAGGTAAGATAACATATGAAAAGATAAATCAATGTTCATATTGCTGTTCAATAGTTTTGATTGTGTTCAACTCTTCTTGACTCCATTTGGGGTTTTCTTGGCAAAGATACTGGAGTGGTTTGCCATTTCCTTCTCCAACTCATTTTACAGATAAGGAAACTGAAATGAACCCAGGTTAAGTGACTTATCCAGGGTCACACAGTGTCTGAAGTCAGATTTGAATTTGGATCTTACTGACTCCTGGTGTGGTCCAGGCTTCAACAACAAAACTGGGTACAATGGAAACTTCAAAGAATTGTGAAGAAAGTTACTTATGAACTAATGATAAATGGTGAATTACTATTATCACTAGTAAAGAATTCAACGTGCGAAATCAATTTAAAAAATATTTAATATATTGAGCTGCCTGAAACCAAAGATGCTATATTAATTCATTGTGTTAATAATCATTAGTTAATTCTAATAAGTATTAGCATTTCTACCACAAAACAAATCTGTTTTAATGCTTTGTTTAGAATGTATCTAGTAATACTGCTCAAGAAGTTATTCTTTAGTACGGCAGCAAAAGACTCCAACTTGAGCAAAAACCTAACTATTCAGTAAGTATATTTAGCCAATTTGCCTATTTACCAATTTAGCCTCCTCTTTAAACTGAGTTAAAACAGAAAACCATCAGTTCTAAAGGGAACTCTGGTTGAAAGACCAGAAGTGGCAAAGGAGGAAAAGCCAACATGAACAACAACCCAACGGGAAGGTAAACAATTCCTCCCAGCCATATAATTTAGCACAATGAAAAATGTGCAGAATTTTAGGAGGCAGCATGGTATAGTAGGAAACACTGAATTTGGAATCAGAAAACCTTGATGCATATCCTGGCCAGCTACTCATATCTCATGAGACCTTGGGCTAATCATTTAAATTTTCGCATGAAAAATGTAAGTCTCATATCTCTTGACTTGATCCTGTGATTTGGAATCACTTCTTTAAGCCTTAGTTCCTTGTCTATAAAATGAAGGGGTCAGACTACATGCTAACAGCCACTTCCAGCTCTAAATCTCTGATCTTAGAAATTATGCACATGCCAAACTGATTTAAAGGTCAGAGTACACTAGAGTCCAGAACTAGTACTTTCAGGGCAACAATCTACCATCATTATTACCCCTAGACACCAACTGCTGCTATCTGCTAGGGCAGTTATGTCTCCACTGTCTGCCATTTGAGAAGGAATTGGAGGGCCTCAAAACTTCCAAGTTAGAGGTCGCAGATCTTACTGAAAAGTTCCAGGTCTTTCAGGGAATAATCCAATATTATTAGAAGGGTTGTGGAGGGGAGGCCCTATTTCTCATAAACCTAAACTAAGAAAAAATGGCATTGACTTAGGACAAAAGGCAGGGTCTATCCATAGATTGCTGCCAGATTGTTTTCTCTCCATTCCTATGATTCATAACATATTTAAATTAAAGTGGTTTCTTCTCCCTAGACAGCTCACACCCTATCACTGTCTCAGTGGTCTTTATTTTTCTTTTCCTTTACTTTGCTATTCAAAATGACATTGATCAAATGGCATACAATTAACAAAGAACTATAAATTTATTTTAGAATTCCTTGGCTTCCTTTCTGCTAATGGGCTAGTGAAAGAATAAGACCCCCAGTGAGGAGTTGAGTTCCTGATTTTCCTCCCATACTTGGAGATTTCAATATGCTATTATATCCTACCCAGAAAACAGCAGCTTTTCTTTTTCAAATGACTGCACTGATGCTTTCCCTTTTAAAATTGATCTTTCTGTAAGTGGGACTTTTGCATGCATATGTGGTAATGTTGGGAAATGTTCATAAGAACGTAGGTTTAGAGCTGGATCTGGTCTTAGAGGGCAGCTAGGCAATTGGGTGGTTTAGTAGACAGAGCATTTGCTGAACCTGTAATGAGGAATTTTCTAATTCAAATCCTATCTCAGATGCAAGTCACTTAATTTCTGCCTCAATTTTCATATCTATAATATGGAAGTGAGAAGGGTTGTAAGACTAAAATGAGATATTTGTAAAGTGCTTCCTAACTTTAAAACACTATATAAAAGGCTAGCTGTTGTCTAGACCAGCCCTTATTTTACAAAGGAAAAGAGTCTCTACTGACTTGCCCAAGGTCACACAAGTAGTAAAGTAAAAGAGCTAGAAATTGAAATGAGATCCTCTAAGTCAAAATCTAGCATGTTTTATACTATACCATGCTGCTACTCCTTGAATATAGATGAAACATTAAAAAATTAAATTGATCTGTGCCCAAGAGGATATGTAACTTTATGTAACTTCGATACAGGATCATTTGTGCCTATTATCTACATAGATGATCATATTTAAAATATTTTTAATGAATTAATATAGAGCCTTCAATATTTCTGACACAACCCTTTAGAGGTAATAACTATGTAAAAGCAGAGGCATTTTATTATTTAGTAGAATAGGGCCTGACTAACAGAGTCCAACCCTTAAAGCATTTATAGGATTCTCTGCTGCTTTTTCACAAAGAGGCTTTTGAGGTCCTGCTTGGTTCAGATTTTGTGTGGCTATTGAGTGACTTGTTTTCTCCCAGCTTACTAAATGATGGTACAAAGCTTTTTAACAATCTGCTAGGCCAAAACTATGTATCCTTAAGAAGAACATGCCTTTTCTCCCGCCTGGGTTGTCATGAACATTCCATGCTACTGCTGCTTTTGTCTGTGTTTGTTCTTTTCTGATCTTAAATGAATGAATATTGGACATAGAAAACATTGGATAATGGCCTTGTGATCTTCAAAAAATCAGCATAATCATCAGAGATCCAGCACCTAGAATCCATAGCAGAGTCTGCTGCATCAGCCAAACTCAGTAAAAAGCCATCCTTAAAGAGTGACCTAGCCCAGCAATCAACTGACAAAATAGCTAAGATATCATGTGCTACAAATAGCTAGAGTGACCTGTCCCATTAACTATACTACTGGGAGGAATTTTTGTTGTAAGTTTAAATTTGATCCACCTTCCCAAGGACCGAAGTGGCAGAGCAGAGTATGTTCCTGGCTTCAAAGGTTTATGAACTTGCTGTATCTTCTCAGTAAATATCACTTTGTAAAAACTAAATGATATTAAAAACTATCAGTGATATTATGGAACTAATAATAATAGCTAGCACTTATATAGCAGTCTTAAGGGTTTGCAAGGCACTTTATAAATATTATCTCATTTTGTTCCCCACAACAACCTTGTAATGTAGATGCTGTTATCCCATAGATGAGAAAATGTAGTCATAACAGAGGTGAAGTGTTTAGCTTCCTAGCTTACATAGCTAGTAAGTGTTTAAGCCAGATTTCATCTAGAGTTCAACTTGGACACTGCTCATTGTTCCGTCTAGCTGCCTCTATCGATAATATAATATAGCTATCAACTAACTATTGATTACTGGTTAACTGGAATGAAGGATATATAAACTAGGTAAATAATACTGGGTAGGAATATATCAGATGAGAGCTTATGAGCCATAGTTTAAGAGAAGACATCCCAATGCTCCATAGTTATCCCTAAAACTCAAGAGAACAATAGCTTTTCTCTAGAAATCTGACCCACTAGTCAGAATACAGATTTTAAGAGTGAATACAGTTTATATGCATTAAATTTAGAGTATATATGTATTCACACACATATATAGTACCCCAAAATAGGTAAATGTCTACATTTTACCTGATCACTTTCTTGAGCTCAGCTAATTATAGTTTGGTTTGAGTCTCTGTGGATGGGAAAAGTTGTTTGGAAAAAAAGTAAACTGGCCTGTGCTAAATTCAAGGGAGAAACTATTTGAAAGAATTTTCTAGGAATTCATTGGAAAGAGCTAGCAGTAATAATTGTTGTTGTCACCACCTTAGTGATAAGGCCAGATACAAAGTTGAGGGTCAATAATGCAAGGTTGACCACAAAGGGCATAAGGCAACATACTTTTTGCAAGAGTTTTGTTCAAAGCTCACTCCTATACGTAGTGCAGGGAAAGAGTATATAGTGCTCAGATGAGAGAGTGGAAGTCGCCATCATCTTTCACAACCATTCGTTTAAGAAAGAGGAGGATGGACCATCATAAGGAAGCTTGAAGAAAATGCACATGAATTTCTATCGCCTAATGATATAGGTCCATGTTATTTAACTTGAAAAAGGTTATAAACTAAGACTAAAGTGGAAGGAGAGTTAGTGCACAGCTTTCTGTGTGCAGATGATTGTGCACTCAATGCAGCCTCTGAGACTGAGATGCAATAGAGAATGGATTGATTCTCTGCCACTTGTGCTAATTTTGGCCTAACAATTAACATGAAGAAAAAAAGACGTTCTCCACTAGACAGCACTGTACCATCCGTCCATGGAACCATCAGTTACAACAAATGAAGGAATTTTGAAGACTGTGCATAAGTTCACTTACCTTGGTAGTATGCTTTTCCAGGAATGTCCACATAGATGATGAAGTAGATACCTAAACTGCTAGAGCTAGCTCAGTGTTTGGAAGGCTTCAAAGGAAAACGTGGGAGAGAAATGAATACCAGGTGACTGCCTGCCTCATTGTTGTATGCCTGTGAAATTGAAATTCCTTCCATTTGAATTGCCTTAGAAAGAGTCTGAAGATCACCTGGTAAGATAAGATACCAGGCAAAGGTTCTTTCTCAAGCTGAACTGCCAAGCATTCAGACTACTACACAGAGCACAACTCCAATGGGTTACCCATGTTGTTCAAATGCCAAATATATGTTTATCTAAAAGATTATTTAAGAACTCACACAAAACAAGCACTCACATGAAGTGGTAGAAGTGATAGGAAGAAGTGGTAGAATGACACTGAAAAATTTTAGTTCCATTGGGAGACATGGGAGACATTGGCACAGTACAATCCTGCATGGTGTGCCTGCATCAAAGAAGGAGTTGTGTTCCATGAGCAAAACAGTATTGCAGTAATTCAAAAGGAACATGAGATTTGCAAATTTAGAGTCATCTTTATCCCAAATAATGGAAAAACCCATATGGGCTATTTGTGCCCAACCTGTGGTAGAGCCTTCCAAAATCATATTGGTCTCATCAGCCACAGTCAATAAGACACTATGCATTGGCCTTGACATAGTGATGCCATTTTGGTCCTCAAGTAAGGACAACCACCAACCAGGTCCCTGTTAAAACCAAAAATGTTATAGTGAAGTCCTTTGGATACTTAAATCTTATACAACCTTTATAATAATATAATGTTTATTTTATATAATTTATAATAATGTTTAGTTTAATGTTGCACTGAAGGTTTTGGCTATACGCTAATGCTGTTAGAACAAACATGAATTTAAATATTGCTTAATATGTTGTAACACAGACTACCTTTGTTAACATTGCCTGAAGGTCAGATGTTTTAGATTGTTATTCCTCCCTCTGGTACACTTAAGAGAGTGGGGAGTACGTTCTTTGCAAATGGCTAACCACTACTTATGTTGTTCCCTTGTTGTAGGGACTTGGACCCCTGTACTCCAGTTCTGTTAGGCACTTTCAGATTAGCTTTTAGACAGAAATATTTAATTCAGGTTAGAACCACAAACATACAAACTCCCAGAACTTGGAGGCATAATCTTCCCCTTCCTGTCCCTCCTCTCCCCACCTCCTTCCTACACAAACACACACTTATAGAACATTGCACCACTTTAGTATCTGAGAGAGGGAGGAGGATTAGGTCATCTTTTGCCTCAGTTCCTATAGAGCGCACTCCCAAACACCCCTCTAGTTTGAGTTCTACATATCCTGTCATCTCAGGGTTTCCATGCTGAGCTGACTGACTGTACCACCTCACCTGTAGTCCTAGTTTGAATGCTTTTGTCATATAAGGATCACCTCTGACATCTAAACCCAAAATAGAAACAAATATTCCCAGACGATATTTCTCAGAGCTGCATTAAAAGAGAGGGAGCAGGAGAAGGAAAGTCCTTTCTCTCTTACCATTTCAATTCATGGTGCCTCTGCTAGCAGTGAACTGAGATCTTTACCCTCTGGACATGGCAGTAAGAGTAGCTGAAAATAATGAAACAGTGTGGTGGGAAAAAGTGACAAGATTGGTCTCACCTATTTTAAAAATTCTGAGGACCAGTCAAAAGAGGCTACCCCTATCCAAGGGATAGAGAACACAGAGGCCTCTTTATTAGGCCATCTTCATGTGCTCTAAAGGCCACTCGGGTCACCTCCATGTTAGGAAATCTTGGCTTGTTCAGAGAGGCTTGGTTACAATATTTTCTGTTAGCATGTAGGATATGTACTTCATACTTTTTTGGTATGCATTTGAATACTTTGATTTCATGTGAATGTGGGCCCAAGTTGACATTCTAGTCAAAATCACATTTTTGGTTAGTTGGTTTTGAAAGTGTCCAGGGCAAATAGCTACAATACCACTTTTTTTTTCTTTTCTTTTTTTTCCAAACCCTTAACTTCTATGTATTGGCTCCTTGGTGGAAGAGTGGTAAGGGTGGGCAATGGGGGTCAAGTGACTTGCCCAGGGTCACACAGCTGGGAAGTGTCTGAGGTTGGATTTGAACCTAGGACCTCCTGTCTCTAGGCCTGGCTCTCAATCCACTGAGCTACCCACCTGCACCCTACAATACCACTTTTGTAGTTTATATTATACTTCAGTATTAAGCGATAATTTCATCACCAGAGTAAAACTTGGAGATCTAGATTCTGAGCCAGTTGTCTGTAGAAACTACTTTTATTAGGTACTGATAGGACTTAGGGTGATTCTGGACTGATTTCTTTGGCCTAGAGAACTCCCAATAAAAAGTTTCATCAAGATAGATCAATTTCTTTTGGAGAGTTTCCTGAGGCACTGAGAGATTTGGTCAGTTTGTGTCAAGACTAGAACATGAATTTAGTTCTTCTTGCCTAGGAAGCCATAACCACTATAATTCTTTATCTCATTTATGCTCCTCTTAATTTTGATCAGACCCATTATTTCACTGGGGTATGGGGGGAGTTAACAATGAAGAAAATCCTATCAACACCAGTCTGCAACTTAAGAGTCTTACAAAATTGTCTGGGTCACCAAATGATTTACCAAGGATCATATAGACCCATGACAGCAAACCTATGACACGGGTGCCAAAGAGCACTTTCTGTGGACACGTGACCTCACCCAGAGTTCAGTACTAGAAAAGCAGAGGGATTCTGGTGTAGCTGCTCCCCTCTACCTTTCCACCATGCCTGATGACATTTTTTCACATCTGCCCCTCTATCCAGCAGCCTAGTAGGAGTCCACAGGGAAGGTGGGCAGCTCACAGGTGGTAAAGCTGGAGGGGAGTGCAGTGCTCAGCCCACTCCCCTCCCCCTCTCTACACTTGCTGAGAACATTCCTCACTTCACCTACCCAATAACCCAAAGGGAGCGCTTTCTCCCTCCCCTGTGTGGGGGAAGATGAGGTGGGTCAGGCACAGCATTGGGTCTGGGGACTGGGGTGGGGGCAGGACCTTGTATTCCCATCTCCAAAAGGTTTGTTATCACTGATATAGACAGAGGTAAGACTTTAAGCCTCTCTGAATCCAAAGATGGTTCTTTATCCCTGTAACCTGTAAAAGATGAAATTACTTAGGTAACAAAGTTTGGTCTTCTGAGCATGTTAAGCAACACGTGCCAATTGCTCAGCAAATCAAGACCAAAGCCCCTTCCGTAGTTTAGGACTGGATCCATGCATTCAGAGGAAGACAGACTTTTAAAAAGTAAAAGCAATCAAATAAGACCAATTAATTAAAAGAAAACAATGCAACACTAGGTAATTTGATTTCTAATTGGATGAAAAATTAGAGATTTTCAAGTTGGGAAGGAAAGATGCAATTCCCTCAATTCAGGAGAAGGGGTGACCCACTATTCCCTAAGTTTCTGTAAACAATTTAAGGAACTTGGAAACAACAGATTGATCAGGATAGGGCCAGTTTTCAGATAATACATATAGGTTGCTTGAGATGTACAATTATAAGAAAACTCCTTACATCAATGGCTTACGGTCTCAAAATATTAGGTACTGGTGGTCCAGTTCCTCAGCCATGCAGGGCTAGGTTCACACAAAGTTTTCTTTTCTCATGGGACGAAATTTGGTCTAGACCCATAATTGAATAGAAAGGGAACTAAGCTAGCTTTAGAATTGAGTCATAAGATGGAGTCAGGTGATTAATTCAATTGCCACAGTTAATCAATCACTTGTTGTCCTAATCCTACCTCCACAATTTTCTCATCTTCTAGACACAGCAGTAAGAGCAGCTGAAAAGAATGGAACAGAAAGAGTAACCACCTGGATCTCAGCTATTTTAAAGATGCATAGCCAATCAAAGGAGGCTATCCTTACCTATGTGATAAGAACCCAGAGGCCTTTTTATTAGGCAAAAAACTAGAAAGCCAAGATTTAATTAATGTAAATATACACAACCTAATTATGCATCTATTTTTAAAATATTGTGGATCAGTGATGGCAAATTCTTTAGAGACCAAGTGCCCATACTGCAACCCAAAACCCACATGTGGAAAGGGGCAAGGGAACAACCTGATCACATGCCCCTCTGGCTTTCTAGTAACAAACTCTGGTGAATTCTGTGCTGGGGAGACCGTATGCATGCCCATAGAGAGGGATCTGAATCCTTCCCCACCCCCACACACATGCCATTGGTTTGCCACCATGGTTCTAGACCATGAAATAGTGAGATAGTGAAAAGTTCTTATTTAGGACTTGGATGGCAAAACTTAAAAAAGATAATGGCATTTTCAGCTTTAAGTAACTCCATAATTTTACTGGGAGAATGACAAATTTCTCTTCCTTCTGTGATCACCCTTAAAAACAATAGAAGACAGAGGAGAGAGAAGGACAAAGTCTATCAGAGCTCATGAAAAAATTTTCATTTCCCTCAAATGACTTTCAGTATCTCAATTGTTCTTAGAAAGCTAATTAAAATGGATTTTATGTAGGGATTTCTTGTTGATTTGTTTTTCTAGGTACTTTTGGATTAGGTTGCTAACTTGTTAGAAGGTTCGTTGATTCCTATAACACTGAACATGGAGGGCTTTTTAATCACTTGCATTGTCATTTAGTAGCTGCATCACTGTCAGTGAGCTCTTGGTAAATGGAACACTGGCCACTAAAAGGTTTAAAATAGATGTCATATAATACCAGTAATAACCCAGGGAAATGTTACAGACCTAGGAAGTCATACAGAGTGTGTGTCAAAATGGAGGAGAATTCAGTGTTCCATGGTTTTAAAAACATTTATGTTACAATTTTTGCTATCTTTTTTTTCTTTAAGCTCTTAATCAAAGTTTTTTTGGCTCTCTTAACCCATTTCTATATCGTCAAAGGAAACAGAAAAGAGGCTGCTAGGATTTCAGAAGAGATCTATGGAGGAGTCTCAGGTAAAATATATCCATCTATTATTATTTTTTTAAAAACCTCTTAGATCTTTATGAGTTTCAGTATGCATAGAATTGGATTTTTAGTGATAATATGGTGTTGGCATACTATGGTATTTAAAGAACACTTAACACTTATTTAGCAAAGTGGTATGATGATCAATGGATTCAACTTGTGAGGCCTTCCTAGCCATACTCAGTGTGAATGGAGAAGTCCGTAAGCAATTTGGTAGCAGTTTTGGGAAACCCTGTTTTCACACACCCAAAGAACCACTTCTCTGGAAATCTTCTATTATTTATAGTGAGAGATCTTGGTATCGTGTTATTTGATTCAAAAAAGAGACATTACAACTTGATCAAAGCAGTTCATCTTTCTTTTTTTTTGTTGTTGTTGGTTTGCTTTTCTTTCCCCCCAGAGTATATTACATTCTTTTCAGTGCTGATTTGTATTTAAAATATTTTAATTAAAATAAAAATTAAAAAAAGCTGTCATGTCATCAGTATCAACAAAAGCTATCATTAATTCCATGCCAAAACTGTATGACAGTATGCTAGACCTTGTGCAAAATTATAATAATGCTCATTGACAGTAAGACTTGAAACTTAAGCAAAATATTTTAAAATTGAAAACAAAGTACTTTTAATTTCTTTTGGTTAATTATTCACTTCAATTGCCTACTTGTTGATTCCAAAATAGCTTACCAATTAGACATTCTTCAGTTGACTTTAACTTGCAAAAAAATCTGGCAATTAAAGAGTTCAGTATTCCCTTAATGATCCTCTAAACACTTTTATTTTAATTCTTGCAAACATCATATTTTATCTACTAGTATCCATTTTCATAGTTGCACCCAGGATACTCTTTCAAAACAAGCATGTGACACATGGTTGGCAATGTACTGGAAAAACACTAGATACTATATTGGTCCCATATAAAGATACAAAACACCGAAAGATGAAGCTTAAAGGAGAAAAGCTTAAATAAACTGAAGAATCAAACAGAAACTCGGAGATACAGAGCTAGTACCTAGAATGTGGAAAGTGATTTCCTTTGGGGATTATATATGCCATACATTTCAAGGAGGTATGTTGCTTTGGCCTACTTAAACATTTGTGCTTGTATTTTTTTCTTTTCAAATCAGGCTTGTCAAGACTATTGTTCATTGTCATTATGTATATTCAAGTCAAGTTTGTCTCACCTATTGTTCATTTAAGCTTTATATCTGCTGGGGCACTGGGATTTCTTTGTAGTATGGTTGTTCAAATTATGTGCAGACAAAAGCAATATGAAAACTGCTAAATAGGCAGGTCACATTCATAGTTAAATCATTTAACAAAAATTCAGAACTAGCAATATTTTTATGTATATTCACTATTACTGTTATCTGATTTCCAAATGAAGTTAACATATTTATAATGGGCATGAATCATTTAAGTATTAATGTTTTTTGAAGTTCATTTCTTTGAATTCAAAAATGTTCATATATCCATTTTTATATAGGTTCCTGAGAAAATGTATAATTAGCCTTCTGATCTTTATTGGTTATGTAATCGTAAGCAAATCAGTTAATATCTCTGGGCTTTCCTTCTCTCCTCTACCCAATTTGAATGTTGGGTCACATGACTTCTAAAAGGACCCATTCGGTGTTTTTCAGGAGTAGTGTGACTATTTGATTAGAAAGATTAATTTGGTAGTAATGTGTAGAACATATGTAGATACTCCTACTAATTTCCTACCCGTCTCCACTTTTTAATATCAAACAGTTAAAATAGGAAAGCTTGGGACACACTTAGGAGTGTACTGAGTAGACCAGTTTAGCTAGAATTTAGAGTACAGTCATAGCAAGTTTGCAAACTGACCTAATCAAGTGAGTGTATAGGAAAAGAAAGGTATCTATCAGCTCAGCCCTAAGGAGATTTCATCAGAGTTGGAAAGGTACTTCTTTCCCTAGAGAGAACTGATTTTTTGTGGTTTCTAACTTTTTCTATTCAGGCACAATTGAAAAGATAGTCCAATAGACCTAGCAATGATCCTATGACAATAGTTTCTTTCTGACCATATATGGCATATTTCTTTAACTTGTTGAAAAACAGAAAACAAAGGAAATTCTTACCATTAGATGAGAAATTTTACTCAACTTTAGCTACTCTAAGTATAAAATTGTATCCCATTCTTAATAATACATAAAAAGTACTTGTGCTTTGAATATATATATATACACAGAGAGAGAAATACATATATACTATGAAATCCATTGTTAACTTTTAATATTTTGGTATTAGCTTTGATTTACACCCATTTCCTATGGACTGGAAATGTGATTTCTAGTAATATATTTATTTTTACAAATTTTATGACAACAAAATAGTTTAGACAACATGTAGGGTTCCTTACAATGAGATTTTACTGAATATGCCCAAATTCATTTCTCTTAAAAAACTTACCTTGATCCTCCAGTTCCTCCAAACTGTTCTCTTTACATTTCTGTTCTCTTTCATAGTCAAACTCTTAGAAAAAAGCTATATATATATTTGTTGCTTCCACTCACCTTTTTTAGATATACCTTAAAAAATTTTTTTAATGTATTTAGAATATTTTTCCATGGTTACATGATTCATGATCTTTCCCACCCCTCTTCCTTTCCCCCTCCTGGAGCTGACAAGCAATTCCACTGGGTTATACATGTATCATTGTTCAAAACCTCTTTCCATGTTATTCATATTTGCAATCAAGTTCCACTCACTTTTTAACCCCATGCAATCTGATTTCTGACATCATTATTCACCTGAAAATATTCTCACTAAGGCTGATAATCTTTTTTCATTTCCCATCTGTTTTTATCTTTCTGCTATATTTGACACTCTTCCTGAAAGCTCTTTCTTCTGTGTTGGCCTTGGTTCTCTCTTGATTCTCCTATCTGTCTAATCATTCTTCCTAATTTCATTTGTTTGATCATCATCCTTATTCCATCTCTATTTCGTTTGTCCAAGGCACTCTTTTCTTTCAAAAACCTCTCTCATTGATCTCATAATCTTCCAGGTGTTCAACTATATCATCTCTCTGCAGATGACAGCCAGGAATATATATCCAGCCCTAACCTCTCTTCTAAATGCAGTTCTGCATCAGCAGCTTACTATTGGCCATCCCTAGCTGGATATCCTCGAGTCATCTCAAATTCAACTCATTTTTTCTCTCTCCAAACTTTTCCCTTTTCCTAATGTCCCTGTTTTTTCTAAGAATACCACCATCCTTCCAATCAACCTCACAGTCGTCCTCGATTCTTCACTCTTTCTCACTCCTCACATCCAGTTCCTAAGCCTTGTTGATTCAACCACCACAATTTCTGTCTTCTCTTGTACACATACACCACTCCAGTTCAGACCTCTTACCCCAGTTTTCCTCTCATATCCATTATCACAAGAGCCTACTAATTGTTCTCTCTCCAGATTCTAATCTTCCTCTAATCCATCCTCTATTCAGGTGCCAAAGTGATGTTATTACTAAAGCATAGATCTGACAATGTCACTCTCTTGCTCAGGTCCTTCACACTCTAACTCCAGACTGTCTTTCCTTGGCCTTTGCACATTATTTTCCTTCATGTATTATACATTACAGATCAAATGGCCTGCTTGTTTTTTCCTATCTTTGGCATTCCTTCTTTGGTTTTTGTGCCTTTTATACATTCTCTCCCAATATCTTAAATGCACTCCCTCCTTACCCTCATCTCTCTCTCTCTCAATATGAAGATGACAAAAAAAAAGATATCAACAAAACCTTACATTTTTTAAGTATTTCATGGATACTGGAATAACTATTTAGGGTGGACTTTCAAATTAATAGGCAACAGCTGGTTCAATTCTTAAATATCTGAAACATGAACATAAATATTATCCCAGCTGAATTAATTGTGTTATTGAAATAAATCTGCTGGTACCGAAGCTGTCATAACAAGTTTTATTTAGCTGACCAAGCACTGAAGGCATAAATTGTACTCTGAGAAAAATGTAGTATGAATTAAACAAATTATTTTGAGTCCTCTTCTACACACCTCATCAAAAGCAAGTAAACATGTTTGTAAAGTAAACTTTCTTTTATTGAAATATGCTTGTAGCCTTATGGCACAATCTGAGAATTTCCTAAAAATAATTGACCTCAGAAGAAAATTAATTATAATTACTGCTTCATTTTACAAATTGGAAAATTTAGTTAGATTTTGCTTTAAAGAGATGGAGGAAAATTGCTGCCAATTGTTTTTCCTTAATTACATACAAATTAATTTTGGTTTTCAAAAGCATAATCTTTCAGATGTAAGTGATTAGATTTGGATAATATGCATAATAGAATATAAAGTTCACAACATTCATATGCCCTGGGGGAGGAGGGTTTGGAAGAGATGAAATTGTAGTGAAACATTTTAAAAAGAATTAGATGCTTAGTGGAGACCTTTCTACTTACTTCCCTAGACTAATGACATGGCCTCCAGGAAGAGAGGAATATCTATGTGTTGTTGGGGGGGAGGCAGGATAATGGAGTCCCTGTGGTATGGAGAATATGAAATCTTACAGGGAAGGGTAGAGGAAACAAACAGATTCTCCCCCTTGGTTGTGAAGCATAATAGACAAGGAACTTCTCTTCTTTCTTCTCCTCTCCCTGTGTTTAGTTAGAGGCTAAAGCAACAGATACATTTTTTAAAAACCCTATGTCCTATTTTGCCATCCATTATTACTGGGAGTATTTTGCAAGCTTCATTATTTCATAAGTGAGATTTTCCTTGAGAGCAGTATAATTAATATTTTGCATGAAGATACTGAAAATGTTTTCCCAGTTTGGAAACAAAAGTGAGTTCTATTTTTTAAGAAAATTTTAAAAACTACTTGCAATTCATTGTTCACAACATTCCATCTCTAATTTCAATGCTGTTCTTTGTACTGACTGTTATCCCTGTCTGGAATTCATTTACGTCCTTCTTACTTCTGACTTGAAATTCCTACCTTTCTTTAAAGCACTTTACAAGTTAATCACTTATAAGTTGCCTTGCCTTTTTCAATTTCCCTGTCTTCTGGTATACCACTTACCTTATTTACTTTGTTTTTACCATATATAGCATATACTTTGTATTCATTTATGTGTATATTGTTGTTTCCCAAAAAAGAATGTATAAGTTTCTTGTGAGGACAAGGGAGAGAAATTTCTTTTGTCCTTGTGTCTATACCCAGTAGTGTGGATTTAATAAATGCTCATTGGTTGATTATATACCATATTTACTTCAGAGAAAAACTTTATTAGTTTCTGAGTCAAGAAAGTTAATACCTGCAGTAGACATGGAATTCAAATATAAAAGCATTTTATAATCAAGAAATGTTTAGTTCTAATGGAAAATCAGTTTTCCAAGTAGGAAACTGTCTGAAAGTCCTGAATTCAAATCCTGATCAGACTCTCCTATCTTTAGTTTCTTCATTTATAAAATGTGAGATTAGATTTGATGGCCATTTAGGCCCCTTCCAGCTCTGTATCCATGAGGGTTGGGGTGTGTGTGTGTGTGTGTGTGTGTGTGTGTGTGTGTGTGTGTGTGTGTGTGTGTGTGTGCAATGACTACATCTAAAGTGAAGAAATACCTCCCTTCTAACTGGAAAAATTCTGGAAGCAATTCTATGTTTTCTTTTAAGCTCATTCTAAGAAAATGCCACTGATTAGTTGTGTGACCTTAGATGACTTTCTTGGCTTAAGAACCTTGTGTATGGAATTCAGGATGACCTCTACAATTCCTTCCAGCTTTAAATATATGATGTAATAATAAGTTTATATTAGGCAGCATAAAGCATATTTGTTTAGTTTTAAAGTCATTCAAACATTAGCCAGTGGAAACTTTAATCTACAGATTAATAACACCTCCAGGGCATCTGATTTTGAAATGGAACCCTAAACTGAGAAAAAGTTCTTTTGTTTTTAAAGGTTATAATTATAAATTCTGTTTACTAATTTGTTTTTTCAAAGTAATTTGAGGGTACAATGACAATGGAATTTTGCTCTTTGCTTTTATAAGGAACACTATAATTACAGGCCCTTAATAAATATTTATTGCTTGTTCAATTGTTTTGAGTTTATATCTTTGGTTCAGTTTTTGAACTTCATGTTTTCTTTTTTCTCTCATTAATTTCTAAGTTTATTCATTTATTAAACAATGCATTCCAATGACATAACAAATTTGGAACAAGGCCCCTTTCATCATCTGAGGCCTGAACTCTAAATAAAAGGGGATACAAACTGTTACATATTAAAAACAATTAAATACATAAAGGCAATTGACTAAAAGGAAGCTAACCAATACTAGATAATTTGATTTCTAATTGTATAGAAGAATAGGAACTTTCCAAGATGGGAAAAGGAGAGTAAACAAGTGCAATTTCCTAAATTCAGAATGAGAGGTATCCTACTCCTCCCATTTGTCTGTATATAATCAAAGAAAACATGAAAATAACAACTAAATGAACAGAATGGGTCCAATTTTCAATAAGACATATAGGTTGCCTGAGATGTTCAATTATAAGAAGTCTTTATATCAATTGTAGGATCTGACTGCATTTATAGTTAACATAAAGACCTAAGTGTCCTTAGTTAAGGGCCTCTATAGAGCAGAGAGAGGTGCTCCACTTTCCCGCCCACAAAGGTCTAGGTTCAAACAATGCAATAAGATTTTAATTTTAAAAATTTTCTCCTAAGAAAGAATTTGGACCAAACTCATAATAATACATAATAATAACTTCATGTTTTCTTAAAGCAGCAATGGAACCAAATTAATTTTAGCTTTAAGAAGTCTTCTACTAGCTTCTTCATGTGTCATCAATCAAGACCTATTTCCATATTAGTGATAATTGCACTAGGGTGGTCATTTAGAGTCTACATCCCAAATCATGTCTGCATCAACCCATGTGTTCAAGTAGTTGTTTTTCTTCTGTGTTTCCACTCCTACAGTCCTTCCTCTGAATGTGGGTAGCGTTCTTTTCCATAAATCCCTCAGAATTGTCCTGGATCATTGCATTGCTGCTAGTACAGAAGTCCATTACATTCGATTTTACCACAGTGTATCAGTCTCTGTGTACAGTGTTCTCCTGGCTCTGTTCCTTTCATTCTGCATCAGTTCCTGGAGGTCTTTCCCGTTCACATGGAATTCCTCCAGTTCATTATTCCTTTGAGCACAATAGTATTCCATCACCAACATATACCACAATTTGTTTAGCCATTCCCTAATTGAAGGGCATACTCTCGTTTTCCAGTTTTTTTGCCACCACAAAGAGCGCAGCTATAAATATTTTTGTATATATCTTTTTCCCTATGATCTCTTTGGGGTACAAATCCAGGAATGGTATGACTGGATCAAAGAGCAGGCAGTATTTTAGCGCTCTTTGAGCATAGTTCCAAATTGCCATCCAGAATGGTTGGATCAGTTCACAACATCACCAGAAATGCATTAATGTCCCAATTTTGCTACATCTCTTCCAGCATTCGTTACTCTCCCCTGTTGTCATTTTAGCCAATTTTCTAGGTGTGAGGTGATACCTCAGAGTTGTTTTGATTTGTATTTCTCTAATTATTAGAGATTTAGAACACTTTCTTGTGTACTTTTTGATAGTTTTGATTTCCTTATCTGAAAATTGCCTATGCATGCTATGGGGCAGGGGATTGTTGATGGGGAGAGAGTAAGAACATGCATGAATCGTGTAACCATGGAAAAAAATTTTTTCTTAAAAAAAAAAAAAGTTTTTTAGGCCCTGCCCTCAAATACACTTTGCTTAATAGCAAGGTTCTTGGGCCTTTTTTCTTCTGACTTCCTTAATGTTTCCACCACTTTCGATAATTTTGTAAAACAGTTTACCATGAAGGAAATAATATGTATACTTTCAAATTCCTGTTTTCAAAATTTCTAGTTTAGGTTTATCTAAGAGGTTATTAATTTATTCTTAATGATATAGCATCTTTAGGTAAACATACCCCAATGAGATAAAAAGGACAATAATTTTGTGGATTATTAAAATATATATGTTATTGGAACAATTTAATTATAGAATGCATTTAAGAAATGAAGTATAATTGCCTTTCATATAACTAAGGGTCAATATATTAACACTTCCACTTAGCCCTCTGTGAAGGAAATCTTTCTAATGTATTATCTAATTCTCTATCTTAATGAACAGAGGCTTTTGTTTTTCTTTAGGCTATTTTGGGCCCCTGCTGTGGCAGCTCCTTCTAGTGATGCAGATCAACAAATCTGTTTTAACTAATAGTCCTAGATGCTGATGGTGATGAAAGATCATAGAATCACAAACCAAAAATCAGAAGGAACCAGTGTTAACTGGCTTGCCAAGGGCCACACAATTACTACATTGAGGGATAGGCTTTGAAATTAAAAACAAGCAAACAAACAAGGTTAACCCTCTGTTCACTGTGCTATGTTTCCTTGCCTTTCCATGATGATTCTCATTGTGATCATCAATTATTCTGTTATACCATAAAGAAGATGAGAGATTGTTCACCAGATCTATACTAATCCTACTGTATAAAGATTGTGCACCTTGCACACAGTAGGTGGTACTACCACGGCCACATAGTGCCAACACCAAATAAATGTGGCTGCTTTTCTTTCCTATTAAAAAGACTATTTGCCTTCTCAATGATGGGTGAAGGGAGGGAAAGAATCTGTAATTCATAATTTAGAAAAATAGTATTAAAATTTGTTTTTACATGTAATTTGAAAAAAATAAAATCTTTTTAAAAGACTATTGACATCTTTTGTTTTTTTACAACATGGTTATTTCCATGCTTCCTCTTTCTCCAGTCTCACACATGTATTAAACTCTTCCTTACAGGAAAACAGTTAAATATCACTGAATACTAATGCAAAAATGGCTACACAAAACATCTGAAAAAGATTTTAAGGTTTTCATTTGGACTCTAAGTGCAATACATGTCAACAGTATGATATAGTAGACAAGAAAGTTAAAGAAAGCTTAGACTACATTAGGAATATAGTGTCTAGGAATAAGGAGATGAAAATCTTGTTTCCTTTTATTTTTAATAAAATTGCTTCTTTGTTGTCCTTTTATTAAGAGAATTCAAAATATAAAATCCAAATCTGAACCTGAAGCATAAACTCAAATCAATGAAACGATAAGCATTTTGGCTATATTGATTTTATTTGTGTGACATTATCTTGTTATATAATGAAAAACATCCCTTTTATCTTCTGTGATCCTGTCTTTTCCATGTTTAGTCATGAACACTCTTCCCATATCCGTAATTGTGAAAGTTATCTCTTTCTCTGCTTCTCTAATTTGTTTATGATGTGACTTTTTATTTCTATATCCATTTGGAACTTCTTGTGGCATATGGTGAGATGTTGGTATAAAACTAACTTCTGCAAGTCAGATTTCCATCTTCACAACAGTTTTTTTCAAATAGTTACAGTAGGTGTGATACTTATTGAATGCTATACTACTGTGCTGATTTGTATCTGGATCTTGTATTCCTAATTTGCTCCCACTGATCCATTTTTTTTTATTAAAAAAAATGCACAACAGAACCAAGAAGCAGTAAGGTGACCTAGTAGACTGAGAGCCAGGCTTAGAGACAGAAAATCCTGGGTTAAAATGCATCTTAAGGCACTTCCTCCCTATGGGACCCTGAGCAAGTCACTTAACTACCATGACCTACCTCTTAACATTCTTCTGCCTTGGAACACAGTATTAATTCTAAGACAGAATGTGTTAAAAAAAAAAAAAAAAGAAAAGAACCAAGTAGTTTGACTATTATTGCTTTCTAGTATATGCTTTGAGATCTATTATTACTAAACCCCCTTTCTTCTCTCTTTTTTATTATTTCCTTTGAGGTTCTTGATCTTTTGCTCCTCTTGAAAATTATTTTTTCTAGCTTTACATAATGACAATTGAGAAGTTTTAGTAGTAGGCTAATGAATAAATAAATTAATTTAAGTATTGTCATTTTATTATATCAGTTCAGCTTGATCTTGAACAATTAGCATCTCTCCAGTTATTTAGATGTGTCTGTTTCTATAATGAGTGCTTTGAAGTTGTGTTCATATAGTCCCTGTGCATTCCTTGGTAGGTAGAATTCCAATTTTTTACATTCTATAGATATTTTTTTTAATTTTAAACATTTATTAATATTCATTTTTAACATGGTTAAACATTTATGCTCCCACTTTCCCCCTCACCCCTCCACACTCCCCCCAACCAT